>NC_052471.1:1578554-1678993 GCF_009730915.1 Dioscorea cayenensis subsp. rotundata | reverse complement strand
TCTTCGAGCAATCCACGACGCCATGGCCTTCCTTCTGCTCTCCTCTCCTCTCCCTTTCTCCCGCGTTGCACTTCTCCTCAAGCTCCCCTCTCGTCGCCCATGTTTCCCTAATCCCAGCCCCTTCTTCACCCGATGCCGGCGATCGCCCTCCCCTTCTCATCATCCTCATCACTCTCAGCTCAAATCACTCTGCATCGCCTCTTCCTCTGGCCTGAAACCCATCGCTCGGAGCATGGCTCGTGAGGACGTGCTAATTCTTGGGATTGAGACGAGCTGTGATGATACTGCCGCTGCGGTGGTTGGTTTCCCCCTCTCTTTCCCGATTTCAGTGTCTTAGTTTTTAATTTTGTTCAGATATAGTGATTTCGTGGTTTGTTTTTAGGTGAGAGGTAATGGAGAAATTCTCAGTCAGGTTGCATCTTCTCAGGTATGGTTATTCATTACTGTATGAAATTAGTGTATATCTTTTGGTCTTAGAATGTATTGGAAATTTTCTGTTCCTTTTTTTCTGGTGTATTTGGCATTATTTGGTCTTTATTTGGTCTTTGATTTTAATTTTTTGCTTATAAGTTTTCAGTTCTAGCAATGTTTGGATAGTGTGAATTGACTTCGAATTATTCGTAGTATTCTGAAACACTAGCTTTGAAGATTGGTATCATCCTTCTATTTGTGTGCTTCTGCTAATTCTGTGTTGCTATGCCAAAGATTTTTATAGCGGGAACAATGTTAGAAGTACATAAATTTTAAATGAATGACCTATGTCCCGTGAAGTAGAATAAAAGTAAGTTTATGTAGATATTGTTGTTTCGACAAATATATATCCAAGTAGTCATCACTTTGATTGGTGATTGAAGGAAAGAAAGGTATTACATGGATGACTAAATTACATAGTTGAATGGTAAACAGTATTCCCTACGAATATTGAGTTAACTCATAATATTGTTGTGGTTTTCTCTATACATGCCATTTGATCTTCATTTCTCTTAATTCTTTTATAGTGCTCTTTTGGATTAAGATTTCAATGGTACGTAAAAAATATAGAGCAAAGGATTCCATTTTTTTCTTGTCAAGGTTTCGTATGACTATGGAGGTCAAGTCAGTGAGATTTTACTTTGAAGGCGGAAGCAGCGGCGTCAATGATTAGTTGATATTTTACATCCTTAGAACTAAAGAATAAATGATTGACACATTTCCTTAAAAACCTCCACCCATCCATATCATTCTCATCAACTGCATGGTGGTTGGGTCAAAGAATTATAGCATTCAACATCTGTTTGCTTTTTTCTTCATTTGCTTTATATTTTCTCTACGTTGGTTTAGCTTAGTTTAATTCTCTTTTTAGTATGTATACTAGTTCTATATTGTCCTATTGAATACTTTATGTGAGATGATGGTATCCTAATAGTTTGCTTTTGCTATGATACCGAGTTGCATTATTACTCATGTTAAATGCTCCATCTGACCACCAATAGGATTGTCATCTGACTTGGATATGAATTTTGGATTAGTTGTTAATTATTTTCTATGATAATTCAAGTATTTTTATATTGGAGAGTGGTCATGATTTATGTTTCAATGCTTGTTGTAGTTAGCCAAGTAAATATTTTATCTAAGTTAACAATTTAACCTTATGAAGGCTGATTTGCTTGCACGGTACGGAGGTGTTGCTCCTAAAATGGCAGAAGAAGCGCATATAGTTGCTATTGATAAGGTTTGGCATCGCACGATTTGAAAGACTTGATTTGTGTGGCTATTGTTTTCTTTGATCTGATATGTGCATAAGTATGCCTCTGGATTGCAGGTTGTTCAACAAGCACTTGATAATGCAAATTTAGCAGCGCGAGATCTTTCTGCTGTTGCAGTCACAATTGGTCCTGGTTTAAGTCTTTGCTTGCGTGGTGAGTGTACAAAATAACAAGTCTTTCTGTTTTCCTTGTGTTTTATTTTCCACCAGGTTTTGAACTAAAGAGATGGAAAGATAAGAGGTTCAGCACCACTATATATGATAGGATGGACCTGTGTTCTTATGTGTAGGCTTGGGTGCATCAATCTCCAAGTTCGTGCTACCGCTACCTCAAAACAGAATTATCTAGTGTCAGCTGATTCATTTCTCACCCACCATTGCCCAACAACCTGCCACACATGCAAACAGAATAGACCATGTGAATGATAAACCCTGAAAACTCTGTGTTATTAGAGCACCATTGTGAACCTTTCCCAACCTCATCTTAAGAGAAGCTAGGTATTTCTTAATCATGCTTGGCAAGCCAGTTGCTGTGTCTCGCACGTGCTGGATTCAGTTATGATTTCACCCATATGACTGCAACAGGGTCACTGGTGAATGCTTGTAGGTGATTTATCTGAAATTAAGGACTTACAACAGCATAAATTTTGAAGCATGGGACTATGAGAGCCAATAATCTTAAAATTTGAAGTTTTGTTCAATCTTTTAATGCATCTAGACTGAAGTGTTTAAATTCTATGATCTGTAGAACATCAAGAAATGATCATTTTTCTAACATGAAAGTTGGGGATACACTGTCTTCAGGTCATCCTTTTACTCATTAAGAACTTAGAAATTTTAAGAAAACCATCTTTACCTTATTGCATATTTATTATATTCCATGGGATCATATGTTTTTCTATGATTTTTTAAGTGAATTTGAAGGATCTTTTTTCCTTTGATCACAATGTAGTTGGAGTATGCAAAGCTCGAAGAATTGCAGGGATGCACAATTTACCTATTGTTGGAATCCATCACATGGAAGCTCATGCCCTGGTTGTTAGGTATTGAAAGTAAGGTTCACTAATTTTGTTTGTTGTGTTATGTCTAGAAATTTGTTTCCTTAAAATTCACCTAGTATGCGTAAGATTGGCTCTTAAATTATAATTTTATTTGATGTGGTAGTTGAATAGAACACCATGTGAAGTTTTGGATAGTACAGCATACCTCAAAGAATTGTTTGAAGCTTATCTTGAACTTTTATAAATCAATCAATCTTTCCAGTCATTTGACCTAATTTCTATTGCAGTAGAATTCACTCATGAGCCATGACTCATGAGTTCTTTTGAAAAAAGTAATCGCAGTGGTTCATCATGGTTTATGTATGGAGTTGTTCTCTGTCCTTGTCGATATTCTACTATTGCAAATGGATATTGTGCCCCTGTAAAAATAAACCTGCACAGCAACAGCGTAGAAATTTAATGGTGAATGCTATGCATGTAAACTTCAACTAACAGGTTTTCCATTAATCATTTGAATTGAGTCAGGATCCTCTAATGCGATGGTACTTTTTCTTTTATTCTTATGCTATGTCTCCTGTGTAGGCTTGTTGAGAAGGACCTTCATTTTCCTTTCTTGGCACTTCTAATTTCAGGTAACTTAATTTTGTCTGTTTGATAACCTCTATATCTTGAATTGCTCCATATTTTGTCTATTAGTGTGGGAGGAATGGTAAAATGAAGTATGTATTTGCATGTAGTTTGGTTGCTTAATTGTTGTTTATGTTATTGTTGCTTTTACTTCTGTTATGTAGTGTTTGAAGTCAGCAGCCATAAGCAAAGAGACTTTGCATTATGTTGGTTCATGTAGCAAGCTGATAATCCACCATACACAAAATTGTGTTATTTTTCAATGCACAATTTGTAAAACCTGTATGTGTTTGTGTGAATGGAAAATTTGAAGCAAACAATTGTTAATAAAAAAATTTTTAGTGATTCAATAAATACTTTCACTCTTGGTTTAGATTTTCTAAGTTATTTTTTACCAGAATGTGGAAATTATTAAATATCAAAAGTAAGTTATCATATTGTATTCTCAGGTGGACACAATCTCCTAATTCTTGCTCGTGATCTTGGTCACTATGTTCAACTTGGGACAACTATTGATGATGCAATTGGCGAAGCATATGACAAGACAGCAAGGTGGCTTGGCCTAGATATGAAGAAAGGTGGTGGCCCAGCTCTTGAGGAACTTGCTCAGGAAGGCGATGCGGATTCCATCAAATTTTCTGTAAGCCATTCTTTAACTTTAAATTTAAATCCCTCAGTTGTGCGTCTAAGAAATCATTCTCCTATTTATTTTATAATTTATTTTGGAGTATTATTATTTATTGTAGAGAACCTTGGCTATTCTTTTTTTTTTACTGCTTGGTTTTATCTGCTAAATTGTATTTGCAGATTCCAATGAGGCAACATAAAGATTGCAATTTCTCATACGCTGGTCTAAAAACTCAAGTTAGGTTGGCTATTGAGTCTAGGAAAATGTAAGTAGCACTTGCATGTTTTTGCACATGACTCAGATCCCATGAACTCAATTGTTTGCTTGTATGTTTCAACTAAAATAAGAAACAGTTTTATATGGCTTTTTGTATCATGTTTTTATGGTTCTTTTTTTTTAATCCTCTGTTCCAAAGCACCAAAAGTGTCCCAAATTACTAAGCATCTGTGGACCTTAATGTTACCGTCCTGGCTATCATTTCATGTCACTAGCTGGATAACGCTAAAGTGCATATTCATAATTATCATATTGATAAATGCCTATTTAAATCGCTGCCTTGCCTTTCAACTATGTCTTTAGCACAAAAATAAATAGGAGTGCTGACAATGCCTTTTTACCAAAAGTTACTGAATTAGTAAGTTTACTACTATGACCTTATAGAGGTTGTTATTGCTAAATATAAACCAAGCATGTTATTTGGGCTTGGTTTAACTCAAAAACTTCAGCTAATAGGATGAGAGACACATCTTTATATATTTAGATTCATATTTATTGAACTAATCGATATGGGGATTATTAGTTACTTTAATACATCCCCTTGATACGGGCTGGTTTATTTTAATTAGCATGTTGCAAACAAACCAAATTTTAATACCAAGGTTGACACAAACCACACGTATTATATGGGCCCAGTTCTACCCAAAAGGGTAAGCTAATAGGATGAGAGACTTGTGCTTATATATTCATATTGTTAGATGGAAACTAAATATATTATTTAGGCTTGATTTGACCTAAAAACTTAAGCTGATAGGATAAGAGATTTGGGTTTATGTAACTCTAACAGCTTGTGAAGCTTTGGTAGTCATCTTTTTACTTGTTCTGAAATTTCTACACACATCTGAGCTATTTCTGTCCTCCGCTGTTGCGTAAAGTCTCTTTTTCAATGATGAAAAATCTCTATGCAGATGCACCGAGAATAATCCTATTTCTTCTGCAAATCCAGATGACAGAAGTTCACGTGCCGATATTGCTGCCTCTTTCCAGGTTTAATATGAAAATTAAAGGCTATCCCCTATGTAATTTCTGGTGATGTTGAAATTTTTTATCATTGGAACATCTTCTACAGCGAGTTGCTGTTCTACATTTGGAGGATAGGTGTCAGCGAGCAATTGAATGGGCATTGAAGATTGAGCCTTCAATTAATTCCTTGGTAATAATTATTACTGCCATTCCTTGTTTTAATTGTGATTGAAAACCCCAATTCCTAATGCTCATTGGTCTCGAAGCCCACATCCTTGTTTCTGATCTTTCTTGTTAACTCTTGAAGGTTGTTTCAGGAGGTGTTGCATCAAACCAGTATGTAAGAACACGTCTTAGCCATGTTGTGAATAATAGTGGCCTTCGGCTTGTGTGCCCTCCACCAAGTCTTTGCACAGACAATGGTAACTGCTACCTATAAACTATGCTCATAATTGTTGTGTGGTAATTAACTCTTATAGCCCCATAGTATGCAACTGTTAAGTAGTGTAGACTATATAGAATGGTACACATGATTGTCTGGGGGTCATTCAAATTTTCATATCCTCAAGCACTTAAAGTTGTTAAACTTGCATTTATACAGAACCTTGAGGCAGTATCATAATTTTCTAGATCAACCATCTACTATCATTGTAAGGTTGCTTGACTCAGAAATCTTCCCAGACTGTTATTTGATTCATTCCTATACATAATCCTTAAGCTCCCAGTAGATTAAATGGTAATTCTACTAAAATTATTATCCTAACTTGTTTAGTCCTTTTAAGTTCATCAGAGCTATGAGCACATGGTGGAAAATGCTATTCAATTTTCAATTGAAATCTTAATTTCACTCACATACGCATTTCTTGCCTCCCTTATTTGACATTTACTATAAATGAATCTTCTAGCTTAATTGTATAAAATTTGAGACCCATTGTGGCAGGTGTGATGATTGCTTGGACCGGGATCGAGCACTTCCTAGCAGGAAGATTTGATCCTCCACCTCCTGCTAATGAGCCGGAGAATTACTTGGTTCGAATTTGAAATATGATTCTACTATCTGTTATGCTGTAACTTAATTTTTTAATGTAACAAATCATATCAATTTTGCTATGCAAGCTAGGAGCCTTTTTCATTATTAGCAACGCATTCTTGTTTTTATATGTTAGCATATTTCATTGATCAACTAGTTGATCTAATGCCTCAGAATGAGTTCCCACCTTGATGATCTAGACCTTGAATTATTAATCTATCTCATTTTTCAGGTTGACCTTCGCCCAAGGTGGCCACTGGGTGAAGAATATTCCCAAGGAAAAAGTGAAGCTCGTTCTCTTAAAAGAGCCCGCATACATCCATCACTTACATCCATCATTCAAGGTTCAATGCAACAGCAATGATAACTACCTAAATGTACAGTTGATTTTGTACCCAAAAATTGGTAAGACAAGAATCTTATTTCTAATTAAATTTTCTTTTATTGAAAATATAGCCCTCAGAAATCAATACTCAATGTGCTTCATGGTCGCCTTGGCTTTGTTTACAATTTTTTGACATGCATTTATTCCAACTTTGGTGGTACCTGCATTTTGTATAAATTAATCTGTTGCTGCATTGTAATCATATTGTCAGCTTTTATTTTACTAGCTTCTGTGAGAAGACTCCCCTTTGTGGTACTACTTTTGATCTACATTCAAACCTCTATATTTTGTACATTGTTGCTCTTCTCCATATAGTTAAAAACCCACCTCTCTTGTCAGAAATGTTTTGCAAATATCCCTTATTGTTCATTTATAACATAATAATTAGTTTTGACCAGATAATGAAGTTTAGGGTATCCTGGCCTTTAAGATTCAGTCCTTTTTTTAACAACAATTAGAATTAATCCAGATGTTTTTGTTCATGATGTAAAGAAAATGTCATCAGTTATCAGCCAATCCAGGCAAGTCCCCAAAGCCTGAAATACTGAAAGAGCTAGGCACTGCCATTGTGAAAGATCTTTAGTATGGTTCAGTTCCCAAGAAACACAGGCCTTTATCAAAGTTCAATGTCTACTAGGATAATAAACAACATTAATGGCCTTTTAAAGTCTCTCAAGGACTGCAGTTTTTTAGGGTTTGGACCAGGCTATGTGTCCCCTATTAGGACCACATTATTTAGTAATTCCTTATTGCTTGGTAATCACTTAATTAAGTCCTACTAGTGAGACAAGGGAATGGCATAGGATCTCAAACACCCCATTCTTTTTCTTAATTGTTTAGGGACCTGTGAAGCTGAGCATTCCTTTCTCCTTTAAAAACTGCAGCAATTTTCTTGCTTTCCTTAACTTTTGCTTTTGCTGTGTTTGATATCATATAGACTTACTCAATTTATACAATGATTCTCCTTTCTTTACGCCGAACAATGCTCGTCTTTGTTTGTTTTCTTGTATATCTTTTCTTGTTCTAGTTCTTCACTTGTCTTTTTTAGGATCACGAGGTTGTTCTAATCTCTTCTATATTTTTTTGATATGCAATCATATGAGAATAAACTCTCTGAAACCTTTTAATTCTTATTAATTACTTTGCCAACTGCTATCACAGATGGTTACTCTTGATACACACTCACATCAAGATTTGTGTTTTGTCATCTGATTTATAGATCACAAATCCCAAAACACCGTCAACTGCTATTTAATATCTTTTATTATAATAATTATTAATTTTCTTTTAATAGTTTATCAAATAGTCAGTGCATCCCAGGCTTGAATCTGAGACTGGGTTAGTACTGTCTCATGTGAATTTAGGTCATGTTCTACAATATCTTTTTCACTGCAAAGACTCTGTTGCATGATAAAAAAAAATGACGTGTGGGTCCCTCTTGCTCTTCTTTAGATGACATTGTAATTTTGTACCCACTTTCTTTGCAGATGGAGAGAGAAAGAGAAAGAGAAAGAAAGGTAGGAATCCTGGTCTTCACCTGATCAAGTGTGGAACAGATATGAATGAATGGTGTTTGCTTGCTTGAATGATGGTCAATGGCCACTGCGCTATAATGCCTGCACTCGGTTTTCTCTTTTAATTGGTGCGTTTCTTGCTGCCCTTGCCCATGCCCTTGCCCTTGCCCTTGCCCTTGCCCTACCACTTATTATTTACAGGTTCTTTGATTATGTCTCTTTTCTCTAGAACAATTGATTTTTATCTATGTTTTTTAACTTGGTTTTGTGTTGGAATTATTTATTATTTTTTATTATTCATATATTTATAGTAATAAGTGTGGGTGAAAGTTCATAATTGATCATAGAATTATAACTATATATTTATTTTTGATAGTTTAACTCACAAGTTTATTTCTTTGATCTCTTGATTGCACCATAGTATTCATTTTGGTTCTCTCCCTCATATATAGTTGATGATAGTTTAGTCATTTGTCCTTCTGAGAGATAATTTTAGTTTTTAAGTAAATTGAAGTGTCAACTGATAGATGAATATTTTTGTTTCATGCAAGAATAAAAATGAATACATTATATAGGTCATGAGCATGAAAACTAAAATTGTTATTATTATTTTGGAGATTTAAATATCAAAATGAACATCTGTGTACAGTGTATGACCAATTGTGACATTAATTCACCGTTTTTTAAAAAAAAATTAAAAATAAACGTATGATTTTTCATGACTTCTTTGTTTATGTCAATTTTTTTAAAATATTATTATTTCGCTTTAATAGCTTTTGTTGGGATTTAGGGGATGAGGAATACGGACTGTTAAAGCAAGTTTTGAGCTTATTTTTAAATTGAAATTTGTTTTTTTTTTAATGCTTTTTCTCAAAAGTGACAATTCTAATAACTTTCTCAATTGCGTAGAAAAAAACAGCCACTTAATTTTGAAATTTTCAACTTAGTGTGAGCCCCAATGGCTACAGATGAATTTAGTAATAATATGGATGAATTTCCCAAAGGCTTGGTTTTTACTTTTTAGAATGACAAACAAATACACTGCCAAAAAAATTAAAAGTTGACAAAGAACAATGCAACATGAATAGCCACATACTAACTGATTTTTGGGTCAATTGGTATTTGATTTTTTTACGTAGGACATTTGTTTCGAGGAGAATCCGGGATCAAATTTGAGGGCACGGGTCGGTGTTGAGCTTTCTCTCACTATCGTGTCATGCTTCCGGGGTTACGGTCATTGTCGTCTTTCTAAAAAACATAAATAGCAACATTAAATAAATACAGCAAAAAAAACTTTTGGCCCATTTTTTTTTTCCTAAGATTCCTTCCTATATTTTCATTTCAAAAATAACTTTCAAAATTCATACAAGTCTTTAAATCAGTAGGTCTATTTAAATATTTTGATGTTATTTTAAAAAAATTATAAAACATAATTGTATATATACATATATGGGATGCAAATAAGATAAATGAACCATTTGTTTTTTTAATTATTATTTTACATTGTTAAAAATTAACCATGTATATATACAGGGACCAATATCAATTATTGAATTTGAATCTAATAATTTCATATTATCCAATTTTTAAACCGTTTATCCCAAAAAATAATCGAGATAAATAGAAAAATATGAAATGCACAATATTTTCATATTCCACAATACGTCTTTATTTACACCTCTATCTATCTGCGGATGCTTTCCAGAGTCCGCAAATGATATATTGCTATATATATATATATTTATTGTGTTTACCCCTATTTGGTGCACTCACTTCTAACACAAACACTCCAATATAAAACTTATTAAAAAAAAAAAAGACTTTTACAACAGATTAATACACAAACAAAGCACTTCCATTATCCAGAAACACAAATAAACAAAACCCACAACAACAACAACCCATAATCTCATCCGTAAACTCATAATCATGACTTTAAAATTACCAAATTATACATAAATATAAAAATCTCGTTTACAAGACTAATAATAATAATAATAATAATCACTAATCCAAAGCATTAGGGCCAAAACAGTAATTTAACTCCGGGTGCCAAACCCACTGCACCAAGAACCTCCTCCCCCCAACCCCATTCAAGTTATACGCCGCCCCATCTCGCCCATCGACGGTGAGCTGCCCGGTGTACGACCCTCCACCACCGGTACCGTAGATCCCCTCACATAGATCAGCGATCTCAGTCGGAAAACAAGGGTCTGTGCCAGCGTACCAAGCATTAGCGAGCGGATTGGACGCCATCTCGGCCAACTCGTGACCAATGACGCTGATCATGGCGTCAACGCCAAGATCTCCGTTCGGCGGCGCTCCGGCACGCGGCCCTCCGTACCCCGCCGGCACGGCGAACGGCCACGCGCACACACCTGGACAAGCGCGCGCTGAGTTCCCCACCCACGCGTATGGCAGTGTGTAGCCCACGATCGATGGGAATGTGAAGTAGTGGAATCCGCATACCTGTGTTTTTTTTGCACAAACATCCCTTTTAATTCTTTAATTGCAAACATTTATATATTTATATTGTTTTCGAATTGTAGTGGTTTGCGAGGGTTTATTCGAAAGTTTATATGCATTCATGTTTGATTATGGTATTTTTCGGGGTTTTTATGAAAATGTTGGAAGAGGCATACTAGTAACAACTAAACAACTGTTTATTTTGAGATATACCCCCTGTAAATCTTATAATTTAAATAAATATTATATATATAGAGTGTGAGAATTTTCTTCTTATTTTTATGAAGAAATGCTGGCGAGGTAAAACTAGAAAACTTTTTTTTTTGTGCTTTTTGCTTATAAACCACTGTAAAAGCTCATAATTTCAATTATGTACTCACAACTGCAACATATATATATATTATGAACAAAATTTTTGATGATTTTTTTCCCCTTAATTACTAATATTTCGGTTAAATTTTAAAGAAATGTTGGAAATTTACTGCTGGTGAAAATTTGGGAGGGATATAGAATTTAGAAGAGAAAAGAGGACCTGTCCGCAAAAATCATCGACGTAGACGTCATCAGACGTCAGCAGGAGATAAAGACCACCCTGCGGGTTCACCGGCAAGGGCCGGGTCCGGGCCGAGACTGCGGACCGGATCACGTGCTGAACCGTGAGCCGGCTCAGCCGCTTCCCGTGCGAGCAAAGCCGGTCATTCTTCTCGGCGCCAAGCCGGACGGCTCGGCTCACGTTCGAGCCAGTCTGGTCCGTGTACAAAGCCACAGTGCGCCACCAAGCCGCCACCGATGGCTTCGGCGGCGCGGCGCCATCCGGCGAGATGGAGCGAATGAACGCTCGGATGATGCGCTTCTTGGGTGGGTCCCATGCGCCGTACCAGATCGGATGGACGGTGATGTTCGCCGTCAAGACCGGGCCCATGTGGTAACGGAGGTGGACGAACTCCGACGAGCCTTCGTACTTCTTTGAATCGCCGAAGTTAAAGGTTCCGTTAGGGTTCCGGTTAGGCCATGGTCGCCAGGCAAAGGATTGGGTGGAAATGGAGAGGAGGGAGATGAAGAGGATGAGGAGTGGGGAGGGTGAGCTCGCCGGCGGTGTCCGGAGCACGCCGGCACGTGAGGGGCGCATGCTTCGCCGGAGACGGGTGAGAGTTGGGGTTGGAATGGAGTGAGAGTGTTTGTGTCTGTGTTTATATAGAGATAAGAGGAGTGAGGTTTGGGCCCACGGGGGGTTGTTTTTTGCGTTTTAACCCTTATAAAAATTTGAATTTCTTTGTATGCTTTTCCTTTTTGTTTTTATTATTATTTTTTTTAATATTTGGTTTTTTCGCCTGAGAATTACTATTTGTATTTATACCTTAAATTTTCTGAAAATTGTTGTCCTTGCAAATCACAGCTCTTGGAATTTCTCATTACCGCATTTATTTATATATATTTCCTGCTTAATAATAATAATATCAAAAAAAAAAAATTTGGTTGTATGTGACTAAAAATTAGTTTTTAAATTTTAATTGTATCAATTTTGTATAGTGCTAACAAACCTCTCATTTTAACCAATATTATCAAAAGAGGTTGATTTTTTTATAATAAAGTGATCGCAGAATATACATTTTCATTAATATTTAATTTTTTTTTATAAAAACAATAAATATTATATATAAAGGTCATGTACATGAATCATGAATTAATCATTTATTTCGCACGTCCTCAGCCGGGACAGAGAGGTTTGAACTGTGAATCAGTACTCACAAACATCGATTTATTGTCACCAATGCTTGTAAGTCTTAAACTCAAAATTTTAAATATCTCACTCTCATTTTTTACATAAAAATAAATTTTATTAATTATGTGCCTCTTGTTCATTAAATCTTAATTATATTTAAAAAAAAGTTGAATACGCATGAAAACCAAACAATTTACCACTCGAGTTGATTTTTCTTCTTCTTCAATCACTTATTTACTCGATAAATAAAAGAGATTAAATAAAAAACCAAAAATAAATGATCCTAATTTCAGTGTTTATATATATAAAAAAAATCTCTAAATTTTAATTAAACAAAAACGAAAATTAGTCTGCATGCACGGGTCCACACATCCGTAAAATGGACGGTCAGATACTCGCAATTGGATCTAACTGTTGACACGTGTCGGGGAAAGATGACATCTGGTTGTCCCGGTCTGCTTCGTGTCCTGTCCTACATGACCCTGCACGAATCTCGAAGCGTATCATGGCAAGAATCAGGGGCACAGATGCGTAACTCTTAGTCAGCGCTTTGGCTCGGTTTCCCAAACCAACACCGGGTCCCACCGTTCGGCGGTCGAGAAAAATTAACACTAATTTTACTTATAACCCCTTGAAAGCTTCAAAATTATTCATACCCCTCTCCATTAATATTCACATTCCACCCCCTTATCTTATTAAAATTACTTTATCTGTAATTTTTTTACCAGTGATTATTATTATTTTTTATTATTATTATTATTGTTGTTGTTTTATTGATGGAAATGCATTGATTTGGCTGATAATATGGAGGTGATGGGATGAAATGAAAGCGATAATTGGAACTTTGTGAATTTTTTTTTTTTTAATTGGTTATAATATTAGTAGGATGTTTGTTTGTCATTTTATTGTGTTCGATTAGCTTGTGTTCAATAACGTTGTTATTTAACAAATAATTTATGTATTAATTATAATATAATTATTAGGGTGATGTTTTATTTTCAAAACAATTATTTAAAAACATTTTTTTTTCAAATAGGTTATTTTTCACAACTGAAAATCTTGTTCCAGCCTTATTTAAAACATAGACGTTTAAAAAAAAATTTGTTAAATTTTTTTTATTTTTTACAAAATATGGATGTTCATGCTGTTTTTTTTCGTACTTGTTCATGTTGCTTGATATATATAAAGATATATTTTAAAAATATGTATAAAGGTGAAGTTATTATCTTAACATATTTGTGTCTTCAAATTATCACAAAATTTTGTACATAAAACTTGGTGTAAATAAAATAAACAGTTGTTGATGAAAAACTAATTTATGGTTAATGATTTGAATATAAAAAATCAATGCAATACGAGTGAATAATTTTTCATAGTTTAAAAAGTCCATGTGAAGAAATGGAGTAACTTGAACTTGAAGGGCAGAGATGGTCCCCCATTTTAAGATGCAGCCTCAATCAACGGAGCAAATTGATGAGACGGCAAAAATGATTGAGGACGGTGATGGTGATTGAAATTTCCACAGATTCACCAAAGACTTTTTTTTTCCATTATATTGATTTTTTGCTGTAGAAATAATTTTTTCCCAAAAAAAACGCTATTAATCATGATTTTATGAAAATATTGATTATATTGATTTTGGGATATATTAGTTTTATTTATTTTATAATGAAATTTTTATTTACAATTAGCTAAATTTTGAGTGCAAAATAGTATGAAATTGTCATATTTATATATTTTTAAAAAATTAATTTGATTTGGGCTATTAGTTATTTTTAATTTTTTTTTTTTTAATAAAAACATTGAGTTAATTAAATGAAAAATTCAATCTTATATATTCAAATTTATAGTTTTTAACACGAATGTGAACTCATTAATTACTCTAATATTTGAATATGAAATAAATTTAGATAGTTTTAATTGTTTGAAAATACTCCATCCGTTCCTTTTTTATCTGTCATAAATCCATATGTTTTTTTATCTGTCATTTTTAAATATCAAGAAGCATTTATTATTTTTTCAAAATTTACCCTAACACTCTATCCAATTCTCTTTTTGAAATTTAATATGAGAGAAAAATGTGAAGATATAAATTATGGGTTATTTTTGAAAAAGATAACTAATTTTTTATTAAATTATGTGAAATAACCAACTTTCTTGGTATGTAAGATTCGGTTATTCGACAGATAAAAAAGAACCGAGGGAGTAATTGTCTAAAAATTTTCAATGCAAAATGCATTTTTAATTTTGTTAGACAAAAGACGTTTTTTCATAGTAAGTTATCGAATCGTAAACTACTTACGTTATGTACAATAGGGCCACAAGCAATTTGATACAAGTTTTTAAAATTATTTTTAAAATCTAATTTTAACAATAAACATATTTAATATTTAATTTTATAAGAATTTTGATATCAATATTAATATTATGATTTTTTAATTCTAATTTATTTTTTTCCTCCGACACAATATTTGAAAATGATTCACTTAAATCCATCTTTTTATTACTCCACTAACTAAACGACACTTTAAACTTTAAGCATTTATGGAAAAGCATAAATAAGTGGTTTGTGTTTTTTTAAAAATAATTTCTCAATGTTTTTTTTAACTTAATTAAATTTAATCCAAATAAAAGGTATTAGAAAATGCTTATTATTGATATTTTTATAAAAAAATACCAATTATGATATATAAATATAACTAAACTAATTAAATTCTACAATACTTTTGTCGATAATGTTGAGATGTAAAACAAAACATGTTTGTATCTCTATAATTTTAAACATTCAAGTAATTTAAAATAACTCATAAAAACAATTTAAGAAATTTACTACAATCTATATATAAGCATTGAAATATTACGTCATGTGATCTTAATCAACTATCCTAGCTTAAGTACTTCACTCTAATTATTTTTATTTTATTAAGTTTGAAAAAATTTGATGTTATTAATTTTTTCTTTGATTAAATGGACAAGCTACTGTAAGTCAGGGACATGTAATGGTGTATTTTGAATGCATCATGTCACCTTTGTGCATGACAGATCCGCTATTCGTGTTTGCTAGTGAATCTTATTCATTATAATTCGGACGAGAATTAAACTCGAATCTTCTGCATAAAAAAAATGTATATTACTATTAGATTATATTAGTGCTGGTTAACCGTTATTAATAAAAAAAAAAATAAAAAAACACTTTTATTTATAATATTTATATTGTTAACAAATGATATATTTTTTTAAAAAAATGTAAACCTATATTGGTCTATGCATCAAATTGATGTTTTTAATTAATGTTATGTCCTTTGGAAATGGAAAAGTTTGTTAGAGCTGGTGGTGATTAGTTGTATCCAACCACTACGGCCACTCTCTTCCTTGCAAAAATAAGTTCAAAGAGAAATAATGAAACTAGTGTTATAATATTGCTCTTATAAAGTGGAGACACAAAAGTATTTAAGAAAAAGATTCATATTTTTTTTATATAAATTTAGATATCATGCCTACATTTTTTTGCTTATTGTTGGAATAATTATGATAATAATAATAACAATAATAAAAATTTTATTATTATATATTATCATTTAAATTGGACATGAGATGAGATGATGATAGTTAATTATTCCCAATAATTATGGTAGAAAAATCAATTGAGTCTATTATTGCTTTTGCATAGGGATTGTTTTTCTCAATGATTATATTTTTAGTGCAAATGTAAATAATGTGTTCATTTTATTTATTTATTTTTAACTCAATAATTACCTTGTTATTATAATCAATATTATTTTTTTCAAATAGATGACAAGCGTTCTCCACTTAAACGAGTCAAAGAGATATGCATGTACAAGAGTGTTCTAGTTATAATGACTTAATAATCCTTTTGGATATTTATTATAAGAGAAAAATTAACCCACAGGTAATAAAGATTTGCCATATATGCTTAATATGATATATATCATGACCATAACCATATAATGATAAATCCCTTTACTATGTAATTTTGAAAAGTAAAGAATACAACTTTTCTTATAAAAGACTCCACTAAAATTTAGTGTACAATATATGATCATAGAGAACTGTATATAATCAATACTTTACAGTACTTCAGTGCACGGGTTTTAAATCTATACCAGCCCCTCACTATCAAAATTAGAAATCATTGAACATTTCATATGTTTTACAAAGCACTATAATTTTTCATTTTTTTAAATTATGGATAAATTTTATTTAGCAATTAATGAAGTTGAAAAATGAATTGAATATGAATAAATTAAGGAAAAAAACTTAATTCAAGTGGTTAGCAGCATTAAAAATAAGTTATTCATGTGGCGTGTAGAATGCTGAGAGTTCAAATTCTCGATGGAGGAATTAATTCAATAGTGATGTCATAACCCAGTCACGTGTTCGTAAAGACAGGAGCTTATTGTTTTTTTAAGAAAAAAAATAGGTAATAGTAAAACCTCATAATATTCATTATTTTAATTAAAATATATTAAAAAATATTTTCTTATATTTTCAGGGATTACTAATTTAAAACCACAAATAAAAATTTAATTTCGAAATTATATATATATATAAATCCCAATTTCTTGCATCACTTCTCGAATTGGGCCTGCCCTTCGTTTATTTTGGGCCAAATATACGTCAGGCCCAACCTTTTCTCTTGTCTCTTTCAAAAGCCCGTGAGAAAGACACAGCGCGCGCGCGGGGCTAGGGTTTCTCTGGGACGATGATGGAGATCTCTAGCCTCCCAATCTCGGCTTCTCACCGGTCGAAGCTCCTCTCGGCGGGCTACACTACCCTCTCCTCCCTCTCCGCCGTCTCTCCGCTGCAGCTCTCCCGTGGTACTACCCCTTTCTTGCTCTCTCTCGTATCGTTCTTGGGGGAATCGTATTGGGTTATCTATTGAATCATGGGCAAATGCGAAAGAATGAAAAAGCTTTGGATTTGTTGTTTATTCACTTTGATTTCTTGTTATTGCATAGATCTCAATGTTGCTCTTCAAGAAGCAGTTGACATTTTGAAGGTTTCATCGGAAAGTTGTAGAGTTGAAGTGCAGGACGGTGATGTTGAATTTTGTAAGGGTATCAATTCCTTTTCAATTTCAATTTTTATGCTTGCGTTCAAACTTTTGAAGATGCTAAAAAATTACATTTTTTTTTCTTGGCCGTGCATTTAGTTGGAATTATGCCATTACTTGTCTCTTTAGTTCATATAGAATGTTTGGAATAATGATGGACTGGATAAAACTGCAGCAGTCTCAATATACTATTTTTTTTTCTCTTCTTCTTGATGACTTTTTTTTTTCTTCTTTTTACCTGTAATTTGATCTATAGAAATGATTCAAATTTTATTTTAATACCTGGTAATGTGAATTTTTGTAAATCTGTCAAACAATGTATGTTTGTATTTTATATCATGCGACTCGTAATTATGTCTGTCTTTTACCACTGAAAAAATGGAGAGATACCTTTATGTGGAAGCCCTTGTTTAGTGAACCGTTTCTTCTATCGTAGGAGCTCAAACTGCATGGGATATGCTTTCAGAAGAGCAAGCTCTGAGACACATAAGTACAGGTTCTGGAGATCTTGATTCTATATTTGGTGGTGGAATACACTGCAAAGAAGTCACTGAAATAGGTGATTCTATTTATGTTATAGTGAAACGAGGATGGTGATATGCAGTTAATAACATTCACGTACTTGACAAGTTGCCGTTTGCATGAGTTTTCAGGTGGAGTTCCAGGCATTGGTAAAACACAGTTGGGGTATGCTAATTTCTTTGAATAGATTTGTTGCATGTGTTGTATCAACTTCTTGGATCACTGGAATATGCAGGATACAGCTTGCTATCAATGTCCAAATTCCATATGATTTTGGTGGGCTGGGAGGAAAAGCAATATATATAGGTAAATGATTCCAATGTACTCCTGGGAGCTTTGTATTATGCTACTTTAGTTTCTGAGTTAACAGTATCTCTGTGTGGTCTCAGATACTGAAGGCAGTTTCATGGCAGAACGTGCTTATCAAATTGCTGAAGCAAGTATTTTGGGATACATTTGATAATTTTGGATGCCAACCGAAAGAAATTCCTGAAAAATTGAAGCCTGAAAGTTTTTTGGCAAATATCTTCTATTTCCGCATATGCAGTTACACTGAGCAAATCGCATTGATAAACTATTTAGAACAATTCCTTGTGGAGCATAAAGATGTAAGCACAGTTATAAATTCTTTAATATTTGCGCATGTCTTTTTTTTTAATCTAATGCAAACTTCATGTCTTCATAATTTCTTTTAAATAAATCATACTCATGCATACACACACAATAAACATACTTGATCATCATGATACAACATTATCAAACGCCGTTTTCTGTTGCTGATTATTAGATGGCTCTCTGGGATGTTTTTTTGAGGATAAGGGTATGAGATAAAAGGATTTTTTTTTTTTTTTAAAAATTTTAGGTTGGAGGGAAAACTTTTACATAATTGACGGAACTTTGATTTAATAATACCAATAAAAGTGAAATATATTAAAATAAATTTTTTAAATTGTAATATATATTTATTAATATTGACATTTTTAAAAGCTAATTATTAAGTATATATATAATAAATAAATAATACAATACTTAATGCCAAATTGTTTGGCTAGGGAATAGTACTCATCCCCCGACCCAAACAAACTTATGGAGACGTCATTGTCATTCTAGTTATTATTTTACAATTTCTTGCATTGAATATGTTCTGAGGAATTCTGCTGATATATATATATATATATATATATTATCGTTCTTTATCTACTTCATCGACCATCAAGTTCCAACTTTATACTTGTTGGAAGTGAAAGAAGCGCTTGTTACTAGATTCTCTGAAGGTGTGTTGATATGGATAGACATGTGATGACGAAAAAGCTGCGAGTCTTAGAGAGGTGGATAGGATTCATAGGGTGGAAAATGTATGGGGGCAAGCCTGCTTGCATCCATGTGTTTGTCTATTTTGCTGTTAATCTGGGTCCCTTGGGTTAGAATCAATATTCATCTGACATGTATTGCTTTATATGAGTACTAGAATCTGCAATCAAATCATGTTGTCTTTGTTGCTTATTCTTTTTAATAAGATTACTTGATGAATATTTGCTAATGCTGTTGGTCAGTCAAACATGTGGTATCAATACTATTTCATATATGACCTTGCTAGACTGCTGGAGTTGGCATAGGTGTTAGTTGATTGGCATGTGGCGTCCATTGTCAATAAAGAGCTGGAGAGAAATCTTGATTCAAATTGGATACTATGTGTTAGTTCTCTACTATTTACCCTTTTGGTCGTTCCTTTCTTCCTTTCTCTTTTATTATGTCATCTTACATACCTAATTATTATGTTTTTGTTTTACTTTTCTTCCTCATCTGATTTCCATTTTTATGAGACTAAGTTACAACGGATTATTTACTTTTTTCAGTCAATATTTTCATATAAATTGTTTTTAGTAGTGGGTTTTTAATTTTTGGTTTTCTGCACTGTATAACCTGCTGTTGCATGCTGAACTTTGTTCTCACAGGTGAAGATTGTGATTATTGACAGTGTCACTTTTCATTTCCGTCAAGATTTTGATGACTTGGCCATTAGGACAAGAGTGCTTGGTGGAATGTCACTGAAATTAATGAATCTTGCAAAGAAATTTAGTTTGTCTGTAAGTCCCATCAATACTGCTTGTTTTCCTTATATATTTATTACAGCCACAGATGTCTTTGAATGCCATGCAATTAGCCAAACCGGTTACAATTGCAGTTAATTTATGAATGCATCCAATGTCCTACAATGTGAGTTGGAGAGTCAGGAAATTATGGGTGTAGTCTTCAAACGACCATTTACATCTAGGGGATTTTGCTAGTTTATAGTCTTTAGACCTTCATACCCGTATCATGCTATTTCATGGAACACAGCCATGCTAGTTAGCATTACTAGGACACTGCTTTATAAGAATTCACGACCAATTAATTTAATGGCATAATCCCATTTCCAGCCCTCAAAATTCCATTTTTTTCTAAATCTACATAAACTCTTTCATGTACATGATAATGGTTGTCTCATTGTCATAACGTGTGCATATATACTTCTTATGTTCCCATATCTATGCATTTTGTAACTTCTACTTTCAATGCATTTGTCAAAGTAAACATGCAACACCAATTTTTGTAATAACTATGCTGCAGCAAAAAAAAAATCTCTCTATCAAACCTGCAGATTGACCATTTTGTAACTTCTACTTCCAATGCATTTGTCAAAGTAAACATGCAACACCAATTTTTGTAATAACTATGCTGCAGCAAAAAAATCTCTCTATCAAACCTGCAGATTGACCATTTTGTTCCTGCAAACAGGTTGTTTTGATGAATCAAGTAACCACTAAGTTTACGGAAGGCTCTTTTCATTTAACACTTGCCCTAGGTAACTGTTTCTTTCTTTTTGTCTGAATCTTTTCTCAGCCACCATTTTAAAGTTTTTAAATTACTTACCACTGAACTTGATTAGTATTTTCTGGGTGATAATGCTGGCATTTTGTTCTGCTACTTCAATTATTTGTTATTATTTTCAGAAAGGAGGATATTCTTTGTGGCAAAACTGTTCATTTTGGATTATTATTGAGATCTGTTGCATACTAACCCATAAAATTTGATTCGAAATAAGGTTTTTGTAGGGTGGGTAGGTTGCACAGTGCACAATAACCCAGCATTCATGATTAATGGAAATATTCTGAAACTTGGTGGCGTTCTATGATTGAAAACCAATGTGTCATAATAATGCATAATTAAAGCAAACATATGGTTGATAAATCAGTCAGGTACAAAACACATTGGACTAGAACCTTGTCAATTAGAAATTCTAGCAATGAGTGAGAAGTGAGAACAATTCTGTTGTATGAGTGAACAATTCTCTACTTACTATTTCCCTTTTGTCATGTACAACTTTTTATGTTAAACTCAAATTTCTGATTCATTTGCTTTGAGCAGGAGATAGTTGGTCGCACTCATGCACAAATCGAGTTATTTTGTATTGGAATGGCAATGATCGGCATGCATATCTTGATAAGTCACCATATCTTCGTCCAGCTTCAGTGCATTTCTCAGTGACCGGCAAAGGGATTCGTGACGCCACTTCTCAATGCAAGCGAGTCCGAATGATGTAACTTTGTTTTCAGGAGCTTGAACATGAAAGATTATAACAACCATCTCTTAATCTCTGGTACTTATGTTTTATATAGACTTAAGTGATGACTAAGAATGGTGATAAGCAATTTTGAGCTTTTAACCTGCTGTTTCATTGCAATGGTACAATGTTTCTGGCCTTTCACTTCAGTTTCTTGCACTTTGTTGTGGCAATTGCAGGCACCATCTGAGCTCACTTGGTCTTGTAACTTGGCATGGATAAGTGGGTTAGGTTTTGTTACAGTGGTTAAGGTAATGTTTTCTTCTTCTTGTTTTTCTTCATTTTTCTTTTCTATTCTTCCTTTTATTTATTTATTTATTTATTTAATTGTTTTTTATTTTTTGGGTGCAGCATGTATGCTTTTGTAACTGATTGAAACATTGTTAATTTTCCTTGCTAAAGCAAGTGAGCTTTGTGGCTGTTCCTCTATGATATCATTGATTCTTATGGTATATGCCACTAGGGTTATCAGGCAAAACTATATTTTCACTGAGTGAGAGGGACTGCTAGTTATGTCATTTATATATCCATTGTTTCTAATTCTAAAATGGTTATATTTAGAAATTAATTGATGTTACAAATCTAAAACCAAAGTTTATTTGCCTCTATTAAATTGTTCACTGGTTCTTAATTTTAAAGTTCTCTTAGGAGGACCAAAATATTTTACAGTAATTAATTCACTATTTAAAAATTATTTTTGGGAATTTTCTTTGGGACATATTATGCAATTTTGTTTTGTTATTAAAATTATGTTTAAAATCACACTAAATAAATACCAAAAGAGGTCAAGGTCCATATAAAAATAATTAAAATTATTATAAATCAAAACAAGCTAGCATTAAAAGTTAAATGCAGAAGCTACTTTAGATTGATTCTTGAACAGAATAAAGTTCAATGCAGGACCTACTTTAGATTGATTCTTTAACAGAATAACAATAATAAAAAACAATAAATGATCCACCAAACACTCTTTCTTTCCACTGGCCAACCAAAGCAATGTCCTATTTTTTCCCCCTAATCCATGTGATCAAGTACCTCATGCATTACCATTAAATTATTAACGTAACTTTGTTAAATGAAAACTTATTTATTTATTTATTTATGTGATTCTCTTGTCTGATCTTTACAATTGAATCAAACCACTCATGTGCGAATAAAACATTTGAAAAAAATTTCCATTCCCTCATGTACGTGAGCAAAGTTGAATATTGAATAACCAGTGGATTAAAAGCATTTAAATTAAATTAAAAAATGAATAAAATTGGCGTCAAAATTTTAGCAGTTTTATTTTTATTTTTTTATATTTAATTTTTCTTGAAAAAAATAAATAATGTTATCCAAGGCTAACGAATACGAGTCAATCGTTTCCTACCCATTACCAACGGCTCTGATGATCCATCACATCCATCCACGGATCCAACGGTCGAGATTCGATGTCGTCTTTCTTTAAAACCAAAGCAAAGCCTTCGTTTCCGTCTCCAGGATCGAGAAAAAGAGAGAGAGAGAGGAATGGCCGCTTCGACGTCGCTGACCGCCGCCCAGGCCCTAATCGGCCGCGCCGTCGCCGGCGCCGGTCAGTCACCGGCCCACACGGACCGATTGGCGCTCCCGACCGGCTTCGGACTCAGCGCCCTCGCTGGCCGAGCCTTGAAGACTTCGGCTCGGCAGCAGCAGCGTGTGGCTCGCCCACGTCGTGCTCCGATGGTGCTGGCGGCGGCGGTGGAGACGCTGGAGGGGACTGCGGCTGCGGCTCCGCCGGCGCTTTTGGAGAAGTCGGTAAACACTATCCGGTTCCTGGCGATTGATGCGGTGGAGAAGGCGAACTCTGGGCATCCTGGGCTTCCTATGGGATGTGCTCCCATGGGCCATATCCTCTACGATGAGGTCATGCGGTATAATCCCAAGAATCCCTACTGGTTCAACAGGGATCGCTTCGTCCTTTCGGCCGGCCATGGGTGCATGCTCCAATACGCACTTCTTCATCTCGCTGGGTACGATAGCGTCAAGGTGAGCTATTTTCTTGTGTTTTTTTTATTGCTAGTAATGCTGAAAAGTGGAAGCTTGATGACAATTTGCTGTTGTTTGGATGAATTGCTTGGTTTTGGTTGTTTTCTCTTTGCTTGTGAATTTGTTTGGTACTTTTAGGTATTGTGGATCTGGAAAAATTTTGATTTTTGGATGTCTAAATTTCATAATTTAGCTGCTTTTTTTTTTTGGGGATTTTCTGTGGGATTTTTCTCTCCTTTCTAATGGTTGGTATGGTTCTCTGTCTTTACTCAACCTGAAAAGAAAGCTCATTGTTAAAAGGAGAAACTTTTGAAATAAATTCAGTGCTATATACCCAACTTTTTCATTTATAGGATTAAATGTTGTGAATTAGAGTGTTAGTGGGCTGATTTTAAAAGACAAGACTTTTTGTTCATTCTGGTTGTATAATTTCTCAGTCTGAAGTTATCAAATGTGTTGTTGTTGATTTAGTTTTAGTTTATCTCATTCAGTGGAACTCATGATGTTCTGGAATTGAGCTTGTAGGATGAAGATCTGAAGTCTTTCAGGCAGTGGGGAAGTAGAACTCCCGGCCATCCTGAGAACTTTGAGACACCTGGTGTTGAAGTTACAACGGGTTTGTTTCCAAGATCTGTTTCTATTTGGATCTTTTTTTTTTTAATGTTTTAAGTAGTCTGTAGAGATTGTGCTCTTTTTGAATTCAATCTAGTTTTTGATGATTCATTGTTGGTTTGTATATGGAATAGGTCCACTTGGACAGGGTATTGCAAATGCTGTTGGATTGGCCCTTGCTGAGAGGCACCTTGCTGCCCGTTTTAACAAGCCTGACAATGAGATCGTCGACCACTACACGTAAAAATTGCTGCTGTTCTCTTGTTTTTCTCTTAAGAAATATTTACTGAACTAATTTGATATATATATATATATATATATGGTCTTTAGATATGTTATACTTGGGGATGGTTGCCAAATGGAAGGGATTTCAAATGAAGTTTGTTCTATTGCTGGACACTGGGGACTTGGAAAGTTGATTGCTTTCTATGATGATAACCATATATCTATTGATGGAGACACCGAGATTGCATTTACTGAAGATGTGAGTGCTCGGTTTGAAGGTCTTGGGTGGCACACTATCTGGGTGAAGAATGGTAACACTGGTTATGATGATATCCGTGCTGCAATCAAGGAAGCAAAAGCTGTCACTGACAAGCCGACGCTAATTAAGGTCCATTTTCTTGTGCTTGATTCACATGGTTTTAAATGTTATTGGTATGTTATTTTGGGTTTCGTTGATTATGTTAATTGTTGCAGGTGACAACTACTATTGGATATGGATCACCGAACAAGGCAAACTCATATAGTGTTCATGGGAGTGCATTGGGTGCCAAGGAAGTCGATGCAACTCGGCAGAACCTTGGATGGCCTTATGAGCCTTTCCATGTACCTGAAGATGTGAAGAGGTCTGTTAAGACTATTTTGCTTGGATGTTCTTATGAAGTCCTCTGAAATCATATTGGTGGCTAATATATGAATTGTGCTCATTGTGCTCAGCCACTGGAGTCGGCATATCCCGCATGGTGCTGCACTTGAGAAAGCATGGAATGCTAAGTTTGCAGAGTATGAGAGGAAATATGCCGAAGAAGCTGCTGAGCTGAAGAGTATCATTACAGGAGAATTGCCTGCCGGTTGGGCGGAGGCTCTTCCGGTAAATATTTCGTCTATGTTTTTTTTTTTTGTCACCAATCTTCAACAATACACAACCGATATTACATTAGACACGATGAGACTTATGATTTCAATTTCTATGCTCGTTTTGCAGAAATATACTCCTGAAAGTCCTGCTGATGCTACAAGGAATCTATCTCAGCAATGCCTGAATGCACTTGCGAAAGTGATCCCTGGTTTTCTTGGAGGCAGTGCGGATCTCGCATCATCCAACATGACACTATTGAAAATGTTCGGTGACTTCCAGAAGGCCACACCCGAGGAACGTAACCTCCGTTTTGGTGTAAGAGAACATGGAATGGGTGGCATCTGCAACGGCATTGCGCTTCACTGCCCAGGTCTTATCCCCTATTGTGCGACATTCTTCGTCTTCACTGACTATATGAGAGCAGCTATCAGAATTTCAGCCTTGTGTGAGGCTGGAGTCATCTATGTGATGACACATGATTCCATCGGCCTTGGAGAAGACGGACCGACCCACCAGCCCATTGAGCATCTGATTAGCTTTCAGAGCAATGCCCAACATTCTGATGCTCCGCCCTGCAGATGGGAATGAGACCGCCGGTGCCTACAAGGTTGCTGTGCTCAACCAAAAGAGGCCGTCAATCCTTGCACTCTCCCGTCAGAAACTTCCTCAACTTGCAGGAACATCGGTCGAAGGAGTTGAGAAGGGGGGATACATCATCTCAGACAACTCATCCGGCAACAAGCCAGACCTCATTCTTTCTGCCACTGGTTCTGAGTTAGAAATCGCTGCCAAGGCCGGGGATGAGTTGAGGAAGGAAGGGAAAACAGTCAGGGTGGTCTCACTTGTTTCTTGGGAATTGTTCGAGGAGCAATCGGACGATTACAAGGAGAGTGTCTTCCCTAGCGCCGTCACAGCAAGGGTCAGCATCGAGGCAGGTTCAACGCTCGGCTGGGAGAAATACAACGGAAGCAAAGGCAAGGCTATCGGTATTGACCGATTCGGCGCCAGTGCTCCTGCTGGAAGGATATACAAGGAGTTTGGTCTCACCGTCGAAAACGTGATTGCAACAGCCAAAGCTTTATAGTGGTATTGGTTGGTATCATTCATTCACTTCCGGGTTTGAATTGAAATTTTACTTCCCTGAGCTTACTGCTCAGAGTACCAACTATGAACTGGTATAAGTGGCCATTTTTCAAAAAAGTTTCATTCAGTTTGGCCCTCAGAGTAAAATAAAGACTCATGTTCTCTTCCTCTTTTGTTTTTATGATTCATGGATTGAATGCCATGAGAATTATCAAGATGCTTGCTTGTGGAACTCTGAGTTTTCTCATTTCCTTTTCTGTACTTTTTTTTGCTCAAGTTCTTGAATGAGTATTGGAAATTTTCAGTATATATATATATGTCCATCTACTCGAATTGCTT
The DNA here is from genome assembly GCF_009730915.1 of Dioscorea cayenensis subsp. rotundata. Taxonomy (NCBI): domain Eukaryota; kingdom Viridiplantae; phylum Streptophyta; class Magnoliopsida; order Dioscoreales; family Dioscoreaceae; genus Dioscorea; species Dioscorea cayenensis. The sequence continues at coordinate 1,652,314 of NC_052471.1, read as the reverse complement.
GACGTGAAATAGACAGTGGATTTGTTTCCATCTTTTGTTGAATCTTGTTCACTTTTCAATAGAAAATTTGATAAACCTATATGTGTGTGTGTGTGTGTGTGTGTGGAAAACATGAATTTATCTGTTTTATTTCATGATTAAGGTTTCATGCTTTGTTAAAATTACTTTTCATGTGCACCAAATAAAATCCAAATTGAGTTGAAGACATGGTTGAGGATGGATTGGAATGTGGGTTTGAGACTTAAGGCGTTGGATAAAGGTGAGCTTTTATCATCATCATCATCATCATCATCATCATCCATGAATTCCTTTGTATAGAGAGTTAGAAGCATCACACACAAACACAAGGACAAATGAATTGGAGTGGGGACCAAGATATCTTGTTCATATTTCATCTCCTTTTATCCAGACATATTCCATGAATATTCTGTTAGTATTTTACCTTGTTGTATAATTGTATGCACTAATAATATTATTGGAATATTCTAATAATATTCTAATTTTTATTTTGGATTAAAATGACAGCATTAACCAACAGCTTATTATTATTAATTTCAGAAAAACTTAATATTGAACCCTAACACAAGGTGAAGGTATAAATAATTATTAAGCTTGCTCCATATTCGTGCACATCTTTGTATAATTATAAAAACCTAAGATACAGTGAACTACATTGAGAAAAAAATTATTTTTTTTTAAATGTTAATTTTCTCTCATTTATACACCTTCAAATATCATGTATACACTTTAAATTTTGATTTATTTGTATATACCTTTCTACCTGACGTTCCCACATTCATTATTAAAATATATTATGATATGTTAAATAACTATAAAAACTATGTATATATGTCCTAAAATTTTTAAATGGTCATTAAATCAATATTTTTCATATACACCACTGAAAATATTTAAGCATTACCACGAGTAATTAAATAGTTTAAATCAAATTCCATTTTTATTATTATAAATAAAATAAAATTTAATATATTTTAATAATGTATATGAAGAAATATATAGATATATATATATAAATATATTTTATTTTTATAAACAAAACAGTAAACATCTATATTTAACGGAATCAGAGACTTACACAGAATTAGAGCATAACCACAAACTCAACAAGAACTTATACTCTCAGGCTTTTTAAAAAAAAATTATCGAAAAATATACATATAATCTAGTAAATTTTTAGGGTATATTTATTAAATACTAAAATAAAAAAAAATCAAAGCGGTTACAAGTAATTAGAGAAAACCCCAAGGGGTAAAAGGAAAAACACATCCTTCTTGATCATACCGAAGAGAGAGAGAGGATAAAGACGGCATCTTTCCGAGTTTCCAACCAAAATAGCCAAGAATCGAATGCTCTCCTCCTCCTCCACTCTCCGCCCCAAAACCCTATCGCCGCATCCATCGATCCTCTCCGATTATTCCAATCCCTTTGTCCTCCTTAAGAATTCAGGCTCTTCCCGGAAGAATTTCAATCCTTTTGCCATGAAATTTGGTAAGGATTTCAGGAATCATCTTCAGGAAACGCTGCCGGAATGGCGGGACAAGTACCTTGGTTATAAACCGCTCAAAAAGCTCATCAAGAACTTCCCCCGGTCCGGCGCCGCTGAGGTTCCGCTTGCCGCCGGTGGTTGGATTAGCCTCGAGGAATGGTTTGTGAGGATTCTTGATGAGGAGCTTGAAAAGATTAATGATTTCTATGTTGATAAGGAGGAGGACTTTATTATTCGTCTCCAGGTCAAGCATCTTCTCTTTATCTCTTTTTGATGCTAAGTCTTCGAAAGATTTGATTTTGGTGGTGTTTGTGTTCTAGGGTTTTATTATAACTATGGATTGAATCATTTGTTTTTTTCTGAAATTAATGATGAAATTGCGGAATTGGTTTTTTTTTTGAAAAGGTGGATAATTGGAATTTTTTTTTTCACTTTGTTTATTGTGTTATAGAATTTTTTTTATTGTTATTATTTTTATTTTATAGGATATGTAAGCAATTAATAGAGTGCATGGGTTCATTGATGGTTTTAAAAAAATTAATTTTGGATGATTGGTTGAATTGAATTGATAAGAATCAGTGAATCACGGTTTTCTGGAGTCATGAAATTGTGAAAATGGAATGTTTTTCCTATGTTCACTGCTATATTGAACAGTGATTTTGATGAGATATTTTCAACTTTCTACCAGTCAATTCATACAGCGAGTAAAGCCATTGGTGGTTTTCGAGGATTTTAAACTTTTGGGCTTTTTGGTTGAATTGATAGGAATCATGATTGTCTGGAGTTTGATGATGAATTTCTGCAAATGGATTACTTTTCCTATGTTTATTGTGTTGTTGTTGCATTTTTTTCATGAGATATGTACAACCTTCTTGGAGTTAATTAATACAGCAATTAGATCCATTGATGGCTTTTAGATTTGTAATTTTCTTGTTGTTTGGTTGAATAGTGAGAATCATAGTTTTCTGGATTTTGCTGATGAAATTGTGAAAGTTCTTTTCATTGCATTTTGGATTGTTGATAACCTCATATTCTTACTTGTTTATGTCATGCATCCTTAAACCCAAGGAGATAAGTCTCAAAATGGATGGATCCAGCTATAACAAACAAAAGAGACTATTTTTTATGTCCTTCCTCTCTCTTTTTGTTAAGAGAAAGATTCAAAAACTTAATTCTAGTATTCAGGAAAGAAAGTCAAGTATTGCTGGAGTTCCTATATGCTTTTACTAATTAATCACTTTGAAGATTATCCTCTGGATTAGCTCTTGTATGTTAATTTTTCATGAAAGAGAAGTTCATCGGTAAAATTTTATACATCAATCCATAGCTATGATGTCCCCATCATCTCGCTATTATTGGTTCAAACTTTCAGTTTGTTGTTTGATTACACCTGGTGTTTTTAGCCATTGTTCACATGCCTGTTGTCTTTCTGCATTGTAGTATTATTCTAATCTACTTTTCCACTGTCCTGCTCATATTGAAATATATATAACAATTAAATGTTGCAGATTTTTCATTTGGATCGTAGCATATATCAACATCTACGCAAAAATATTTTATTGCTCTGTTTATTTTGGCTTTAGGTTATTTTGTTGCATTTCATGTCCGGTTCCAATTTTGATCTATATATATATATATATATAATTATAGATATATTGTATAAGATTTCACTGTCCCCCTTCTATGATGTGGAACCTTCTGTTCTAATTTATCTATACTGCCTTAAATTAGGAACTCAAGGAGAGGATCGAGAGAGTTAAAGCAAACAACAATGGGGTTATTTCACCGACAAGCAAGTTCAGTGAGGAGATCTTGCAGATTAGAAAGGACTTCGTCACCATCCATGGCCACATGGTACTCTTGAAAAACTATAGCTCACTCAACTTTGCCGGTAAAGTTTCTAGTTTCCCTTTTGCAATTAAGCTGGATTACATTATAGACAACAGTTGGTTGTGATAATCTCTTGTTTGTTTTTCCAACATTGTGTTCATAGGACTTGTGAAAATACTAAAGAAATATGATAAGAGGACTGGGGGTGTGCTTCGTCAGCCTTTCACCCAACGCGTGCTTCACGAGCCCTTCTTTACAACGGAACCAGTGACAAGATTAGTGTCCGAGTGTGAAGCCAATCTTGAGGTCCTATTCCCACAGGAGGCGGAGGTTGTCGAATCAGCTCCACCAGAGGCAAACGATGAACATGAGGACACAAACAATAATGAGCCTCTGTCAGTCGAGGAGGAAACCATGGAAGTGTTCCGCAGTGTGCATGCAGGATTGAAACTAATCCAAATCCTTCGGAATCCCAGCTCAACTTATAGTCCTTTATCTCTTGCGCGATTCTTTCATGACCAAGATGGTGATGGTGGTTCTGGTTCTGTTACCGCTGAAAATTCGGCTGCCGACTCGCAAGATGTAGCACATGATGATGATGATGATGCTGATCAAGGGAGTGTAGATTCAGGTGGCTAGCAGGTTGCAAGTTTCATCATGCATGTTGATCTACTAGCGTTGCTTTTTGGGTGGTTTTTTTTTTTTAACCTGTGTAACTGTCAATCTTTTTTGGTGGTTTATTTGTATTTGTTCAGCAGCTGTGGGCATTTGTAGAATGTCATCTTGATGGAAATTCCTGATTGTTTGAAATAAGTGCAGGAGTAAACTGAGGTCAAAAGGTCAGGGCTTCAGTGATTTGTTGTTAAGGTGTTTGAAAAATGTACCCTAGTGAAACTGAAAGTTCATGTTTGGTTCTGTATATAAATGACTTTTTTGCCGTAAAACTTTCGTGGTCCATAGAACTTTGCCCTTTTTTTTTTTTATTATTTTTTTATGAAATTCCCTTAAAAGTGTTTATTATTATTATTGCTGTTGTTACTTTACCTGAGGCCAATCCATGAATTTATGCATGAATATCATATTATCATTAAAATTATGTATGTGGGGGGGATAAAAATCTGAAAAAGGACTAATTTTTAGTTTTATAAAATAAACATTGAAACATTTAAGAAATTATTTTTTTAAAATAAAATTGTTGCATTTATTCAGTAAATTATTCCAAATAATCAACTTTCATAATAGAAAATGGCCATATAACCCAAGACATCCTTAACAGAAAAAGGTCAATCTATAAGCTGTCTTAATACACCAAAAAAAAACCCATAAAATAACTCAAAAATATAGTGATAATATAAAATGCACAAAGTACACACTTCGAAGTAAATTTCTTCGTCTGCAGTGAACGCTGTCTGTACGTATTAATATTGAAAGCGCATCACACCCATAAAATTTGAAGGTACCAGAACATGACATTGAACAAAACCAGGCAGACAGACAAAATTAATAAAACTTAAGACCATCAAAATAATGTAATAAAACTGGAATCCTCAATGATAATTCAGCTCAGATGAGTACCAAAAACAACACAATAGCAAACTAGGGTAAAAAAAAAAAGAACAGATAAGATAAGTTTGGCTAGTCCACAAAACAAAATCTACATTTTCAAGTAAAATTCTCCAAAAACTGAATCATGGGTCTGTGATGGTCACTTCAACCTCCACACCAGGTTCAATGGTGATCGAGGTAATTTGTTTCACCACTTCTGCTGAGCTGATAAGATCGATCACCCTCTTTGTGGACGCGAAGCTCAAACCGATCCCAAGTATTGGTTCCTGTGAACAAATTAAATTGAAATGTCATTAAAAGCCTAATTCTTCCCTTTTTTTCGCATTCAGGCTTCTTCGCCTAAATGCTGATAATGATTCAAACAATAACACAAATTAATACAAAACAAATCTCATTGTTTTGTAGGTAAAACAACTACCTACAAAAACATGCTTTAAGAATATAAATATTTTGTCACAGTCACGCATTCATTTACCCAACTACAAGATCATTCAATCATTTTCTCAAATCATCCATATCACAAATTTTCCTTATTTTATATTTTCCACACTACTATTGTTTCCTACACATCATTGCTGGTTTGCTAACAAATGGTTTTCTTAGCCACAACAAGATATCCATTCCTCTACTCAGTGTAAAACTTCTTACTATTCGAGTACATAAACGATCCCAAAATTTAATTAGCATAGCACTAAACATTTTAATAGCCTGCTGTTACTCCAACACAACAAATAAATTCATTAGACCAGATGTACAATTAGAATATCTCTAGCACTCCAGCTTCCAAGGAATTATTTCTTGCACATACTAGGGGTAAATGAAAAGCAAAAATAGTAAAAAACAGGATAAAGTTCACTACATCAAAAACAAAAAAGACCGTAAAAGGCTAAAAGTGATACAGCCACATATGATCCTCTCAGTCAATAAAACAAATTCCTAGTATTACTTGGCTATTCATAGAGTATTCAACAGAACATAATTCTACAATCAGTTGTCTTTATCACAATGTTTGACTACCTTGTTGGAAAGCTAGCAATAGATGACGATAATTATAAGCTCAAATGGGAAAATCAAGTCGCAGCATTAATCAGACAAAGCTAAAAGAAACAAACCTCAGTATCTAACAAATCTTGATCAATGTCCAAACATAATCAAGCATACCCAAACTTCCATAATGCCTCAATACCACACTAACACAATCCTATTCCTCACAACAAAGAGCTAACAATCATATGACTAACAAAGAATTCAGATCATAATCACAACAGTAAAACCACAAAATTTATAGAACAAATCGATGGCATAGATCAAAGAATAGATCCACCAACAAAAACAACAACCAGATAAAAATTACTGAAAAAAATATGATATACCTTCTCCACAAGGAGATTTTCTGGTGGTGATGTGAAGGACCTTGGTGGGAATCCTCACGGGTCCCTTAACCTTCAACCTCTTCTCCTTGGCTCCCCTCACAAGATCCGCGCACACTGCGATCAACCAAAACATCGATGAAACACGATTCTAAACAATCAAACAAACAAAATCAATCGGAAAAACTAGATCACCCTTCTCAATGTTCTTCACATTCTTGGAGGAAAGCGTGATCCTGATACGGTGGAGCTGCTCTTGGGATTCCTCCAGACCCGGCTTCGTGGGCTTCATCGCAGCGTACGCCATCTCCTACAAGCCTGAAAATCACCAATCCGATACTGATGAGAGCTTGAAGATAGATAGAGTAGAGAAAAACCCAAACCCTAACCCTAGATTACCTTCGATGCGGAACGGCGGAGGAGAAGCTCTCGCGGTGTGGGAATGGTGATCTCTGCGGCGCGAGAGAACGAGGGTTAGGGTTTCCGCCATTTATATAAGCTTGCTCGAGATCGTCCCATATCTCGAGGAACTGATCGTGAGATTTGGGACCGTTCGATTGATGATGATGTCTAATTACGTGGCACTAAGCACCGAAGTTAATTTATGTAGCCATTTACTTATATATATATATATATTTTCTTATTTTTATCTTTTTATCTAATTTTCTGAAAATATTTAAAAAAATGTCAAAATAATTTTATTTATAAAGAATTTTTTAATACTTTTTTTTCTTTTATATGTGTGTTTCCAGAGACCTTAATTTGGCTAATGTATAATAATTAATAACAGATATTTTCAAGATACACTAGTAAAAAAAAATCTTTTCTGTTTAATAAAATGTTTTAAATAAAATAATAAATTTTGTGGTTTTTGGTCCCCAAAAATGTTAAATTTTAAGAACATAAAAGTTATCCACAAAAACAAGGCTGGGCCTTTAGATTTAGCATAGGCCCATAAGCCCAAGTTTTAGTATTAATTCCTCAATTTGAAAATCTTCGAAAGAAAAATAAATTTCAAATTGATTTTTAAGATTAAAGAAATTTAACTTCCGCTGTGTCGAGAATGAAAATAACTAAATATTTTTTTCTTTTTTAATTTTTAAGTTAAGCATGTCCGGATTGGAAACATTTATATATAAATTTACTTATAGAAAAAAGCAATATTAAAAAAATATATAATTTGGATGTTTTAAAAACCAGCAAATTTGTGTTTTTGAAAAAATATAGCCAAAGATTCATAACTCAACAATATTAGTCCTATTATAAAATATATATTTGTGCTGCATTAAAAAGGTCCAGAGTTCAAGTCCACTGGATGCAGTGATGATAAAAGATCTAAGTTTGCAATTCGAATACCATATCATTGGGTGAAGGGCACATGAGTTGGACATTCAATTATCTATTCTACTCATGCCTTTAACAACGTTTGTCACATTTATCAAATATATAAATAAAAAAATTAAAGTATTAAAAAAATTCATAAATGAAGCATTTTATTATAAGCGAATCCAAATGAGCCCTCTAATATAGGTAGCATCTAGTTCAATTTTTTGGACCATAAAAAATAGATTAGCCTGGTTTGTGGAATTGCATGCATGGTGTTATTGACAAATTATATCAAACGAAAAAAATTGGACGAGCAACGTATATTCAGAATGCTAGTATAAAGATTGATAAAAAGGCAAATTATTTACATATATATCAAACATAAAAAGACATTAGAAATCATGTTTTATTTATTTTTTCTTTTTTTGAAAAATACAGATAAAACACACATTCAAACTTACCACCTTTAAATTTGAAGGGGAATGAAAATGAAATACCAATCTTCTTATTGTAGCAGTGATAATCATGCTATATTACATATATAATTCAAAATTATCATAAATTTTAATATAGATTTTTTAAAAAAAAAACTTTTTCAGGGATCCATATATTTGCAAGAGCTTTTCATGTGAAAAACTAAAGTAAAATTAGATCTCCACCTCCTCTAGGGCTAGCTATTGAATATGATGTGGACTAATTCAAATCCACGTAGTACCCCACTTTTCACATCACACCTACTATCTTCTTTTGCACCCACGATCTCGAACACGTGAAATGTTTACGTAAATATAAGCATACATCTATAAATAGCCTCTCTCATTTAAAGAGAAGGAGGTTTTTTTTGGGGGAGAAAGACTAAAGGAAGATCAACGTTTAATCTCTACTGACTTAGTCATCTCCCACACTGCTATAGGTCTAGGCATCTGGAGAAAAAAGAGATTCTAACTCCTTTTGTTCGACCTCCAAATTTGAAGCTCTACAAATTTAAAATCCTCTACAAATTCATTGTTGTATTCCGGCAACAACATAATGCATAGGATATATATGTGAGACTTGATGATGGATGCATGCATGCAAAGTTGGTTGAAATCTTGCTGATGGATATTTGAAGGTTCAAGGAGGAGGACTGTGATGAAGTTGTGCCCTTGATAGCTAGGCTTACGTACACTCATGAATGTTGTCAACAGAGCCGGCCTAGGCATAGGCCCAAGGCCTATGCCTAGGGCCCCATAATTTTTAAGGCCCCTCATATAGAAATTTTTTTAAAGAAAATTATATTTAAAATGTTTTATCTACTATTATCCTAACCTCATTTTTTCAAAAAAAAATAAAAAAACTATTATCTTAACCATACAATTATTGTTTTTAAAAATTTTAATTTTTTTAAATCATAAAACTTAATTACGATCATATTATATTTTTTAATAATAAATAATTGTTTAGATTCCCATGTTTTTTAAAATATATTTAAAATTTTATTTATCATTATCATATCTACATAATTATAATTTTGTGAATCTTAACTACTTTTAGTTTCAAAACTATAAAGATAATTTAAATTTTTTTGGGACTCACAATCTTCTAGGGCTACATAATGCATGTTTTTGAATTTATGTAAAATTTGCATTTATTATTATCAAATCAACATAAATTATACGGTTATGGTTTTGAAAAATTTTTATTTTTATTTTTTTAACTAAAAATAAAACATAATTTATCGTAAAATCTAATTTTTTAGGACCCACATTTTTAAAAAAATTACATTTAAAATTTTATTTGTTATTATCATATCCATATAATTATATTTATAATCTTTAGAATCTTAACTATTTTTTTTCGAAAACTATAAAGATTATATTAATATTAATAAATTTTGAGACTCACAATTTTATAGAGCCACACAATGCATGTTTTTTTTAAATAAAATTTTCATTTACTATTATCTATGCACATAAATATAATCTTAAAAAATTAATATTTTTAAACCATAAAATTAATTAATTTAAGATAATATACAATGTAACAAATTTAGCTTTTATGATATTGAATAATGAAGTTATTGTTAGAATCATTTTAACGTTATGATTGTAACGTTAGAATGCGGCTTCTAGCACTCTACTTTTTGTTTAAAAATACCTCTATGAGTTTTATAAAATATAAACCTAAGGGTTAAAACATGCCTTTTTTTCACACTCTCATTCTCATTTGGTGACAAATTTCATATATTTTTTTAGTATTTCAATCTCAATCAACATCTTTTCTCATTCGTTAGTCGTAAGGATATTGCGTACAAGGAAAAAATGTATGGTTTCAATTTTATTTTGATATTTTTTTTATAATTTAAATACATTGTTTCTTATTTTTACTACATTAAGTAGTTGATTGATTTTATTTTTATTCTCTTATAATGAGTCGTGGAATTGTGGAATCGTGGAAACGAGGAAAAAGATCGCTACTTTTAATCGGGGTTTTTCCATTTTTATATAATATTATCATTTTTTTATTATCTTATATTGTTTGTTTTTAAATAGAATGTCTACTAGAAAATATGAATCTGGATATGAAAAACCAAAAAATAAAAAAAAATAAAAAGAAAAGAGTAGATGAGTTAATTCAATCTCAAAAAGGTGCTCTTGAAAAATTTGTTTCAAGTAGTAAACAAAATATTACATGTGATGAACATTTAGAAAATAAATCTATTCACTGTAATGTGTTGGAAGTAGATGAAACGTGCAATGTACAAAATCCTCACACTAGTGACAATATTGAGACTCCTTCACTTTCTAGTGAAAAGAATGAAGAAACTACATTTCTTATGGAAAACAAAGAATGTCAAAATGAAATATCTTCACAAGTGAAATTAGATTTATATGATCAACGAAATTGGAAAAATGTCAATTCTAACTTGAGAGATTTAATTGTTGAACGAGGACCTATTAGGGATACAACTAGCAATTTAGATTGTCTGAAAGATGAGAATTGTCGACACTTTTCCATTATACATTACACTAGAAAATTGCCAAATGGAGAAAATCATGATAGAAAATGGCTTGTTTATTCAAAGAAATTAGACAAAGTATTTTGCTTTTATTGCAAGTTATTTTCAAATTCACATTTAAGTTCTCAATTACTTAATGATGGGTGTAATGATTAAACTTAGTGCCAAACTCAAACAACATGAAATATCTAATGAACATATTAATAATATGATTGCTTGAATAGAATTAGAGGTACGATCACAAAAGGAAAAAACAATTGATAAAAAATTGCAAGATCAAATCAACAAAGAAAAAGAACATTGGAGAAATGTGTTGCTGAGAATTATTGCTGTTGTCAAAACTCTAGCAAAAAATAATTTAACTGTTAAACCATTATCGCAAACTCGTTGAGAGAGTCGTATTGAAAGTGTTAAAGCAATTAGGATTCAAGCTCTTGAAATAAGAGATGCTTTATTTGAATTAGCGAAAACCAATGATGATCCCAAAACAAATAGTGAAGCTAATTGTTTGGCTTCATATGAGTTCAAAAACTTTGAATTTTTGCTGGGTATGGTTATTTGGTATGATTTGTTAGTTGTTGTTAATGTTGTTAGTAAAACACTACAAGCCAAAGATATGCAAATTGATGTTGCTATTAATCAATTAAAAGCTCCTCTTACATTTCTTAAAAATTATAGAGAAAATGGATTTGTAATAGCATTAATTTCAGCTAAAGAAATAGCAACTCAAATGAATATAGAACCCGTGTTTCATGAAAAAAGAATAATTCGTAGAAAAAAATAATTTGAGGAAAATGATAGTAATGAAGTGACACATTTGCCTAAAGATGATTTTAGAATTAATTATTTTATTTGCGTAGTTGATCAAGCTATTTCTTATTTTGAGAGTCGATTTGAACATTTCAAAATATATGAAGATGTTTTTGATTTTTTATATGATTTAGAAAAATTAAAGTTTTTAGAAGATAATCAATTGAAAAAATATTGTATTAATCTTGAGGGTTTTCTAAAACAAGACACATCTTTTGATATTGATAGTTTGGATTTATTTTATGAGTTAAAGGTTTTAAAAGAAGTTTTTCAAAAGGAAATAAAATCACCGCTTGAAGTTCTTAATTAAATATAAAAATCAAACTCGTTTCCAAATTCTTGGATTGCTTATAGAATATTATTGACTATACCAATTACAGTTGCTTCGGCAGAAAGAAGTTTTTCGAAATTAAAGTTAATAAAATCATTTTTACGATCAACTATATCACAAGAAAGATTAAATGGCTTGGCCATTATATCTATTGAGAAAAATTTAGTATCTCAACTTGAATATCAAAATTTGATAATTAATTTTGCATTTAAGAAGACAAGAAAAGTGAACTTTATCTAAATTTTTGGTTGCATTGCGGGTAATTAACCAATGGACAAAAGAAGAATATCAAATTTCTAGATTTTTTTGTTCATGTTAATATTTTATGTAATTTTTTATTTAATAAAAATATTTTTAACTTTATATTATATCTTGCCTAGGGCCTCATTTTCTCTAAGACTGGCTCTGGTTGTCAATTTTTAGTATCATCAATATTCTGTTATAACTTATAAGCTTTTGGTTTAAAGTACTGTCATTACAAGGCTTTGATAAGTTAAGAAGGGCATGATCTCCTAGTGTTGCCATTCATGTTTTGTTAAATCTTGATTTCCAGGTTGTATTCAGGAGTGCATATATATATATATATATATATATATGCATGCAGTAAGGAGGTATGTCATCAGCTTTGAATAGGTTCAAACTTTGGGGAGTTGTCATCTACTTCTTCATGTAATTAAGCTTTAATTAGCGTGCATGTCATATGTAGCCAATATAGTAAGATTTTTATGATAAATTCATTTTAGTTTAAGCTCGTGCATGTGAAAACTCAGAGGTGATGAGAATATCGACGGAGCGATGGATTACGTGTTAATCATATGCCACACATTGGGTGAGATTTCAAGACAATATATATAGATGAAACACTGATGGCTATCCTGGTACTTAAGAAACAAACCTAATCATTCTATCTAAAGCCATGCCAGGTTTATCTCTATCTATTTTTGTTACAAAAATCTATATTTGTTACAAGAATATATCTTAAGATATCTAACACTCCTCCTCAACCCGAACTCGAGAGGTTAAGATTGTTTTTGAACATCTCCAGTTGCCGAACAGGAAGAGGTTTTGTGAACCCATCTGCTACTTGGTCTTTGGAGGAAACAAACTCAACATCAAGCAGCTTGCGTGCTACTCGTTCTCGCACGAACTGATAATCTATTTCAATATGCTTAGTACGGGCATGGAATACATGATTAGCAGAAAGATACTTAGCTCCAATGTTGTCACACCAAATCTTTGCTGCTCTTGGTGCTTGAATGCCAAGTTCTTGAAGCAATGTCTGCACCCACATAATTTCTGCCATGGCATTAGCAAGTGCCTTATATTCTGCTTCTGTACTCGACTTAGATATAGTTGCTTGTTTACGTGCACTCCACGAAACAAGGTTAGAGCCCTAGAAAACAACGAAACCATCAGTCGATCAACGGTCATCTAGACATCCTGTCTAATCAGCATCAGAGAAAGCACTGACAAGTAAGGAAGAGGACTTACCGATCTTAAGTCCAAGCTTGACTGATCGTTTCAAATATCTCAAAATTCTTTTGACAGCCGCCCAATGTTCTGTGGTTGGAGCATGAAGATATTGACAAACCTTATTAACTGCAAAAGAAATGTCCGGTCTAGTTAATGTCAAATATTGTAGTGCTCCCACAACACTCATGTACTGTGTAGCATCATTAGGACCAAGGGGTGCCCCTTCGTGAACCGAGAGCTTCTCAGTAGTAGACAAGAGCGTGTTAACAGGTTTGCAAGTGTGCATTCCAACTCTTCTGATCACATCAGATGCATACTTCTCTTGTGTTAAGACTATACCATCAGATACCTTATTAACCTTAATGCCAAGAAAATAACAAAGATCCCCAAGGTCCTTTAGAGCAAACTCTTTGTTGAGATCTTGTAACAAAGCTGAAGTTGCACTTTGCACAGAGCTGGCTACAATGATATCATCTACATAAATAAGATCAAACATAACAACATCTCCTTTACTGTAGAAGAAGAAGGATGTGTCGGCCTTGGAGGACTTAAATCCTATCTCAAGCAACTTTGTACTCAATCTTGAATACCACGCTCTTGGCGCTTGCTTGAGACCATATAACGCCTTGTCTAATTTGCACACATGATGAGGCAAAGAAGAATTTTCATACCCTGATGGTTGTCTCATATATACCTCTTCTTCAAGAACACCAAGGAGAAAGGCATTTTGAACATTAAGTTGACGTAGGCTCCATCCTCTAGACATAACAATAGACAAAATAATTCTAATGGTAGCAGCCTTAACTACTGGACTAAAAGTATCCTCATAATCTATGCCATACCTTTGTTTAAAACCTTTTGCAACTAATCTGGCTTTGTATCTATCCAAGCTCCCATCAGATTTTCTTTTGATTTTGTATACCCACTTACAATCGATAACATTAGCACCTTTGTGAGGAGAAACTAAGTGCCAGGTTTTATTTCTCATTAGTGCCATATATTCTGCGTCCATAGCCTCTTTCCAATTTTTATCATTTAGTGCTTCATGTAAATTTTGAAGTTCTCCAGAGGATGTAAAACAACCATACCTAACTGTCCCATCAGTATAGACCTTTTCTTTCCTGATGCCACTCTGTAGACGTGTTCTTGGTCTTGTTTCATCAGTAACCGGCATGTGTACAACCAGTTCTTCTGTGTGTGTAGAAGATCCTCCAAGCGCTACTACTGGTATGGTCGGGTCACCATTAGGAGGAGATTCGCCGGCTATTACTGTTGACTGTGGCAATGTGTCAGCTGCTGGGTGGCTGGTCTCGGACCCCTGTGCGGATTGCTGCTCCATCTACACAGGCTGTTTTGATGCCAATCCGGAATGATTTGGTGGAGATCTCAAGTCGGATTCTCCCGCCCAAACAGGTTTTGCTCCGTGTACCCTGAAATTTGCACCAGAAATCTCCATCTCTGCACAACTATCACCAAAACAGTTATCATTGTTAGGCAAAAAATTAAGCAATTGATCATTCTGTGCTCCCCTTTTATCAAAAGTGGATGAAATAAGATCAGGAGAAAGAAGTGAGATTTCCCCACGCAAACGAGCACCGGCATTTGAATGCAAGTGACAGAAGGGAAAGACATTCTCATCAAAGGTAACATCCCAAGAGACATACACCCGTCCAGTAGAGACATCAAGACATTTAAAACCTTTGTGGAGATGACTAGAACCAAGAAAAACGCATTGTTTTGACCGGAATTGCAACTTATGTGTATTATAGGAACGAAGATTGGGCCAACAGGCACAACCAAATATGCGAAGAGAAGAGTAATCCGGTTTTTGATGGAATAGTCGTTCTAACGGGGTCTCATACTGGATGACTTTACTAGGAAGACGATTAATGATGTAAGTGGCAGCAAGAAAAGCTTCATCCCAGAATTTGAGAAGCATGGATGCATGAGCCAAAAGAGCAAGACCAACTTCTACTATATGGCAATGTTTTCTCTCAACTGAGCCATTTTGTTGACGAGTGTGTGGGCAGGAAACATGATGAGAGATGCCAACTTTCTCAAAGGAGTGAAGTTTTTGATACTCTCCACCCCAGTCAGTTTGCATTGCAATGATTTTACGATTAAATTGTCTCTCAACAAGACTTTGGAACTCATGGAACTTCTGAAAAACTTCAGATTTATGTTTACGAAGGTAAATCCAGGTAAACTTGCTATAGTCATCAATGAAACTAACATAATATTTTTTTTCTTCCAACAGAATCAGGGGTAGGACCCCAAACATCAGAATGAACAAATTCCAAAGGATAATGAGATATACTAAACGATCTACTGTATGATAGCTGATGACTCTTGGCCTTTTGACAGGCATCACAAACTGACTCTTTATTAGACTCAGCTAAACATGGTAGCTTATTATTACTAATAATTCTAGTAACAATAGTGGAGGGATGACCCTGACGACCATGCCACCTTGCAAAGGATGGCGCGACACTAAAAGCTTGCTTTTTTGAAGATCCTGTTGGAAGAGAATAGAGACCTCCGTGACACCATCCTTTAAGAAGAGTGCTCTTCGTGACCTGATCCTTGATCAAAAAATATTTAGGATGAATCTCAAGAAAGGCATAGTTATCAACAACAAGACGATGTACAGAAACAAGGTTCTTTGTAGCTTGTGGAACATGAAGAACATTATTTAGATATAAAGACCGTGTAGGGGTAGGAACAACAAAGCGACCAATATGCTTAATTTTCATACCTGCGCCGCTTGCCATATGGATCTGGTCATTGCCCTTGTACTTGTCGTGAGTCGTCAACTTCTCTAATTCACCAGTTATATGATCTGTTGCCCTGGTGTCTACGTACCAATTGGTGCCAACACCATATGCATGTGAAGCTGCGGCAACTGTCTTGTCTTCCGGAACATAGTTTTCATCATATATGTGCCATCAATTAGAGGCAACATGGCCACTCTATGTCAAACTTGACAGATCGGACGATTGTCGATAGAGTTGTTGGGGGCACCGTGTCCTCAACCTCGTCCAGCCATGACTACGGTTACTTCGACCGCGTGCTCCTCCACGCGGTGAGTTACCACCACGTCCTCGGTTTGTAGTATTTGCAGATGCGAGACACGCCTGTCGCAGATTAACCTTGTTTTCAAAACTCAAAAGTTTTGCGTGGAGTTCTGCTACCGTGACAGGTTCAACCCTGGCCACTATCGCAGAGATAACATGATCAAAATCATCGTCAAGACCATTGACGATATAAGCAACCAGATCTTCTTCATATAACGGCTTCCCTGAAGCTGCAACTTCATCTCCAAGAGCATTCATCTTTCCAACATATTCTGAGACAGACATATAGCCCTTCTGTGTTGTTGTCAAGGCCAGGCGCACGTTTATAACACGTGCTCGGGTCATCGTCACGAAAGTGTCTTCAATCTCCCTCCATGTCTGCGCCACCATCCTTGCGACAGCCACCTGGATCAGCACCTCCTTCGAAAGAGATGCTAAGAGGAAGCCGAGAACTTGTTGATCTGCAGCAAACCATTCTTCATAGGCTGGATTCAGGATCTTCGTCACCTTTTCTCCTTGCTTCTGATTGATCTCTGCAGAGGGGACTTTGGTCTTGCCGTTGAGATGTCCCTCGAGCCATGCGCCACGAATGGCAGCAAGAACTTGCGCCGACCAGAGCACATGATTCTGCTTGTTCAACTTCTCCAAGATCTGAAAGCCGAACAACGGGTTGGAAGAGACGGATGATAAACTAGCCAATGTTAGCTAACGCTGTCTCTGGTACCATGTGAAAACTCAGAGGTGCTGAGAATATCGACGGAGCGATGGATTACGTGTTAATCATATGCCACACATCGGGTGAGATTACAAGACAATATATATAGATGAAACACTGATGGCTACCCTGATACTTAAGAAACAAACCTAATTATTCTATCTAAAGCCATGCCAGGTTTATCTCTATCTATTTTTGTTACAAGAATCTATATTTGTTACAAGAATATATCTCAAGATATCTAACAGTGCATACTTGTTATTAGGGGTGGACCCACATAATTGGTAGCCCGGGCTTCAGCCCCGGCTGCCCTACCGAAAAACCTTAGAAAAACTCCGTCTGGAGAAATTTAAACCTGAGCTAAAAAAAGGAAGCCCGGAATAAAGCCATGGTTGGACTGAGAAAAAACTATGGTTTGGCTGAAAAGCCCAGACTAGATCAAATTCATGGGTCTGCCACTGCTTGTTATGCAAACCATCACAGCATGGAATTAGTAGTAATGGTTCATATGGTTTATAAGACTTGATATATATAAGATTAGTGGAATAATAATTAACAACCCCTTAGTTTTTGGTTGCCATTAATATAGTATTCCACTATATTCATAGGCTGGGCTATGTCTAGGTATAGCTATCTTTAGTCGAGAACTCCCATGTGAGTGGCTGGCATGTGATCTTAATTTGACTCTGACTTTTTGATTTTATATATGATTATTCCATGACTTAAAAAAAATTATATACTTTGACATATACATATACATATACATATACATATTAGTTTTAATTTATTCATATATAGCACAACTAATACAGTGTGGTTTATATTTGTGCCTTGTTTTATATGAGTTTTGAGATTAGTATAGAGGTGTCTGAGTTTGAGCATGCTTTTATTATTTTTTGAGTATGTTGTGGTGATTTCTTCTGCCTAATGAGAAAGATATTGTGATTAAAAAAAAAACTCGGTAAACTACTGTGTACATGGAAATACATAAAGATGTATGATAAAACAACAACAATAACAACATATATATACAACAAATATCAAAAATATTGATCGGGTTACAAATATGACTACAATAACGAAAATACCAATAGAAGAACACCCAGGGTTTACTAGTAATGAAAGGAAAAATAACTATAACAATAATAACTCTTCGGGGATAAAGAGAAATTCTATTAAACTAACTTCAGAGTAAATAGGTCCCAATTGTGTATCCCATGTTGGCAGACAGAGATTATTTTTCCAATCTTAAGCTCAATGATATTGTATTGATTGATAATATATTTAAGTTAATTAAGTTATGTATGCTCTTATTCAATACATTGAATAATTCAATCATGCGTTGAGTTCAATCTGAGCATTCTTAAGAGGTTTTTTGAATGTATTCGATATATATCATACCCATAATTTAAAAAAAAAATTATTTTCATAGAACTCCTCTACTCATATTCTCTGGGATCACTATGTTGGGTGCCCAAATTTGATAAAAAATATCTAGTAATATAAGAAAAACATTTAAAAGAAAAAATAAATAAAACTGAACGGGAGGTAAGTAATTTAACTATTTCTAAATGTTAAGTCTAGAGAAATGGATTGGCATTATATGACAAGCCATATGGTGACATGGCAAGAGGATGGTGACGTGGCTATGATGACTCATTCAAGAAAGTGAAGACTAGGATGATGATGTGGCAAAATGATGATGTCATGACATATGAAGAAAATCAAGGGTGAAGATTTTATTTAGTAGATATTCCTCTCAATACAATCATGTGATGTTAAGCTATTTTTGGAAAGTGCATCAAGACTAAAGGATCTCTTCAAGAAATGCAAGTTTTATTTAAAGTATATTTATCTATCCTTGGTAAGATCCGGGATGATAAATCATATCTTTGATAGAGCTCTTTTTTAGAAAGATTTATTTTTAAGAAGGAGAGGAATATCCTAACAAGAAGATCATGAAGATTGTGTGGAATTAAGCTTGGTAAGAGTTATTTGAAGACACAAGGTTTAGTTTGGTGTGAAGGTATCTTAAGACACAAACTAAACAAGGTAAGAAGAAACCAAGAAGATTAGCAAGACCATATTTAGCAACACTATTCGAAGGAATATCTAAGAGCTATCTATGAGCGAAATTATTTATGGAGTCTAAATCATGTGAGGAGATTGATTGAAGATTGTAAGAGATATGATTAGAGATTTGGAGATTCAAGCATGGATGATTGAAGATCATGCTTGAAGATATTGAAGGCTAAACTTGGATGAAGATGAGATCAAGTTTAGTAACAATATTTTCATGAGTCAAACGAAGATCATTTGGGAAGACCAAACTTGGGCCAAGTTTGGAAAGAATATCGAGAGATCTTCGGTGGCTATCTTTGGTGAGATGGTCGCGTGTGCCTTGGTGGGCACGTCCCTCAGGAGAGAGAGACCTGCTGAAGTAACGTGAGGAAGGAAGCAGCTGCAGGCAAGAGGAGCTCAGGTCGAGTCAGTCGCTACTGAGTGAGCGGAAGGAGCAGGGAGGTTGAAGGTCCAGAATTAGGGGTGCATCCCGGCTAGAACTCGAGTCAGTGTTCGATGAAGGTGGGCCATGTTGTAGCCGGGTGTTGCAACATCTAACTTTGAAAGGTGTCCCAAGTTAGGGAGCTCGTAGAGAATTCTAAAAAGATAACTTTATTAGGCGTCGAGTGCGTCTATATAAGAGATCACGCTTGAAGATTTAGGATGAGCCAACCCGGGTGAGAGACTTTTTCGGTGAGGAGTTAAGTGAGTGGCCAGTCGAGGCGATCTTGAGAGGATATTCTTTGTATTGAGAAAGTGAGTGAGTGTTGTACTTCTTGTTCTTATACCTCTTTTAGTGGATTGTTTCTCCGGGTCTGGCCCCCTAAATGTAGGCAAGGTTATGCCTAACTGGGTTACCAATTTGCTTGTCTCCTTTCTCTTGTTTGACTGTGTGTGTTCAAACCTTGAGTGAGTTTTTGAATAACTTTAGCACATCACACCCCATCGTAACCATCACAAAACAAAAACCTCAAGAGAATATAATCAGCTAGAAATATCATGCACACATATTTAATTATCAGTTGCTACATTATATATATGGTAAATAGTCGCACATCTCAAAGTAGAAAAAAATATTAAATTTTATAAAGAAATTATAGTTAAATATCTCCAAGATGAGTTAGATATATTTGTTTTTATCATTAGTACACACATGGTGTATAGGCTGGCTCAGTTGGCGCTTTGTGATGCATTGATCTTACAAATATTAATTAGCATCTGTTTGTTTTTCCAACATTAATGCTTATAATTAAAATTATTTAAAAATTAATTTAATTAAATATAACATTAGCAACAAGTTTGAAAGATAGATATTAGTTTTAATTTTAACTACTGAGTTATGAGTATCCAATAACTATTTTTTTGGTAACTTTTTGCAATTAATAAAAAAAAAACGATTTATTCTATCGAAAAAAACTATATACTGCAATACGATGCATTATGCATGATGCTATATTTTATTGAGATTATATTATTTTGCATTAAATCCAAATAAATAATCATTAAATTATTGATGAAGTTCAGAGTTCCATAAGGTCAGCAAAGAGAAGAATAATTTATGACATGCAATGCATATGAGCATTTATTGTGGCCTCAAGGAATCTTGTTTGGAATCACACCAAATTGTAATTTAAATAATTCTATTTTATCGATGTCAATAAATAAAATATTTGAAAGCTTAAATCATAAGAGTATTAATTAAATAAAATGTATTTTAGGATAAAAATACTCTTAATTATTGCATTAATAATTTTCTTCCGCACAATATTAAGTAATCGATGCAAAAAATTTCTTATTCTAAAATAATAATTCATATGGAAATTTTGAAAAACCTTTCATTATGAAAATTTTATTGAAGTAAAATAATACCTTTGAAAACTTTATTTTTAAATACTAAACTAAAATTTTCCCACTAAAAATTATTTTTTAAAACTAAAATTTATTATATAAAAAAGCTCATGAGGCTTAACTTTCTTAAATATTATTTATTTTTCTAAATGCCAACTATTAAGAAAACATTTTTTTTTTATTAAAATCCCACTTATTTGACAACATATGGAGCATCTTGATTCTTCGTTTGGTTAATATGATGGATTTACGAAGAATGGCTTATTATATACACACACAATGACACAAATGTACACATGAAAACAAAAATTATTTAATTCAATGGGTTTTCATAACATGAAAAGTTGTTTCAAAATTTATACTAGATTAGTTAAAGTGATAGAGGCTCCCTTTAAACAAATAATTTTGAGTTCAAAAATTTATACATATAAAAAACAAAATATTGAAATGATAGAGGCTTCACTTAAATAAGTGATTTTTAGTTAAAAATATTTGTGCACACAAAAAAAAGACTTTTGTTAAAAGTCAAAACCTATCCTCATACTAATGAGTTAGAGATGTAAAAGTAAATTTATATTTGTTTTAATTAAAATATATATTTTTTAATCATTCAAATTAATTAAACTTATTTCTAATTAGGACTTTTGATCTGTTAGAACATGTATCCTTGTGCATCAATGAGGTCATGAGTTTTACCTTGCACTGTCTTTAGATGAAAATGCATGATATGATTAAAAAAAAATTCAGAGCAGGTGTTAATATTTATAAAAAAAATCCCAACTGAACACCACTCACCTCCTACTTTGTTTCTCTCGAAATAAATAAAATTAAAAAAAACAAAACGAATCGGGCACATGTCAAATTGAAGGCAAACAATAATAATAATTGAAGCAAAGCACATGCGTTCACGTGTGTGACTCACTGAAATCAGCTATCTTGTAAATAATACACACATATATATATATATTATTAATAGAGAAAACTAATTAAGATTCTGAAAGAAAAAGCCTGTTTTTACTTAAATCAGGCTTCGAATACAAAAACCAGCGCTACAAATCAAGGCCGAATTAGAAACTTTATTTATTTATTTCTGGTACTCTGCTAATTGATGATTAAGGTTGTCCATGCATGTGCATGTGCATCTGCAAGTGTAGGTGCATGTGCATGTGAGATGTTCTAAATTTAAAAAATATTTTATGTTTATTAAAAAATTATAACTAAAACTTCGAGCCCAATAATTTTTAACAATGTTATGCTAAAAGTGTAAAAGGAGATACAAACCCACGGGTAAAAATTTAGGTAGAGTACTGTATTTTTGTTATTTTTTCACTTTGGATAATGTATTTTGATTTATTTATTTTTTTTGTCACACCCGACACTGATTTTATTTCACCGGAAAGGTACTTTTCAGATTCCGGTGATTTTAATCCTATGTGGCTACCGGAAAGACACGTGAAAGTCGAGTCGGACCTAATAGCTCATGCCTGGGCCACGTGGCTGATGATTTGGCAGCCATAAATCTAACTTGGATGTGAGCGTTTGTGCTTAGACCACATCATCATCCACCTCATGTTTTCTTTCTATTCATCATTCCTTCTATCTCCACTATCCTCCTTCCAAGAGATCAAGAATGCTTTTCCTCGCTCAATAGAAAGGAAGCTCAGGCACAAGAGATTTCTTCTCCGATGATGCTGTTCATAGACGGCTTCTCCCCATGGTGGACTACAAAGAGAAAAAGGACTTCAAAACCCTAGTTTCGGCTTTATGGAAGATGCCATTGGAGTTTCAATTTTATACATGTACTGATTTAATGGATGTGCAATATGAAAGAGGGCTTCAAACCCCTAGTTTTGACTATATGAAATGAGTTTTTTAATTTCCAACTAGTGATTGCAATTAATGAGTGTACGGTGGATGTTTAAATTTCCAATTTTATACATATGTTGATTTAATGGATGCACTTTTCCAATTATGTACATTTCGAGCATGTGAATGTTTTAATGAATGTATTAGTGTTTTTCTCCTTATTCAATGGATGTTTTTACCTCATGATTTAATAGGTGTTCATAATTTTTTAACAATGAGAAATGGTAATGAATGTTTTCCCAATCAATGAGTGTATTCAGCCATTTATCTAAAACATGTTAATGTGATTTGGAAATATATTACATGAACCTGGAAGAATTATTGCAGTAAATATTATTGAGAGTATGTTCTAGGAATCTTTTTGAATTACACATGAATATGAAGTCACTAGTTGATATGTTATGTGAGTATTTTTGTAGTAAATATTTGTGGAGTATTTGTGCATTCATCATCTAATAATTGGAAGAAATTGAATTTTGCATCCTCATTGAACCAAAAGTCAATAATTCATTTCTGACAGCAGAGCGTTTGATCACATGGTAAGTGCAGAATGACATCCAAAAAAATACAGCAAAGTGTTTGATCACATAAATGTGATACACATACAGTCAGAATGACATCCCAAAAAATACAGCAAGGACCATTTAAAAGTTATGAAGTATAGAAGGTTCTGCTAATGGCCTACACACTTTACAAAACTATAACATTGTCCATGAGCACCTGCAAACCAACTACATAATTAGGGCCCTGGTGGGAGCCATGCTTTTCTCTTTACTTGAACACCACTTGCTTTGCTCCTATCTTCAATGTCTTGTTCCAGGTCTTTGTGTCTTAACACTGGGGGTCTAGCTGGCTATTGTTTTCTTGCTTGACTTTTTGATAGGAGTTGGTTACCACCATCTCTTCTTGTAGACATTTTTTGCCTTCCCAAACCAATGACAACTACAGCTGATGATGCAAGGAGAGTTTGCCCAGGTATGTCAAGTGTCTATAATGCATTAAAAAAATAATTCCCCAAAAACCATTGGAAAAATTTAGTAGTTCATCATTGTGAACAAACCTGCAAGTATGGTCTATTGTAAAGAAAATTATTAAATACCTGTGCCATTATTTCTGTTGAAAGATTCTCAACTGGTACATGACTCTCATGTGCAAATGATGAGTTAGGTTTAGTTCAAACTAGAATGTCAAGTGCCTGTAATGTTTCAAAGAGAAAAAAATGATTGTATGCTCATTTCAACAAGCACAACATTTAGACTATTTCAATATACTTTCACAAAGTACCTGTGACATTGTTTCATTCATTGCAACATTTCCACATGCAACTGGATTATTGATCTCATTAGTCCTAAGCTGCTCAGCCTTGTCATGATCAAACATCAAAATCAATATACACTACATAATCTGATTTTTAATTTCAGAGCAATATACCTCTAAGAAGTGTTCCTCCAAAATTGGGATCAATTGTGGCCATGGGGTTATATCATTATTCACACTCTACAGAAAATAGAAAGAGTTAGTATATAGTATTATTTACATAGATCACACTAACAAACTAAATATTCAAGTGACTCACAACACTAGCATCTGCAAATGATTGATGTTGAGTGGAACTTCTCCTAGATGAGCTAGGGTTCTTCCCCTGTGACTGATGAGACATTTAATTAAAAACATAGTAGAATGCAAAATTAAAAACACAATAGAATACAAAACCACATCCAAAAGTTGAAATGTAAATGTAAAAAATTATTAGCAAGTCATAACCTGCACTCCATGATATCTTCTGGTATGTCCTAGTTTTCCCATAAATGATGCAATGCATATTAATCCCTTTTCCTGCATACCTTCCCTTTTGTGGAACCTGTAGACTCCTCATCTACCACCCTTCTCCTGAGCAATGGTTTTCTCCCCTTGTTTTTGTTTGCAGGTTCTGGTGGTATCATTAGTGGCTGATCACTCTTGGGCCCATAATTGCTGTCTTGAGTTGGGTTCAAGATGTGGCTATAAGTTGCTAAGAAGGTGCTTTTTCTATAGTAGTCATCCAAGAATTCTTTTGATTTGTTTTTGTTGTAGTAAAGGGCTGGGATAGCATGGCAACAAGGAACTCCTATTAATTGCCACCTTCTACAAGTGCATGATCTCTATTTATTGTCAACAATAAATTGACCATCATTTCCCACCACCTGATATTTATAGCCCCAAACCATGTGGTTTTACATCTCCCAACTAAGTTGTTTTGATCTCTCCAGCTTTCTAATGATTTTGGGACAATGATCAATTAGTTATACATCTTTGCATAACATCTCTTCTTTTTTGAATCCTAATCATCAATTGAGTTCATGCTAATTATGCCCTTAGTCCTAGCTTTCGAAGGATTTGGCTATTGAAGCACTCACAAAGGCTATTTAACAACATATCACACTTAATCTCGATTAGTCTTAAAGTGTGACCTACTCCAATGGCATGGGCTAATGTTCTTCATAAAATTATGTGCTTCTAAGGACATGTCTTTAATGACATCCATAGCTAGGTTATAGGAAGGTAGATAGCTAGCTCTTGCACAAACCCATAATTGATCTTTATGGCCCTTTCCAGTGAATTTTTTTTTTTTCTGAAATTTGTGTGAATGTGTCTTACACAATACTTATGTTCACTGTTGGGAAATAACTCTTGAATTGCATTTCGAAGTCCTTATGTGTACATGTTTTGAAACACTACCACCAACAAACAAAACAAAAGCAAAGTAGGAAGAAGATGGAAAAAAATGGAAAACACAGAACAATACCTAACAAATGCCTGTTAGTGATTATTATATATGTACAAACAAGGAGAATTGGAAATTAAGACTTGATGTACAAACTTTCTTTTTGTCTATCACTCATCAATGCCCAACCATGACTATTATGTATCTCCATATCCTTAGCAAGCAATTCCAAAAACCAGATACAATTCTGATAGTTCTCCCCATCCACTACAGCCCAAGATATTGGATAGATGTAATCATTTGCATCTATCCCAACTGCTGACAATAATTGACCACTATAATGCCCCTTGAGAAAACATCCATCCACAGAAATAATAGGTTTGCACCCTGCGGGAAATCCTACCCTAAGTGGTGACAAGCACACATACATGGACTGGAATATACCTTCATTGCAATTTGAATTTAATGGTGGACCCTTAATGCGTTCTAAGCAACTCAAGTCTATAATTATACAACCTTGTCATTTGAGTGTGCTCATCACCATCAAGCATCCTAACCCAACACCAAAAACACACAAGGGAAAAAATTTAAAACAGTTAGATCATGAAAAATTATAAATTGCATACATATTAAGAGTAACAAGCAAAATACCTTGCTGTAATGTTTTTGGCCCTCCAAGCCTTCAACCTACTAAACGTCCACTTCCTGGTTTTGTTCTAACAGCTTGCACAATGCCAGCAAGATTCCATGAAGGATCTGACCTAAATTGTTCTAAATAGTGTTGTGCTATCCATTGATCATGACATGTCTTATGTTGTGATCCCTTGTGCATTCATGCTTTAAATTCCCATGTTTTATTTAGATAGTATTCTTATCCTTGTACATTGGAGAGGCTTATAAATAAAAAGGACATTCTTTCTTGCAAAATGCCTTACATCTCTTCTTGTTATTGGGTTTGAAATTCATTACACATCGATTCTTAATCCCATAGTTATTAACTGCATCTTTGAACTGTTTGAAACTCCCAAACTTCATGGCAATTTTGAATTGAGGGTATTTCATGTCAATTTGTTCATTGAACTCAACATACCTAGGTTTAATAGGATCCAATTCATCTTCATCAGTCGAAGAACATGATTCCAATTCACCAGATGCAGCATATTCAGAATGAAAATAATCCTCATCATCATTTTCTTCTCTTCCAACTGCATCCTGTGCATTAACCTCACGCATAGGTACCCCACTAACCCCATCAATTGTAACTATGGGGAGGTCCTCTTTGTCATTATACAAGTTATACTCAAAATCATTTAACTCACTTCCCTCACCTTCTTCCTCATCCTCATCATCTTTTTGTTCCACAGCATCACTACTGAATACAATATAATTCCTGGCCAACTTAACATATAACTTTGCAACCCTACTCCCATCCACACCCATTGTCATTGATAATGCATCTAAATCATGTTTCATTTTAGACAACCCAATGAACCAAAATGTGGCATCTTCTACATCTAATTTTAACCCCTTTGCCATATCAACAATTTCAAGTTTTGATATATAATCTGTTGAACGATAATCAACATAGCCCACAAATTTATAACTTCTCCAGTTGTCAATATCACTAACTCCACAAAACATTTGCAATGAAAAATATTCAGCAGTTGGCACTAAAAAAAAATAATTGGAGCATAGTCACAATCAATAACCCGACACATGACTAATGCAAACAGTTGTTGATGTCTGCTAAAAATAGGTTAATAGAAAAAATTAACAAACACCAAGATAAAATAATGAAACAACTGAACATACTAACAAAAAAATAAAACATACTAATAGAGCATAAAAAAACAATGAGCAAGGGACCACTACATTCAAAGGGACCACTCATAACAATAATGAGCAAGGGAGCCACATTCAAAGGGACCACTCATGCAATGGGTATAAAAAACACACAAAAAGATCACATTTAATAGAACATATAACAAAAATACAACATACATCACAGCAGAAGCACATGATTTTACCAATGTTGTCAGACCCGGACCGGTCTGACCGGTTCAACCGGAAAAACCGGGAACCGACCATGTGGCCGACCCGGGTATACCCCATTGAACTGGGTATGAAAAAACCCGGTGTTATCCCGTTGACCCGGCCGGATCAATCGGGTCACAATATTAGAGTTTTTTTTTACAATATTTAATAATTTATTATTATTTTCTTATTAGAAACTACAAAATCATGTATATTTATTAATATTATTTTTTAATTTATAATCAATAAATGGAATTACAATATATACATCATAAACATACCAACAAAAAAATAGCATTTAAAAATAAAATTTATTAATATGTTATGTAAATACTAAATACTTTCTAAATTTAATTTATTAAAAAAATAAAACAATAAATGAGTGTAATTTTATTATAAAATATAAAAATAAAACATTCTAACTAAATAAAAAATATAAGAAAATTTAAAACAAAATAAAAATTCAATTGAAATTGGGTAAGTTACATAATTTATTGATAAAATATATCATCCATATAAAAGATAAGAATTAGTAAATTAAATTTCTTATTTATTCTGACAAAATCAACCAATAAACAAACAAATAAATAAAAAACACCGAAAGAGGTTCAATAATTATATATTAATGTATTAAATTTGTAAATGCTTAAAAAAATTTAAAAATAAATGACATAATTAGAAAACACTAGTGTATATAAGGTCATTTATCAATTTAAATATCAAATTTAAGTAGTTTTTTATATTATAATTATAGTTTAAATATTATATTTGTTCATTATTAATTATTATTATATTTTTATATTTTATTATTGACCCCGGTTCAACCCCGGTTTGACCCGGTCGAACCCATTAACCCTTGACCCCTGGCCTTAACCGGGTCAATGCCCGGGCTGGGTCTGACAACCTTGGATTTTACACCACCAATTTAAATTGAACAAAGAAAAACCCTCAATGAGAAAACCCTCACCAAACCCTAAATACATTCTCTCTCTTCTAAACTTTGGCGATCTACTGCATTACATAATTAGAAACATCTACGAGACATAAATAATAAAAGAACTTACCAAAAGTCGGTGCCTCATTGTCTGTTGACCTAATATGCCAAATATCAATCATGCTCTCACTAAGTTACTGCTCTCACTTGTCTATGATGTCACCTTCGACTACAAGGCTGCCACTAACTCCCAAAATTAGGTTCTTCGTTTTACAATTGAGAGAGGTTTGTGGTTTGTTACATCTCATTTGCTCCGTTAATCTAAACAAGGAGATGAAGAAGAAAGGGAAAGTGAGAAGGTTTTCGGAATCATGGAAAACAGACATGAGGTGGATGATGATGTGGCCTAAGCACAAACGCTCACATCCAAGTTGGATTAATGACTGCCAAATCATCAGCCACGTGGCCCAGGCATAGGCTATTATGTCCAGCTCGTCTTCCACATGTCTTTTAGGTGGCCACGTAGGATTAAAATCATCAAAATTTGAAGAGTACTCTTTCGATGAAATAAAATCAGTGTTGGGTGACAAAAAAAAAAATCAAAATATAGTATCCAAAGTTAAAAAAGGCAAAAGTACAGTACCCTAACTAAATTTTTACTTTACGAACCCACACCTTCATTTACATGAGACTTAAAAAAAACATGAAAAGATAACTATTTTAACTAGTAAAATTTTCCATATATGTTCATTTTTAACTTTGAACTATACAAATAAAGTTTATTTTTGCATATTTATCAAATATTATAATTAATGTGGAAAAATATAGAGTATATTTAATGAGTTCACATATAATAGAAGTAAAAAAAAAAAAATAAAAAAAACCCCAATTTTCTTAATTTTTGGATTAAAATAAATATTTTATATCTTTAAGAACTAGGACGGTCAACGCTCTAAATTTTAAGTAACATTAGTAGGTTTAACTGTAAAAAAGTCTATGTCAGCACTTAAATAACTCATTGGCACACCCAATTGGCAAAACCATATATGTCATCTAATGTTGGCCCAAGTCATACGTCATCCTCCATGTTGCCTTTTCCACATTAAGTGACTGATGACGTGGCTAATATTAGGTGGCATGTCTTTACCAACTAAGTGTGCCACGTGTCATTCAAGTGCTGACATATATTTTCGGCGTTCAACTCATCATAATTTGGTTGAAATCTCTCGAATAATCACCCTATAAAACAAATAAAAATTAAATAATTATTTTAATTCAAATTGAAACTTTGAACAGTAAAATAAAAATTACCATAATTTACACTTCTGAAAACAAAATCTTTTTTTAAGTTTGATGAAAGATTTTTTTTTACAGTGTTTTTTTTAGTAAATTAAGTTGTTTGAGCGCGTGAACTAAAAAATATTTCCTATATTTTTAATTTTCATTTGTGGAAATAGTTGTCATTGAGAAATTACACACACGAACGTGTGTGTATATATATTTTTCAAACTCCATGACTCTTGGTTTCAAATCATCAATTAAATAATTCTTTTAACTATAAAAACTTAATATTTAATTTAAAAATACTAATTACATAGACAACAAGTATATTGAGTTCAAAGATGATCAAGGGGCTATGAATTCAAGGCGATGTTGGAGTAAAAATTTCCTATTTTGATGAAAAAAATTAAAATTTGGTAAAAAAAATTTAAAATATTTTTATTAAAAAAAATAATTACCAAAAACACTCGTAGCTTGGCATACTTAACCTAAATTTAAAACTAAAAATAAGATATTTAAAAATTTTGAGTTCAAAATTCGATGAAAAATAATAGTATTAACAAATCTTGGTTATATATGTTTATTTATGCTATGTTTAGATTGAGGGAAAGTAAATGAAGGGTTTTGGAGTGTTAGAGTCGGCCTTTCCCTCGTTTGGATTGGTATTTTTAATTTAACGAAAGAAAATGAAGGGTTAACTCTGACCCTCCAAAACCCTCCGAAACCCTTTTTCCTGGCCCCCGATTTGGGGTGCCGGGGGAGAAAGAACCTCGTAAAGATTTTAAAATTTTTTAAAAGACCTTATTACCCTTAATTTTTTTAAATTAATTACATAACACCACTTTATGAGTTTTTCTTTCACTTTTTTCAATCTAATTTTATTTTAATCAAGTATTCACATAACACCAATCACAATCTTTGTTTTTATGTATTTTTTTTTGTTTGCTTATTTTTTTATCTATTTGTTTATATTGTGTTTTTTATTTCTCAATTCATCATTAGAATAATTTATCTTAATAGAATTCTATTCTTAATATAATTCTATTGTTATCCAAATTTTATTCGAAGTACAAATAAAATTAAAATTTTCTTTTAGTGAGAAAAACCTAATAATTATCTAATTTAACATGATTATTATGCTATGAATTAAAATATTAAAATAAGTTTATTAACAATATGATAAAGTGATCTTGTGATGATACATATAGAATTGTAGGAGGAATTGGTCTTTAAATCCTAATTAAATAATTTGTGTTGCATAATTGATAGGGGAATTATTCTAAGAATAGTTAGAAGGTACTTTGCATCGGCACGACTAATTGTTCATGTATGGTACTACAAAAGATAACGTGCTATTTAAAAGGTAGGTTGTTCTTTCAACTATAGATTCTGATGACTAATAATTTGTTTGTATTTAAAAAATTTGATGTTTGGGAAATATATATTTTGGTTTCACTTTTATCTTTGACTTGTTTTTGTCTTCTTTATGCAAATATTATACGGTTAAATGATAGACAATAGTTTATTTGTGCTTCAAATCTCCGCATAATTTATTTTCTTTTATAAATTATGTGATTAGATATTAATGCAATTGAATTTTATTATAAAGTATAAAAATCAAAATCAAAATAATAATTTTAATATTTATTAAAAAAATATACTTAAAGTGTGAATTTATTCGAGATATTCATAATGCAATTGTTTAAATAAAAATAAGTAAATTTTATTTAATAATAAAAATATAATTAATAAATCATATTATTATATATCATTTTCTTTCCTTTCCCTTCCTTAACCAAACAAGGTTTATTAGAGAACTCTCTTTTCCTTTCCCTCTGTAAAATTTATCTATCCAAACGAGGGTTAAACATGTCCTTACTTTTTCCTCTCCTTACTTTTTTTTTTGACTTTTGAATCCAAACACTATGTTATAGTCTAAACTTCTCATTTATAAATAAAAAATATAAACTGAATAATCAATCTCAGAGACATGTTGTAATGCACACAAGTGAAGGGGAGAGCGGACCCCAAAAGACCGGCCTATAGGGTGGGGTAGCCCTAACCCTATGGTCATAGATGGGACAGGTGCGCTTCACTCAACGACACTTCACTCAGGGCACTTCACTCAGACCCCAGCTATGCGGCCAGTCACGGTCGAACCCTCCCTCGGTTAGAACCCTCCCGTTGGTCGACCCCTCACTGCCCCGGACATAACACACAGGTGGGATCCACAACTCCACGAGACCCAGATCTAATGGTGAAGGATGCCCGCCACTTATATGCACACAAGGAGTCCATCTCATAGCCGATGTGGGACTAAAGGTGTTAGTTCATTTTGCAATCATTACATTACCCCCACCGATCAAGACACTCGACGCCTCAGTCGGGTCAGGTTAATCTGGGCTGACCAACCAGCGATTTCACTCGGGCACTTCACTCGGACCCCAGTAGGCCGTACCCGTACTAGTCGAACCCTCCCGGTCGAGACCCTCGTGCGGCAGCACCGACCAAACCCGCGAGTCGTGCCCCACATCGACTCTCAACGAAAGCACCATTGTTATGCACACAAGTGGTGAGGAGAGCGTGTCACCAAAAGACCGGTCTATAGGGTGGGGTAGCCCCAACCCTATGGTTATAGATGGGACAAGTACGCTTCACTCAACGACACTTCACTCAGGGCACTTCACTCGGACTCCCGGACGAACCCGACCAGGTCCGGTCATAACCTCAGTTGAGTCACCCTCACGGGCCCGGATACTGACACACAGGTGGGATCCACAACTCCATGCACTCGCCTAGTGGTGAAGGATGTCCACCATTTATATGCACACAAAGAGTTCATCTCATAGCCGATGTGGGACTAAAGGGGTTAGTTCATTTTAATGAGACATGCTTATGCATGTATCATTAAAATATATATATTTATTTATTTATTTATTTGGGAAATCAATTAAATTACCAAAGCTGGCAACTTGAGCATGGCACATTGGTACCGATTTTCCCAAGACTATGTGCAATTTTCCCGCTCAAACGGACCACAAGATCGACATGATTATTGAATCCACGTGATTTCACGAATATAGCTATTCACACAAAACTTCCTGCAACGCCACTCACCAATCACCACGTGCCCAATATTAAAATCCCTCGACGAATATCAAGCCACGTAACAGACGAGATTTTTTCCCTTAAAATTCCCGCCAGTTCGTACCTACCACCTCCCTCCAGTCACGTGACATGTGCTTTTACTCTTCTACCCTTCTCTATCCTTCCATTTATCCCGGAACTATGTCAATGATTTCATCGTCGTCAGAGCTAGGGTTTGAATTGAGAATGCTGCCATTCGGGAGCTCGGCGGAGGCGGAGGCGGCGCTGGGGAGGAGCCTGACGGCGGTGGAGAGTTTCTGGTTCTGGTATTCGGCGGGGATGCATGATTTCTGGCTCTACGCGCACAACATCGTCTTCTTGCTCATCGTCTACACGATCGCCCCTCTCCCTCTTGCTATCATCGAGCTCCGGTGGCCGAAATCGATCGGCAAGTATAAGCTCCAGCCCAAAGTCCGGAATCCACCGTCCGCCGTCATCCGGTGCTACAAGGACGTCGTCATGACCTTCGTCCTCGCCGTTGGCCCTCTCCAGATCCTCTCCTTCCCCACCATCAAGGTCGGTTCCTCCTCTTTCGAGAAACGGCTTTTTTTTATTTTATAAATATATATATATATATATATATATATATAAAAGATTAAATACAGTGAATTTTTGAAAACTTGGATTCGAGTAAATGAAATTTTGGGATAAATTATTGTAAATTTTTTCACAGATTTTTTTTTTTTTCTTTTGGGGGGAAAAATAAGATCACAGGTTTATGCATTTTTATTTCAAGATTTCTGAAATGTTTTGAGAGTGATATATATTTTTAAAAATTTGAGTAAATTTATTAAAGCTTGACGGTTGGAATGCTTGTTCGCATATTAAAAAAATAAGTAAGTAAATAAATAAAAAAATTTCCAGATAAATGTTAAGATTTTGTCCAAAAAAAGCTGGCAAACTAATTAATGCAGTGTTTTTAGACCCCGAATTTGGCCGTCGGTTTAATATATAAAACCGTATTTTAATAAAAACCAGGGTTAAATCTGATAACTCGGTCAATCAGCCTGGTGATCTGGCTGGGTCATTAACTCGGATCTACACAAATTTTTGTTTAATTTTTATTTTATTTTATACTAATGTTTGGGGTTATAACGTACAATTATAAACTAGGAAAGGAGAGGCGAAACGAATATTTTTATATATTTTTATAATTTTTTTAGTTATTTATTTTGGTGAATGTTTTAATGTTTTTTTATTAATTTTATAATAATTTATTTTTTATGTTATTTAGTGTATTTCACAATTTTTAATGTTATGTATTTTAATATTTTTTTAAAATATAAATTTTTAAAAATTATGTTTTTTTATTTTTATTTTTTTATTTTTTTAATATTTGATTTTTTTAATCATATATAATTAAAATTTATATTATTTTTAATATAAATTATTGACCTCAGTTTAACACTGATTTAATCCCATTGAACCATCGACTCTTGACCCCTATTTCTTTCCCCCAATCTTTTTGAGGTGGATCTCCATCTTGATGGGAACTTTGAATTAATGTTGAACTTTTTTCCCTTAAAAAATAAAATATCTGTCTGGAGGGGAAAAAAAAACTTTGATTAAAAAGAGTGGTTTCGGTGAAGGACCATGTCCCCGGACACTACTGTAGATTTTTATTAAAAATTAAAATTAAATAAAACGTGAATGGAATTTTTTTTTAATTAAAATTTATATGAATTTGAAAAATCATTAAGTTTAAGGCTAAATATTGTAAACAAGAGGGTTATATTTTTTTAGCAAGATAATATTTTTGAGATTAACATTAATTTTCTATTTTTTTATTTAAAAAAATGGACTTATTTGAAGTATATGCTGGTTCGCACAATATTTTATTTTGAAAATTTTAAGAGTTACCAGACCAGAGTTTGATTTATATATATATATATATATATATTCGAATTCAAAAACTTTGGTGAGTTAATTAGCTTCGCATTAAAGAAATGATTTTTTAACATGGGAGAAGTAAAGGATTGATTTTTTTTCCCCATAATATTGTTTGAATTAACGGGAAATATTAAAATGGTCTCTATTTTTATATTTTTTTCGAGTCTGTTGGATAAAAAATGAAAAATATATAAATGTATGAACAGTGTTTTTGTTTTAGAAACACAAAATAAAAAAATTATTTTTATATTTAAAAAAAATCTATGGCTAATAGTTTGATTGGAAGGCATTTGATTCTTTTTTTGTGGTAGTTGATGGATTTGATTTATTTATCTATTTATTTTTTCATGATTAAAATTTAATAATAAAAAAAATATATGTGGAGATACTTTGCTCATATAATTAAATATATTTTTCGTTACCATTGTGATATTTGATGGATAAAATGAAAAAAAATTAAAACTAAATATTATAAAACTTTCCTGTCAAATAATGTATAAATTTTTATAACAATAGTAGTGCGTGAATTTCTATGCTTAAAAATATTATAAAACTTGAGGTGGATTTTTTTATATATAATTGTTTAAATGCAAATAATTTGTTAGTTGTATATATGATTAATGAGAAATCAAAATATAGTCTAATAATTTTTTATTTTATTTATATTTGAGATTTTTTGAGTTAGAAATTTCTCATGTAAAAAAATAAAAAAATATTTATTATTAATTTATTAAAAAAATATTGTTAATTGATCTCCTCATGACTTTTGGCACATTAATAGATACAATATATATATATATATATAAATAAATACTGAAATAAATGGGAACGTGATCATCTTTAATGATCATATGACCAAAGACCTTGAATGAATAAAATAAATAAATAAATAAATAAATAGGTGATAAATTGGAAATTATTTTTGGATGGCATGTATGCATGCAGGGGGTGGGAATAAGAACAGGGTTGCCATTGCCGTCATGGTGGGAGGTGGTGGCACAACTGGTGGTGTACTTCTTGGTGGAAGACTACTTCAACTATTGGATTCACAGGATGCTGCATTCCAAATGGGGTTATCAATACATCCACCATGTACACCATGAGTTCACTGCTCCCATTGGCTTTGCTGCTCCTTATGCTCACTGGTCTGAGGTCCTTATCCTCGGCATTCCGGCCTTTCTCGGCCCTGCCATCGTCCCCGGCCACATTATCACCTTCTGGCTTTGGATGGTAATTCGCCATGTTGAAGCCATTGAGACTCATTGTGGGTATGTATTCTTTTGTTTCTCACCATTGTCTCTTTGCATTACACCTTCACTTCACTGATTTTTTTTTTTTTAAGTAAATTTTGTAAGTTGTTTATACATGCATTATTTGCATATCATTATTGCTAAAGGGAATATCAACTTGTACTCGTCTTGCATCAAAGTGCATGCATGTCACTTTGTATAAGAGGCCATGTGAACATTGAGAATCTCAGGCTCAATTTTTGTAGAGGAAAATTTCGGCAATACATGTCACATTGAGCATATAGCTACAAATTGTAGGTCCTTTTGAGGTGGTAGGACTTGATAGAGATAATAATATTAAACAAATAATTCAGAGACATGACATATATCAAACCTGATAATTATATACTTTTTAATTTTATGATCTGCACGTTTATTGTGGTGAACCGCATGTGAAGGATCTCAATGAGATCTGCAAATTAATTTGGTGTCTTGAATAGGTGCAAGTACTTTGTCTGCCATCTCCCTTTCCTTTTTTGTCACTTAAGTGGACACTTGTCAATGACAAGTGTTCAATTATCACTGTGCCAAAATAAAGGTCACGGGAAATTCAATGATCCAATTAATAATAGAGCTGGAGGTTGTTGGTTAAAGGGATAGCAGTGAATTATATGTTTTTTTAATTTATTTTTCTCCTTCCAAATTTTGTCATATATTCCATTCCATCCAATCCTTAATCCTCCTTATTTAGTTTTTTACAAGGAATAAGAAGTTTTATTTTGAATAAGTTATACCTTCATCCTATCAGTAATTTATTTCGTATTAAGGAATAGAGTGAAAATTATGTTTTTACTTATTTTTTTATAAAAATTTGTTATATATTTTTTTTATTTTCATGGATTTTTACATATTTTTTTAATTTTTAATTATTTATTACATATAACTATGATAATTAATTAGTAAAGTTTAATTAGTTAAATTATGAATAATATTTAGATATGTGTGTGTGTGTTCACACGCGCACATAATATACATTGATTAATGTTAATGGTATTTTTACACATCAATAATAATATATTATTATATTAATAATAATGATAATTATAATCATTATCATAATAATTTTTTTCAAAGTATATAATTCATGATAAATTTATAAACATTCCAAATACATTCCCTTCTCCCAAGGTAAAAGGTTTTTTTTTTTTCTCTTAATTTCTTTATGTTAGTTTCTTTGTTCCCTTAACCATTTTTTATGTGATTGAAGTTGCATGATACTTATGTTTTAATTTGTGTTAAAAGTATGTATTAGTTATCTCTTTACTTAGTTCAAGTACTTTTAACTAGTAATAGTATTGAAAAAATTGAGTGCAGATATGATTTCCCTCAAACTCCAACAAAATACATTCCATTCTATGGTGGAGCTGAGTATCATGACTACCACCATTATGTTGGTGGCCAGAGCCACAGTAACTTTGCCTCTGTTTTCACTTACTGTGATTACATTTACGGGACAGACAAGGTAACTAAACTTGCAATTACAACAATCATAAAAACTTTATCAATTCATGACCGACACTTTTTAAATTTAATACCAGGGCTATCGTTATCAGAAATCTCAGCTTGCACAGGTATGCTTTACATTCATAACATAATTAATATTGGTAATCTCAACTCTACTACTTTAAACATATATATAAATTCAGATATCTTCATTATGATAAAATTTTGATAATACTAAAATATAGATATTTTTATTAATAAATAAATGAATGAATGAATCATGAAATGAAACAGTTGAGGGAGGAATGGAAGACAGCTGAACAGGAAGAAGGAATTAAAGGCAATGGTAAGTTGGAGAAGGATAAGTAGTAGTAGGTGCAAGGTATTGGAGATAATGATGGTGCATGGTCCTAAAAAAGAAGCATGTTGAAATGTTGAAGTGTAGTGTCGGCACTGGCTTAATTTATCCATGCTTGTTTGTAGAATATATCTTATGCTGCTGAATGGACGTGTTATGGTGCATGTACTAGCTTTGTCCATGCTTGCATAATAGAATCCTAATGATGTGTTTCGGAGCATGCTTGATTAATAATGAGGACAAACGTAAGTGGGCCACTTTTGTTTATGGTTTATTTGTTTATCATTTATTTTAGTACTAAGAGCAAGGAGATACTATATATATATATATATATATTTAAAACGCCTAGCATTTGATTGTCTTGGGGAAGGGATCACCTGGGGATGGCAACGGGTTAGGTGCGGGTTTTATTTTATTTGTATCTGTACCCATTATCTTGTTAGTATACCCGAACCCGATGGATTTTAAAAACCCCAACCCACACCCGCACCCGACGGGTAATCGGGTACCCGCAGGTATACCCACCTCCGCCTCCATATTAAAAAAATTAATAAAAAAAATTTTTTTTATAGAAAAATAACTTGAAAGTAATTATAATATTTTTATAAAATAAAATAAAATAATTATAAAATTACAAGACTAAACAAAGAGGAAAAAAAAAAAATCTTAAATTGTTAAGTTGTAGAACATATTAGTATATATATATTATATAAATATTTAAGTAATTTTAATTTTGGGTCGGGTATGGGTCGGGTATTAAAATTCCCATACCTGCACCCACACCCATTTTATACAAGTCGGGTTTTATCCGAACCCGACCCAAAACCCGGTCAAATCGGGTTTTATCCGTCAAACTCGAGTTGGGTCGGGTCGGATAGGGTCAGGTTTGGTATTATTGCCATTCCCTAGTATCACCTCCATGATGGTATCTTATTTGCACTCCCAATGTCAGAGATCATCACCTCTAACAATACTGATCAATAGTTATAGGTCATCCATATTTGTTAAAATAAAATTAATACATACATCATTATAGTTGTTCAACACTATTGTAGAACCATAAAATAAAATTAAAAATAATATCTAAATTATCATTTAAAAAAACCTTGAAAAATAGCTTTATATGATTAATAACCCCATAAAAGTAGGGTTGTTTTTATTATTTATATGCTCGATTTGATAAAGTGGTTTACCTCTAACAAAACAGTATCTATGGCTTGTACATTTTTTAAATAAATAATGATACAATGTGATTAGGGGTGTAAACGAGATGAGCTAAGCCAAGTATCACCAGGCTCGAGCTCGATCGAGTTATATTTTTTATGCTAAAACGCGGTTTGCTGAAAAGCTCAAACTCGACTCGTAAAACTCAAAATTACTTATACTCAAGCTCGTTTAAATTCGATTAACCTGTTGACACGTCCGAATATGCGTGTGAACTGCAAGTGCACGGGTGTCGAAGTAATAATTACCCCGGTGAGTGGGTAGTCGAATCCACAGGGAACGGAAGTATTAGTATTAACCAATTCTTAGTTATCTAGTCGAAATCAATGGATGTGATGAAATGAACTAATTGCAAGAGAATTAATAAGCAAGCAAACGAGCAAGAAAACTAGTAAAGGAGATCTCAATCAATAAAGATGAGGTACCCGGACAATCCTCTCCCTAGGATCTAACATGAAGCTCATGATTCACTAAATGCTTCTAAACCGAGTCTAATGAGTCGAGGTAATCCAAGAACAACCGGCCCTTGCTTCCAAGTCACCGGTACTAGTCCCCTACAAGGTCCCGGCGGAAAAATCGCTCAATCTCAACACCTCACACCAAATATGGTTGCATAGAGTTTAGGGAATACGGAGATAGGAAACACTCAATCGGAAGGGAAAAGGGACACTCCACTATCTCATGACTCACCCTCTCAACCCTCTTTAACCTTGAAGTTCTAACTCTAATGGAGACCTCTCTCACATTAAAGTAACAAATCATGCGAATCCAATCAACCACAAGGATTAATTAAACAAGCAAGTAATGGGAATACAAGATTAAAACTCAAATCAACTCGGATTTAATAGAAACATAAAGCAAATCATTACAAAAACGTAGATCCTAGGGTTCACATGCCCAAATAACTACTAGGGTTTAGCCCTCCATGGAGCAAGTTACAAAACAATGATGAATACAATAAAAAGCAATGAAAACCATGAAGTAAAACCCCCTTAAATTCGTGATGATGGCCTTGATGGGTCGCCCAACGTCTTGAAGAATCCTTCTCCGAAGGTAGGTCGCCGAAGGCTCCCTCTTTGCTATGACGGAGAGAAGATCGATCAAAGTTGGTGATGGACGCCCCCCAATATCGCCAAAGACCTCCTCCAAAACCCTAGCCGCCTTGCCTTCAAAGTGCTCGCCAAAACCCTCGCCAAAAGTCCCTCAAAAATAAGGCAAACTGCGATCCGAACACTCTTCTCTTGAGGCCACATGTCCGGGCACACGTCAATGTGGTAGGCTATAAAACTTTTCTTCATCGACATATCTTTGAGAGGTCTTGCAATCTTCACAAAGAGAAGGAACATGAAGATGTGGCTGCTTTTGTGCCCTTCCAACTAGTGAATTGACTTGAATCTTCTTGGAAGTTGGCACACATCTCCATGTTTATGAACTCCTCTTGTGTTGGTCCTTGAATTGAACAAAAACTCCCAACATTGTGTCTTTATAGCCTATCTTTGCTTCCTTTTTACTCTTCAAGGCATTCACAACCTATATGCATAAAAGAACACCAAATACACAGTATGAGACATAAACCATGTTAAAAATGATGCTCAATGTATGTAAAACATATATAAAAATATGTCTACTCAAGCACTTATCACCTGTCAAACAGGTACAACTTCTGGCGTAACTAAAACTAAGAATTTTGATTAAACAATCTACGGTCAAAGAAAACATTGGTATATATCATCATCACAA
This sequence comes from Dioscorea cayenensis subsp. rotundata, assembly GCF_009730915.1. Taxonomy (NCBI): domain Eukaryota; kingdom Viridiplantae; phylum Streptophyta; class Magnoliopsida; order Dioscoreales; family Dioscoreaceae; genus Dioscorea; species Dioscorea cayenensis. Next base: position 1,611,495 of record NC_052471.1, on the reverse strand, counting down.
TATGTAAAAAGAGAAAACCATACATTACAAAGAGGAAACCTTACATGTAATCTTTGACCTGTACAAAGAGGAAATCATACGATGGCGGAAGGTCACACCAAAGTTGGGATGGATCGGGCGCCGTGAGTTGTAATAGATCAGGATTATTTTTGGTTAGAAATTAGAATAATATTCTTTATATAGTTAGGTATTTTTTAATTTAATATTATATATATAAAAGCTCATTTAGGCTTGCAAGTCTCACGAACAGAGAAATTTTGGGCTCAAGCTCGGCTCATGAAAAGTTAAATCAAATTCAAGTACGAACCGAGGTGATTTTGAGCAGGCTCACGAGGAGCTCCACTCATTTACACCCCTAAATGTGATGAGCCAACACAGAGGAGTACTTTTTAAATCCTAAACCCTGCTTTAAAAGAAAGCCAAACTCTAATGACACTGTGACAAAAGCAAATGGATCAAAAACTATATATGTATATATATATAATGAAGCTCAGTGAACTTTTGAGCGGATATTTTTGGCTAGATGCACGCTTTGAAACCAATTAAGACGAGATCATTCTTACAACACGTCACCAACCGCCATAACGGTCATTATAACTGTCACTCAACTCCAACTTGCCGCGCTTTCATTTCCCAACTCTCTGACCCTCCCAACTCTTCATGGCTCCCTTCGATCCGCTCCGCCGCGCAGCTCGGCCGCTTCACGCACGCCCTCGCCCTCTACGCCCGCATGCATCGCTCCGGCCACCATCCCGACCCCTTCTCCGTCTCTGCCGCCCTCAAGGCCTGCGCCCGCATCCCCTCCCACCGCTTCGCCTCCGCCATCCACGCCCACGCCTTCAAGTACGGTCACCACTCACACATTTACCCTCAAACCGCTCTCTTGGATCTTTACTCTAAACTGGATGGTCTTGAGTCTGCCCGGAAGTTGTTCGATGAAATGCCGCAAAGAAATGTTGTATCTTGGAACACGATGCTGTCGGCGTACTTGAGAGCAGGAGAACTGGAAAGTGCTCGGAGAGTGTTTGATGAAATGCCTGTGAAGGATGTGGTGTCCTGGAACTCGTTGGTGTCTGGCTACGCCAAAGCCGGATTGATGGATCAAAGCTTGGATCTTTTTCCGGCGAATGCCAGAGAGGAACTCAGCTTCTTGGAATGGAATTATAAGTGCTTATGTTGATGTTGGTGATATAGGAATGGCTAGAAAGGTGTTTGATGAAATGCCTGTGAGAAGTAGTGTGTCTTGGATTGCGATGATTTCAGGTTATTCGCAGAGTGGTGATGTTGTTTTGGCCCGGGAACTCTTTGATAGGATGGAGGAGAGGGATGTGTTTGCTTGGAACGCGATGATTGCTTGTTATGCGCAGAATGGTTGTCCGAGAGACGCTCTTGGGTTGTTCAATCGGATGAATAAGCCGGAGACAAATGTGCTACCCGATGAGATGACGTTCTCGAGTGCTATCTCAGCTTGTGCACAATTGAGCGAAATGAGGTTCGGGTTGTGGATTGAGAGTCACATGGCTTGTGTTGGTGTTGAAATGGATGATCATTTGCGGACAGCGCTTATTGATTTGTATTCGAAATGTGGGGGTGTAGAGAAAGCTTTCGAGCTTTTCAATGGTTTGCGCAAGAGAGATTTGGTGTCTTATAGCGCGATGATCTTGGGCTGTGGCATAAATGGGAGGTCAACCGATGCTGTGCGTCTGTTTGATGAAATGTTGCGCGAGAACATTGTTCCAAATTCTGTGACTTTTGTTGGTTTATTGGCAGCATTTAAACATGCTGGTTTGTTGCAAGAAGCACACCGGTGCTTCGAGACAATGTGGAGCGAGCACAAGGTGAAGCCATCAGTTGATCATTATGCGATAATGGTGGATCTTCTAGGCCGAAACGGGAGTGTAGAGGAAGCTTATCAGTTGATAAAGGAGATGCCAATGAAACCTCATGTCGGTGTTTGGGGTGCATTGCTTCAAGCTTGTAGGTTGCATGGCAATGTGGAGTTAGGGGGAAATTGCCGGCCCGGAGTTGCTTCGAACTAGAGCCTGAATCAAGTGGATATTATATACTTCTGGCTCATATATATGCTGAAGCTGGAGAATGGGAGAAGGGTAAAAGGTTGAGGATGGCCATGGCTGACAAAAAAGGGTTCATTTGTAAGGTACCAGGGTGTAGTTGGGTGTAAACCAGTGGTGATTTTGTACTTGATGCTCCCTCCCTCCCTCTCTCACTTACAAATGAACCACAATTTGGGCGTCATTTGCCCCCTTGAAATAACAACACATTAACACACCCTAACCAATCATGTACTGAGTACTGGATAGGTTATTGTTCTTCCAAAAGTGCATGTTTTTAAGTTCATTCCTGAAATTGTGATCAAATTGGAGACTTTTCATGATTGAAGAAGATAAACCATAAAATTTTCACACATTTGGAGGCATAAGTACAATTATATGACTATAATGTTTTTCGAGAAATACGATGAAAGGGTCAAAAGAAAATGCTACACTGCTCAAGCAGCTTCATCACTCGTCTCATACACACTGAGATACATAAGGGTAACCTTCATAATTTACAAAAGTGACAAATATATAGCACTTACATAAGTTAAGTTCATTCAGGTCCATACAACAGAACTAAAACTGACAAAAGATAATTAAGTCACAAAAAAAACACGGAGCGTAGTAGGGCAACAGACCTCTTCAATGACTCATTGAAGTTCAGTGCCAGCAAGATCCTCAGCAACACCGTTCATTAAACTCAGTTGATTTTAGAAGACCGAACAATAGTTAGAAACTCTATGGTTTGATTTACAATACACAAACATTTGCTATGAAGATGGCTCAGGCTTGAGAGGAAAGTTTTTTGCTTCCTCTTCAGTAACATCACTGCTCAAGCAAAAGATGTGGAATTGTTAAGGATCAAAAATAAATTTTACCAAAAAATGAACAGAAGATGACAGCCGTTTGATCGACCAACCTGTCCGCTGCTTCTGTCTTGGTAATCAATGTAACATTTTTAGATGGAAGGATTTTAAAGAACTCCAGAAGATCACTGGTCTTCCACTTGTCATATAGATGAAAGAGAAATCGATTGAACTCCTTAGGTTCCTGCACAGATATGAAAGTGTAATAAGCTTCTAGAAATGTCTCACCAAAACAGTTGCATCTTGCTCTGCTACTGAGTAATAATAAATGATAATCAAAATAATAATCCATTGCCTTGGAAATTTGGAAGCAGATGAAAGGCAGTTGTTACCTGTTCTAGAATGCAACCTTTACGAAGAGCTGCTAAGCATTCGATTGCCTTGGGGAAAGTATCCCCTCGATAAGAATTTTCTAACAGATCATTAATGTATGCCCGCATCCCTTGGATTGCTTTCATGATCCACTTTGGGTTGTCCCTACGAGCCATCATAGCTTCAAAATCTTGAATGGGGTTTGAATCCCCAATCTTTTCAACCTTCACCACAGATGAGTCTTGAATCAAGTTCCTCTGGATATCAGATGTTCTGCCATCAGCACCAGCTTCATTGTCTGTTAATGATGGCTTCTCATTCCACGCTAGTGTCGTTGGCTTCTTTTTCTGCAATTTGATGCTTGCCTCTAAGGACTCCAGTAAAAGTTTCCCTTTAATGTGAAATCAAATAAAGAACACATCCACATTATCTAACCTTTGGGTTTTCTTTTAGCTCAAAATGACTATGGAAGTTATCAATGGCGGACTTATCTTTGGAAGGGAAGATCAGTGTCAGGTTCAATCATCCTCTTCAGGGTGCTGTCCAAAGGAGGAACACTTGCATCTGGCTGCTTCGACTTCAAATCTAGATAGCGATAGAAACGCTGAAAAAAGGAAAAATGTAAGAGGATCATTAGCGTATCATACTGTTACTGATCAAGGAATAGAGAAACCATCAGGCACCCAGTTTCAACATAGTCACTGTAAATTCATGGTGTAAATCAAAGTACCAGCTTAATCCAACCAACAAACTTTCATTGATCATATTTCAATAATTAAAAATTACACCATATTAAAAGCAGGTGCTTCTCACTTTTTCCACCTGAAACTGAATACCTGATACTAAGACTGATAGGAAATCGTGAGTTAACATGACATTATATAGCATAAATCATTTGTCCGATATTATAAATTGGCTGTTGAGTGTTCGCCTTTCAAAATCTGCCAAGGAAAAAATGTAATGGCAGAAGTGCTCACATTGGTAGTTGAAACTTCCCTGAGGTTGTAGAAACAAGCAAGGTTGGTTATATGTTTATTTAGATAGATACCAAATTTTCTGAACTTATATAATAGGTTGTCCTAGCAACTAGCTAGAGGATCAAGGAATGGAATCTGAGAAGCTAGCTGTGACATTCTGAGAAGAGCTGTGATGACCAACTGAGGACTATTATTCAGAAAATCCAATCATATTATTCATATTGCCGCCACGGTTGCACTGGAAAGCAACTTAAGTATATTATTGTAACAGAGAATTCAGATATTCAAAGCAGAGATATACCTCTAGCACAGGATTTGGTGTAAACTCAGGCTTAAGCATTTCCTCTCGGTCTGAAGGTGCAAGATCTAGCATTCTAACAAAGTTATCAGCTGCTTCTTGCTGATGTGCATTTGGCAGCCATGCTGCAGGGAATCTGCTGAAGGAAGGAAACTGAAACTCCCTCACATCCTCAGCGAAAGGGAGTATGTTGAAGTAAAATGAATCTGGCTGCATATCACAAATGACGACTTTTTTATTTAATCAAGCAAAACAGGATCAAAAAGAGAAAGATTGATTGTAAAAAAATAAAAGTAGATCAGATATAGCAAAAATTGGTAGCAGCTCACAATATTATCCATGCAAGAGACATTGGGACTCAGTATTCCCAATTACAACACTTCCTTGACCTTGTCTCCATACACAACGCAAAATTGCAACCTTGTTCAGTTCCTTCATCGCTCGGGCTATGGCAGAGACTGCTACAATGGCTTTTCTGTTCCCAGGTTCAGGAATAAAAGTATACACATCTTTCATATAGTAGTGCCTGGAGAAATACAAGTGAGAAGAGAAAGAGTAAGAGAAACAGAAGCTTACAACCTTCAAAATATCAGGCAGTATAAAAAGAAGAGGATTGGCATTGAATACAGAAGCTTGATGAATTCACAGCCGTCAAACCAATGGGTGGAGAAATATTTTCTAGTTAATCCCTTAACTAAGTGCAAACCAACCTCAGGATGGTTTTATGCCATTTAATTTGAAACAGAGAGTTACAAAAATGGAAAATGAATATGAAAACATTAAAATAAAGTAACAATATTGGATAGTTCAAAGACTCAACTGATTAAGTATATTACTATCTGCAGAATTAATACCATGAATTTTATCAGAAAAGTGCCGGAAATTGGTGTGGTCAGATGCCAATGGGAGGCAATCCTGACATAAAGTTGACATACATAACTAGCAGAAATCATGAAATCTATTATATTAAACCAGGCAGAACAGGGAAAAATTAAAGAAATGATGAGAATGTAGGAAAGCAGGGCTGGCATAGATAAATCAACATTAATGAAATGAGTGGTGAGAATCAACAAAACCATCAATGGTAAAATCAAAGGACATCAATAATCAAGAACACATCAGAGTTGCACAGGCCCCAATTTAACATGACTAGACCACCCCAAAGAAGAATCACCGAATAATATTCTGCATCAAATCCATCAGCAGCACTATTCCACCTAAGTTGGTAAGTTTGGGAGATTCAGCAAAAGAATCATGACTTAAATACCAAGGTTAATTTCCAGGACATTTGCAAGCAACTTAAATTGAGACTTACCGCTTTATGTTTGAAGAATCAGTAAATCCTAAAAGTTTTACCCCCTTATCAGGTTTCAATTTCACTGAATCCCATTCTGCAGATGATATAGGAATTACTTGTGGCCCGTAACGATAGCCCTTAATTCTTTGTTCTGGAGGAACAACTTTATCAGGGTCTTCCTTGCTTTTGTATTCGAAGTCAACTTTCACTTCATGAGTAGCATATTTGTCACTTGATGGTGCTTTATCAGAATACTTCTTTAAAGCAGGAAATTTCTCCTCAGATGTCTTTTTATATACCCATACCTGAATAAAGAATATGCCATGGTAAGGTGAAATGCAAGACCATTTTTATAAAATCATATACATTATAATGTCATCAAATTTGATCAATTCATTTAGTTTAACCAATCCATAAGAAAATATGGTACGAAAGTAATTAAATCATCACATTCTGCAGCATGCATACAAAGAAAACCACAAAGAGTTAGCAAGTAAGAGACCCTACAGCGCTGAAAAGAAGTGAAATTGAAAGGAAAACACATTAGCAAGAATGAGACTCATATACAGAAACAAATGGAAAGCTAACAAATGAGCAGAAAAATGCATACCGTTCTACAGTAGCACTACACTAAGGAAGATAAGTGGAGAAATTTTGCCCTTTTGGTTTACAGTTGAATTTTAAGTACCAAATAAACAGCATTACTTATTGGCAAGCCAAGGTATAGCCACTAAGAAATTAAGAAAATATAGCAATTTCCTAGATGCATCAATTGGCCGCATATGTATCCAAAATGAAAACTTCAAAGAGGAAAATTCAACAAACACATATAATTAAGAATAGGTGTTTGAACAGCCAAAAACAAAATGTCATGCCAAGAGCATATTGAACCATGTTTATTAACTTGCCTTAATTTTCATTGTTGAGCCCAATTCAAGATCACCCCTGAAAACTGTAACTGGTGATATGCTTCGAGTCCTAAGAGCACCTACAAGTGCTAATGGGTTGTCTACATGAACAATCTTTGATATTGTATTCTTTGAAAATTGATTCAACAGATGATCATTCTCATCAATCACACTTTTCCCAGCAGATCTAACTGGGTTTTCCCTGATAACAACACAATCAAATTTTATTCCATGAGCTTTCATATTTGAAGAAATCTTGTCAACTTGATCTTCCTTTGTCCCTTCATATGGATCTTTAATTGGATATTGTGCATTTGTCACAAGGCAGAGGCATTGCTTTCCTTTGTTTGTATCCCCAAATTTTTTTATCAGCATATCTATGCCAACTACAATAGCATCCATAACTAGCAACAAGTCAAGGATAACAGAAGCATTAGTTAGGAGTACACCCACCACAAGAGCTCAAATATAAGCCATGCATGATACTACCATGGGATGCAGAATTTGCAAAATGCAATTAAGAAAAAAGGGAAAAGCCACAAGCAAGAAGCCATTGTGTGGACAGTTTGCTAGATGCGTGAAACCTGTGCAAAATATCATGCACCAAAGTAATCGAGATACATTTACATGAAAGGCAAGTAAAATATGTGAAACCAAGGTGAGCTTTTCAATAGAACCACTATTGTCACCTAGTTTTTGCTGCTTCAAATTGAGAAAAGAAGGTTGCAACTGGTTAATTCAAAAAGCAATGGCACTGCAAGTTTTTTACAGAATAAATGATTCCAGGATACAATCACCAGGAAATTTTCCTCTTGGTATATTATGTAGAATGTCAACCACGTCCGCATCCACAACTTTAATATCCCTCAAAACAAACACGTTTTCATATCCTCCCACTTCTTTTTCCAGCTCATTTTTGGTCTCTGAGAATCAAAACCGCATGGTTTCAATTAATGAAAAAAGACCTAGGACAAGCATCAATTAAAAATCAAACTCATCAAAATTCATCCACCTTGAAGAACTTAAAAACATGAATAACATGGTATTAAAAAAATTAAAGGTTGCAAAACTTGATAGAGATAGAAGGCTACTTGTCCCCCATGCAAATCATCAATTTCTCCCTGTTCACAGTTTCAAATTTACATCATAAATGTGCAAGTATTGTACAGTTTTGCTCCAAATCATAATGCAAAATTACAACAAAGTTTCTTGGAAAATCATTTCCACACTATAGGATATATTAGGTAGACAAATGTGCTACCAACTGACCAAAGAGCTAGTAAATAATTATAACAAATAAAATTGGTTCTATGAAGCAGTAGCTTGGCAGCTAGTAAGAAAGAGAAATATATATATATATATATATTTATCTTTCATTGTCAAGCAAGCCGAGATAATCAAGTGAAATATTTGTTGTCATGATCCAAAGTTTGTAACAAGGTACATTATCAATCCTAAAGCTCTTGTTGAGCATATGTGGAAGTGGAACTACATAGAATATGATAGTCAAACGAGGCAATCCATCCATTTGATGCACAGCATGACAGGAATGATCGCCATGGAGAAGCTAGAACAGGATTATGAATAAAAAAGATACAACTTTCTCATCATGAACAATACCTTCAGTTCCAAACAACACAACCCCAACTTCATGGTTCTTGTTAAACATCAACTGCAAACAATAACAACTAACATTAATCCAGAGAGAACAAACCCTACCAAAAGGCTTCACACACAAGGCATACTTGCCTTCTTCTGAACAAGCATGGTGCAAAGCTTCTCAACCTCAGGGAGGATGCTATGCATCGAAGGGCCAACATCGAGCAGTAGAACCAGCGCTTCCTAGCCAAAAAACAGCAAATAAAAAACAAGATCATCGAATATGATGAAAATCCGTTTAAAAATCCAAGATTTCCAGAGAATCCCAAAACGAAACCAAAGTAGAGAGATTGAGAATGGATGAAATTAGGGCTGGAGCATCGCACCTTGCTGCGCGCCATTAGGAGGAGATGCAGAAGGGCTGTGGTTGGGGAGAGGGCGAGGAATGGGGGAAGATCGAAGCTAGGGTTTGAAGGTTGGGAGAGTGCGGGGTTTTGGAGAAAAGGGCCTTCTTCTTCTTCCCGCCCAAGCTACCATGAATGACTAACATTGAAAATCCATGGCGAAAACTTAATAAAATATAAAATAGGATATTTTTTTTTGCAAAATTACTCAACTTTATGTAAGTTTTGCAGAAAACCCTATAAGTTTTTTAATTTAATTTTTTCTTTTTAAGAGGGTGTTGTTGTAAAATTACACAGATCGATGGCGATTTTGCAGCAGCACCCTCAACTTGTTACAATTTAAAGGAGTAATTAAATATTGCTTATGTGGAAGAAATTATAAAATAAAAAAATTATTATGGCGTTTGGTTCGTGGTAATGATATATTACCACGTAACGAAATTAACATGGTAATATGAGTGGGAATGTTATATAGTTGAGAATATTGCGGTAATTTAATATAACCATGTTTGATTGGAACTCTTATTACCGGGAATAGTTCATTATCGTGTTTGGTTGTCATGGTTACTGACACGGGGTTATCAATCAGAGTATAACCCGTGCGGCACTCGCCCTACACGAACAGCCTATTGCCAAGAAAATAAACCCAAGGAAGGCTAAGTCGCCACAACCACGAAGAAAACAAGAGAAACACCCAAATGTAAGAGAGAAGATAAACTCTCTATATTAAAAAACTAGCTTTACAACTTAGGCAAGCCTCTCTTCTAAGAGCCTGCCGGCCCTAATTGCCACCAAGAGAATTCTCTCTTAAGAGCAGAGAGGAGAAAGGAGAAGTGAGGGATGCTCATCAAAGGAGAAATGGGGCTCCTTATATGGCTATGAGAATGGCATCTTGGCCAAGGAGAAAGAGACGGCCGAATTTTCATGAATTCCATGGCAGAAGGGAAGGAGACAAAGTGTGTTCCCCATCCAATGGCTATAGGCCGAATAGCCGGGGTCCATCGACACTATGTGCTTCCCACTCTTGTTTCCCGTATGTTCAAAGTGCCAGATAATCGCTGCGCATCCGTCCCGGATGTCTCGATAGACGTCCCCTCGCCGATCGAGAGACAGCTCTCACCAGACGCGTCACTCATACGGATGATGAACGATATCTCCTAAGTCTTGCCCGGTTGAGCGGTCACGACTGCCGCTCTCGGTCATGAAACCGGATCATGTCCGAGTAAAAAAATATCCGATCGCATGCAGATCATCGAAAAAACGGTCTAAGGGAATGGAATAACCGCTCCCGGCTCATCCGCCTTGTCACTCCCGCCTCAAGGGTGTGACGCCAAAGTCTCATTACGATTACCATGGTAATCAGGTAGACACTAAATTTAGTGGTAATAGGATTACCACTTTCTTAATAATATTTATAAGTTGGTAATGTGATATTACTATCCACATTACCACCGGTGCAATGCCAAATGTGGTAATATTTTCAAATTACTACGTAACACGTGGTAATATTTCTACATTACTGCGAACCAAACGACCCTTAGAAAGATTACCATGTGTTACGTGGTAATCTGAAAATATTACCACGCTTGTATCAGATAGTGAATCTGTATGGTAATATCACATTATCAACTTATAAATATTACCAAGAAAGTGGTAATCCTATTACCACCAAATTTGTGTCTATCTTGATCACTGCAGTAATCTTATAACTTTTTATATTTTTAACAAATTGATTACCATGAAAACCAAAGTAATAAAAGTTCTCAACCAAACATGGTTATATTAAATTACCGCAATATTCTCACCCATATAACATTCCCACTCATATTACCAAGGTAATCTCGTTACGTGGTAATATGTCATTAACACGAACCAAACATCCCCTTATAGTAATTTTTTTTTACCTCAATTCAAATAGTATATGTTACAATGTTGCAAAAAATAATAAAATTTTTCAGGGAATATCAATCTCTTAGCTTTTAGAAAAAAGCATCAAGAAATTTTTTTTTTTCACCATTAATCAATTTAAACAGATACTTATTAATTTGTACATATTGAAAAAAATTGAATGCAAGCAATGTCATATTAGTACCAATAATTTTTTTGACTTGATTATATGTATTGACTTGGTATAATAAATAATATCTTTATGTTATATAAGGTCACAAAAGATACTGATGTCTCATGTTGACATAATTTATTTAAATTTGGCTTAGAATTTATCATCGTTATATATATATTTTTTTTGAGATTACCTATTCTTAAAATGGAAAATTAATGATTTTCATCTATTATTTTTTTATTTTAATAAATATGATAAATATAGTTTAAAAAGTAGACAGGATAACTGAGAATCAATCATCAAACTCATACACTCTTACTCAATAATATAAAGTTGGGACAAACCTAGATTTATAACCGGGGATTCATTGTCATTATTAAATCTAATAAAATTTTTAGAACGTTTAAAAAATTTTACATCACACGTTATTTTTTCTTTTAGTGAAATCAATATTATCAAGCTATCAATTTTTCAGTATTCCTTAATTATTTTGTCGAAAGTTTGTTTAGAATTATCATCGTGACATCACCAACTCTGGTGGTTGGAAATTCCATGAGATTCTCCCAACTCCATGATTCTATTTAATACCAACCTTTGACTTATAAATATATTCAAGCAGTAATTCAAAGGTGCTTGTTGTAAGTTGTAACTATACCAAGCAATAATAATTGATGGTTTTGCATGTATATCCTATGAAATTGCATATATATATATATATATATATATATATATATCACTTAAATCCATTTGATACACAAAAAATTAAATATAGTAAAATGTATTAATTTTTTTTATACTCCAAAAACTATAATAAGTTAAAATAAAAATAGCAAGATTACATTTAATGCATTGAATCTTAACAAAATATAATAAAAAAAATAATAGAATTTGTACTGAATATTAAACATAAAAACAATATAGCAATGTAAACTAATTTGCAAATGAAATTCAAGTTGAGAATTTTGATATGACAAAAAAAAAAAAATCAAAGTAGAGATGTTTGTGTAGTCATAAATAAAATAACAATAATAATAAAAGCATATTTATATAATTTATAAATAAAAGCAAATATATTTATATAATTAAAAATAAAAAATAAATGCAGTGGAAGGACCACTAGACTAGAGTGTAACCCCACAACGGTTGCGGTGGGCCTGACGTTGGGCCCAAACCAACAATGGATCACGACCAAAGGCCTATGTGGGAGTGGCTTCACCTGGTGCCGGTCCATATCCACGTGTCACTTCCGCGGGTCCCACCTCTTCATTATCCCATCCTTCCACTAATTACCCCTGTTTCCACCCAAAATTACAACCCCTGCCACCCATTCAAAAACCCATTATCACCCAATGGCAAAATCGTAATTAACCCCAAACCTCATGCCCTTTTCCATACCTGCCCTCTTTCCTGGAAACTTCGCTCTTAAACCACGCATGTTCGAGACTCTGATGCGATCTTTTGGCCTTTTTATCTCGCTCTTCTCTTCTTCCCTTCTTCTCCATCATGCGAACCCTAACCCTAACCCTAACCCTAATTCCCTTGATCCTTCGCCCCCCGCCATGAGTGGCCGCTCCGCGTCCTTCCATGGCGCAGCCTCCTCAGACCGATCGATCAAGATCCGGCGCCCGGAGAGCCAGACAGATCTTTCCGGTCCCTCTGCGGAAACCCTCAAGTACGGCGCTGCTGCGGCACAGCGGCCGATGAAGCTTCTTCTCAACGTCACCGTGCTACAAAGCCCCGGGCCAATCCAGGTGGTTATGTCCCCCGAGAACTCTGTGGCCGACCTCGTCCGCGCCGCCGTTGAGGCCTTCATCCGTGAAGGTCGCCGGCCACCACTCCCTTTCTCCGATCCCAAGGCGTTCGAGCTCCATTATTCCCAGTATAGCCTCGAAAGTTCGTTTCCCGAAATGCCCCCCTCTCGTATTTTTAAATTTCAAAAGTTTTTGGATTGGTTGGTAATTTAGAAATTTAGAGTTTTTATGGGTTTAAAAGTAAAAAAATAATCTCATGTGGAGGGGTAGGATTGGAATTTGCTGCGTGTTTCCCGCCTTCTTTGACGCCTTATTTATCTTTAATTTCAAATTTTCGCATGTTTTTATATAATTTTTCTGAAATTTTGTAATCTTTTTATTTAAAAAATATTTGTTTTATTTTAATTTTAAAGTTTTTTAAACGGGTAATAAAATATGTGTTTTGAGTTTTTTAATGCATTAGTGGTTCATATAAAAATAAATAAAATAATGAGTAAAAACAAAAAACAAGAGGGGTAGGATTGTAATTTGACACGTGTTTCCCGCGCGTTTTTTGAGTGTAGGTTTGAAATCGGAGGAGAAACTGATGAACCTCGGCTCCAGAAACTTCTTCTTGTGCGCGAAAACGACAAAGAACCCAACGCAGAGAATGACGGTTCTGCCCTCGGCTTTGATGGGATATTGCCACTGTGGACCACATTATTGTAAGAAAATTCGAGATCTAATGACCTCGTTTTTCTAAGTTATTAATTAACTCGATTTTTAGCAATTTCGATTTTTTTTAATTTTGAAAAATATATATTCTGGTTCACAATCTCTGTGTGGTTGTCTTATGTGTGATGCAAAATGGCAATTTTATTTTATTTTTTACTATTATTATTTTTCTTTATACTGTTTAATTAAAATACTGAAAATTATTGGGTTAAATTGTGAGTTTTTTTGTTTTTTCAGTGCTAAATAATTTTTTTAAATTTTTTTAATTTAATATATTTGTATTATTTTTAATAAATCACAATTAATTAAATATTAAATCATATATTTTAATTTAATGTAGTTTTAAATAAAACTAGTTTTCGGGAAATAATATAATTTTTTATAAAATATACATAATAAATTAATTTTAATTAATTTTTTTAATCGATGTGACATTAATTAAAATTGATAATTAAAAAAAACCGAGAGATTAATTTGTTAAGAGAAAAAGGTTATTCTTTTTGTAAAGAAATTATTAGAACTTGTCATTAAAGTACGTGAAGGTGGATATAATATATATGTTTTGTGATGAATATGAATTTAAAGTAATTTTTTTTTATAGCTTTTCTTACTTTATATTTGGTCTTATGTTAATAATTATATCCTTACAAGGGATAATCTTTTAGATGGGACTCTAAAATTTGAGATATTAATGTTATTAAATGATGCAAGATCAAATAATATATTTAAATTTTAAATAAAGTTCCAAATTGATTTGAGACATCAATCTTATTATATAGAATATTTGCATATACTAATTGAATTTTTTTTAGTAAAAAGACAATCGACTTGATTAGGTTTGTAGTCACGATAATACAAGAGCAGAGGAGCTTTTTTTAGAGAATTTGGATCTACTAACAAGGATCATGCTCAATCATCACGCATCATCACCTTTCGCCATAGTAGGGAGTTAAATTTATCTTTAACCTAAGTGAAAAATATCTTTGGATCAAGATATTTTTAGCAAAAATAAATATTATTCTTACTATTAAATTTGAAAAAAATAATTTCACATGCTGTTTCAAGGCTATTTTTTAAAATATTATTTTTTAATAAATTACCAAAATAGGTATTTTCGGTAATTATTTATGAAAATAGTCATTTTTTTAATATTAAATTTTAGTTTTTTTTAAGTTGTAGGTTCCACTAGTTTTTTAATATTAGTTTATTTAAATCACAGGTTTCACTAGTTTTTAATATTAAAAATTTATTTTTTTAAAAAACCATGAGTCTTACTAGGTTTTAAATTATAAAGCAGTTTTACATTGAAAACAATTACATATAAAAGTTTTTTATTTCTATTTTAACATTAAAATTTTAACATGTAAAAAGTACTCTCATAATTAAAACAAACTTGTTTGATATTTTGAATGGACTAAAAACAATTACATATATTATAAAATGATTCAATAAGTATAATAGTTAGATTACATTACGACATATGACTTGAGCGAGAGGCATTCAGACAATTTGACGGCTGTGACCTTTATTGCGACATAAACCACAATGTTTTGACTCACTGTCTTTCTTTATGTTCATCTCATTATGAATTATGGTGAATTTTGGCGCCTTAAAAGTGGCCCTCACATTGTAAGATCAACATATAGACATGGATTATTATAGAGGTTTCAGTATCTCTCATTTGATATTGGCTGAAACTCTTTATGGTATACATTAAAAAATGTCTCAAGTCTACAAACATTATTTAGATACGCCTGCTAATGTAGATGAATGTATCCATACGCTACAAGAACATGGCGACAAGGAAAATGTAATGTTTAAAACTCACTACAATCACACCATCTTCTCAAATCAATGCAGTAACTGTCAACTATACCACCGCACTGAGGTGATGCCATTTCATCTACCATAAAAAAATTTTCTTCACGATCAAATTGACTAATATAAATGTCACATACTATTTGTTGATTTTCTTAAATTGTCTTCATTAGTGCTTCCGAGAATATTTGACCTGATGCAATCTGAGCTTGTGGGTGTACACATTTTTTTATTAATAACTCAGCAAGTTGAAAGTAAGTTGATTTAATTAAGGCTGTTATAAAAAGGTTCCTTATACTTTTTAATATTGAGTTAACACATTCTGCTAAATTGGTGGTTATATGACCATACTTTCTACGTTTGTTGTCAAATGATTGAGGCAACTTTGACCTTTCTTGAATGGGGTAAGTGTCACCTGCCACCGATAATTTGTCCCATCAACCCCCAATAATGCTTTCACCTATTATAACAGTTATAGGTTTGACTATTCTAATATTTGGAGATAATTTTAATTTTTATGTATTAAAATTTTAATCACCACAATTTTTATCTATTAAATTTTTAATGGAATATTACCAATAATTTTTATCATTTAGGATTAGTGAAAGTAAAAATGAGAATATAACAACTATAAAAAATTATTATAAAATTATAAGGGCTTGAATGTAAAATTATTTTTTTTATTTAAAAAACTAGTAGTATCATCATTTTTTTAATTAGTATTAAAAATTAGTAAACACCCGTGGTTTTTTAAAAATAATACTAAAAAACTAGTGTAACTTATAATTTTTTTAAAATAAACTAAAGTTTAATATTAAAAAAATACCTATTTTCATAAATAATTACAAAAATATTTATTTTAATAATAAATTTAAAAAACAATATTAAATAAAAAAAAAGCCACATCTCAACAACTAATCTCAAACATAATATTTACATTAAAAAAAAAAAAGTTTACTTTATTGATATGATCCTTTTCATTTGATATGATGCATAGGTATCATGTCATTACCCTATTTCCTATTCTACTTTTCATTTGATATGATCCTTTTCATTTCATCTATTTTGTCCTTTCTATGGGTGCATGTTTCTCTTGTTTACTTCTTTTCTTTTGGGTTTGTTTCCGCATCACTTTCTTAAAGCATATTGAGTGGATGGTAATGAGTCTAGAGTATAATATATGTTTATGTATGGCATATTTATTTAAACAACTAGTTAAAGTACATTCTTTATTTAAACTTTGTTTTACGCATTTTTTTGTTGGGAATAATTAACTAAAAAATGCTGCATCAATTTCAATGTCTATGACTTTCAAACTTATTACGATTTTTTTCTAAAAAAAAATATGGTTTCAAACTCATTACTATTTTTTTTATATAAAAAATATATATCATATTAGGATGCGTATAAATATGAAGTTAATATCTCAATATGTATGTAGTCTTATTCTGCGTAATCTAAAGTTTAAATTTTTATTCTTGGTAATAACACAAATATTCTGAGCAGAAGATTTGATATTAATAAATCAAGAGATCATTGGCAATTAAAAAAAAATTTAAATAGATTTGTATATGCCTATGTGAAAAAAGAAGTGCTCCATTTATCATTAATGAAAAATAATAAAATTCTAATTCTAATTCTAATATATATATATATATATATATATATATATGTTAATAAAAATATAGAAAATTTTATGTAAAATATAAATTCAAACACAAAAATCTCAAAACACATCCCACAGCACAATAAATTTACAGCAATATTTTTAAAATTGACTTTAAATAATTTTACTTTAATTAATAAAAAATCATAATAGATAATATATATATGAAAATTTTAATCAAATAAGAATTCGAGTTTGCCCAAGAATTGGATTTACAAACCTAATGTTATTATAAAAATATACAACAGCTTGTCTTCAAAGTCAACCCTTCGTCAAAATATCGTCTTGTTGACTACTAAAGTCAACGAAGAAGTCATGCTTTTTGTGATAATCTTATGGCTCTTCGTCTTCTTGCTAATTATGGCTCTCTTCCTGCTCACTGTGTACCAGGTATTCACATTCCCAAACCCTAACCCTAACTCTAACCCTAGAAATTTTTAATTTATGATTATATTGATTTCATGTGTTGGATTCTTAGTTTTGATCTTTGAGTATGAGTTTTTCTTGCTCTAATTTGTGTGACATCACTAAATGCAAGAACAATTTGATGCATATGGTATACATTGAATTGAGTTTTTCACTTCCTGTTTTAATTAGGGTTATCTCTTTGAGCTTTGAAGTGAGGTTTTTTTTTCTGATTAATTTTCTGATTAATTTTCTGATTAATTTTTGCTTTCACAAACCCTAGACAAAGTGTAAAGGAGAGATCATGGGTTCGAATCTCTCCCATGGCGGCAGTACTGTTCATACATTGTTCATCCGGGATTCTTATATTATTCTTGTACTGTACATATACTGTACATCCAGACTCCGGTATTCTTTGATACTGTCTATATTAATAAAAAAGGGCGTTTGTCGTCTGTTATTTTAAAAAAAAAACAAACAAACAAACTCTAGACAAGATTAGAATTTTGAAAACCCTAATTTTGTGGGATGTGTTCTCATTTTTTTTGTTACCATATACAGAGTAATTATTTGGTTTTTGCTTATCACTTTAATTTGGAGCATAAAAGAGAAAAAGTTAGGGTTTTATTATTGCAAGTTTTGCCTTCTAAAATATCTTTTTACTAGTTAGTAGTTCCTAAGCTCTAACTCTATTGCACTTTCAATTGCCATTATGCCGAAAAGCGTGTTTTCCAATTAGTAGAATTTATCTCCGTTACTAGTTAGTAGTTCCTAAGCTCTAACTCTATTGCACTTTCAATTGCCATTATGCCGAAAAGCGTGTTTTCCAATTAGTAGAATTTATCTCCGTGTTTGAGGTTAAATCGGTCAAAACTTACTCCTGGATTCTTACTAGTTACTAGTTCCTGAGCTCTAACTCTGTTGCACTTTGAATTGGTGTTATGCCGAAAAGCCTGTTTTCTAATAAGTAGAATTTTTCTCAGTGTTTGAGGTTAAATCGGCCAACTTACTCTTGGATTGACAAAATCAAGTAGAATAAACAACGATAATGATTATGCTCCCTTGTACACCTTAACACATTAAATGTTCAATTCAAAAGTTTTTAGGTGGTACTTTAATTTGAAAGTTTTTGAAAGGTAAACTTTGGACTTTGTTTGAAGTTTATATGGTTAATTGAGGTTCTCTTGTTTCATGTTTATTTTGTTGTTAATGCCTTCAATAGTTTCTATTTGTTTTAGAGTCTTTGTTCATTGTTATGTACCTTCTTGATTGTTTTGTTACATTCATCCTTTTATTTTCCTTTACCCTCTTTAACAGACTTATCATTGTTATCAAGTGACCCTCAAAACGTTGTTACATGTTGCAACATATTCCAGCATTTCAGAGCATCTTGGTACAATATTATCTCGTATTTGATGTGATTAAAAGTCATCGTTTACGTACTAAATTCAAAGTTTTCTTGATGTCGTTATGGTTATACAAACACTTTAACTGCATACGAGAGCTTGCTCTTCATTAGTATTTGTTGTGCTCCTTTTGTTTGTAATATATATGCAACTTAAAATCTAGCTTGATCTTTTTGTTTTAATTTTTTTTTCTTTTCATGTCTGTATGGTTTCAGCTCATGTGTTGTGCAGACCTTGAAATGGATTATACGAACACATACGACTTCGCATCAGAGATTAATAGCATGGTTTTACCTGAGTTTGCCTTGCAAGGAATTTTAATCTCATGCTTCCTCTTCTCTCAGAATTGGGTCTTGTTTCTCTTGTGTGTTCCTCTCCTCTACTATCATTTTCGCCGGTAACTCCTCTTCCTCATACTTCTCTCGGCATCAGGTCTTGCAATTCATTGTTATTTTCCGAACAATATACTTACACAAAAACTATTTCCTTATAGCATTGATCAATATAATTAGTTTCTGAATTAATGATGTGCATTGATCAATTCGGAACACTACGGTGTTCTCATTTTACAGATACATGCATCGGCAACATATTGTTTATGCAACTGAAGTTTTTTACCAGCTCGGCCGGGAAAAAAAAGTGCGGCTTGTGAAGCTTGGCTATTATATGTTCCTCTTTTTTTTATCATCCTTCTTGTAAGTGTGGAACTTTTGCTGCTGTTTTATAATTGAGAATCAAATTGTTCTTAGTGATGATTTTTTTCTTTGTTTAAACATGCAGGATGGTTGTGAAAATGATGAACGAAAATTATTAGTCTAAGGATCGTGATTTGCCGATTACTGTCGGACTAACAATTCGATTCGGGTTACTTGATTTGTTGATGTTCCATGGTTCATGGTTGTGCAGCAAAGGGAAAGAAAAGCAGCCTGATTTCTTCAATCCATTGAGAAGAGCTGCTTATTTTGGAAGGAAATTACTGTTTGTTCATTACTTATTTTCACTTTCTATTTTTTTTTTTTTAATTTTTTTGTTAGCTGAGACCACACAAAAATACATCTAGATTGTTAAACCATTTTTCCCCTTGTTATAATCTTTTTATTAGTGGATGCAACTTTTGGTTAAATATGAAAGGTTAAAATTTACAAGAACATACACAATTTCAGATTTTTAAAAGGATATATACATGTAAAGAACATCTTTTTTTTTTATAATTAGGTTGCTAATTATGAATGCATACACATATTTATTAGTACTGGAAATTTATTCTTCTCTGTTTCCAAAAACAGAGACTCAAAGTGCTGAGATTATACAAACAAAAGTACTCAACAATACACTCAAAACATACCTGGGAAACACTGAGCCCTAAAATACTGTGTATATGGACCCAATTACAACCATAGAGTTGACCATAAGTTTGACATAGATTAATACAGGGAAACAAAATTTTATTGTTTTACTAGTCTCAGAGGTAGAAGAAGAAAAGTAGTGACACTGAACCGAAAGTTATTGATGCCAGGATTATCAACTCTCCCCTTAGTAAGGTTCCACAGGTGCCCTGAACTTAGGGCCGGCGTAGATTGCTGCATCACCAAGCTCCTCTTCGATCCTCAGAAGCTGTCGTGGGGAAAGAGAACAAAGTAAGAAATCCAATTTTTCTCATGATGATCAACTAAGATTTTAAGATGGCAGTGCTCAAGTGCTGTCATGATATTTTATAGCAAGTGAGGAATATAAGCAAAAGTAAATTTCACAGGGTTGGTAATTGCTAATAATGCTGAGGGGAAAAAATCACATTTGCTCAAATTCGCATGCAAAACAATTCTATTTGTTTATATACCCCGATGGTTAAACTCAAAAAAATCTTAGATGACATTTATCTTTGATGATGAAGTGAATGACAAACACTATGGTGTTTTCAATAAAAATTTTAGTTGACTTCTAGTCAGGGGTATATAAACAAATATGGTCTTTACACAGGAATAATACTATTTGATGGAGTTGGTTCAAAAGGAGCTTATTCACGAGAGCATGAGCCCTTGTGCAGTACCTGCATTACTTAAGCCCAAGAAGTAGCAATAGTAATTATCTATTTTTGTGGGGCACATAAGAGAAAAAAAAACCAACATAGAATAGGAACTTGCCTGGTTGTATTTGGCAAGGCGCTCGGAACGGCATGGAGCTCCGGTCTTGATTTGTCCCTGTTTTTGGCAAGCAGGCGTCTATAAGCAGACAAGTAAAAATTGGATTGAATCTATAATGGTGTTTAGAAGACGTGCAATCTCACCGTTGCCAAACCAACAGAAAGGTCAGCAATGAAGGTATCCTCTGTCTCACCACTAAAACCAAGAAGCACAGGTCAGTATTAATGATAACAGTAAGAACTATGCTAGCAAAATCAAGGACAAAACTGTAACTCTTACCTTCGGTGGCTTGCCATAACACCCCAGCCAGCATGCTTTGACATTTTCACAGCTTCAATGCTCTCGGTTACAGATCCAATTTGATTTACCTGAACACCAATGCAAAAGAAACAATTCAATTCAGTAATTTAAATTAATGACTCATATATTCACAGAGAGAGAAAGACAAAATACCTTCAAAAGAAGGGCATTGCACGCCTTCTCTTTAATAGCCTTTGAAACACGCTGCATGAACAAAATGATTGATATCAAGGTTCGATCATAAAAGCTAAACCTTTCTTTCCAACAGGACATAAAACAATTATTATATAATCACATACAGTGGGATTGGTCACAAGAAGATCATCTCCAACAATTTGTACTTGCTCTCCAATCTCTGCAGTTAGCTTCGCATAGTGAGTCCAGTCATCCTGATCAAATGGATCTTCTATGGAGGCAATTGGGTACTCTTTTACGAAGGACTTGTAGAGGTCTTTCAACTTGTCTCCGGATATTTTTTGCGACCCATCATTATTCTGGAGAAATAAGTTGCACAATCAGCATGATCAAAATAGCAATATGATGATTTCAAAGTAGATTAAAAATGAAAAGCAACACAATTTCAAATACAACAGTATGGCAGCATATGAAATGCCCAGGGCTATTACTAAGAGAATCATCAAGATAAAACTACCTCCTCCTTGAAGTTCAGATCATAGGTCTTATCCTTGTCATTATAAAACTCAGAAGCAGCAACATCCATACCAATCACAACCTGTCACAAAGTGCAAGCATGCTGAGCATTGACTGACAAGGACATGAACTTGAGTAAAAAGGTAGGAAAAACTAATGAATACTTTGTCAGTATATCCAGCTTTTGCGATAGCTGTCTTCAACAGTTCAAGGCCTTCTTTGTTCTCCTGTAAATTTCATACCAGTAATAGAGAAGAAATTAGATAAAGGTAGACTTCAATTTCTTCTAATTGTTCAACAACTAAAAATGTCTAAGACAAATTTTTTTTTGCAACTTGTTACTCAGAAATATCACCAACTAAAGAGTTGTCTACCAGAATGTTAGGAGCAAAGCCACCTTCATCACCAACATTAGTAGCATCTTGCCCATACTTCTTCTTGATCACAGACTACAAAAGAAGAGAGAAGAAAATAAATTGCATTGTTAAAGGAAAAAATTATAATCTGAATATCTTTACCTTCAAGTGGTGATACACTTCAGCACCTATTTTCATGGCTTCCTTGAATGAAGAAGCCCCTACTGGAAGTATCATAAACTCCTGCATTTGTTTGTTTACTACAGTAAGCATGTATTAAACACAAATTAACATAAACGATTATTCAGAA
This sequence comes from Dioscorea cayenensis subsp. rotundata, assembly GCF_009730915.1. Taxonomy (NCBI): domain Eukaryota; kingdom Viridiplantae; phylum Streptophyta; class Magnoliopsida; order Dioscoreales; family Dioscoreaceae; genus Dioscorea; species Dioscorea cayenensis. The sequence continues at coordinate 1,589,197 of NC_052471.1, read as the reverse complement.
TGGTGTACGTCACACCAAGTTACCTGCATAGCAAGCTTATTTCCAGCATGTGATCCTCCATTAATCACATTGAATGCAGGTACAGGCAACACAAGGGTTTTGTTCCCAGCAAGATTAGCAATATGCTGCATGAAAGAAGATGGGAACACCATCATTAAAACTACTTCACAAAATGTCAGAAAATTTAACCAAATCAGTAAATGGCACAGAAGAAACTAATAGTAAGATTACAAACCTGGTAGAGTGGAATCCCCTTCACCATAGCTCCTGCTTTGCATACAGCCAATGATACAGCCAGTATGGCATTTGCACCAAGCTGTTTTCACAAATAAAATCAGAACACAATCAGCGAAAGGATGTCACAGAACATGCATCTATATTCTAGACAAGAGAATTTTATTAAGCTACACAGAACCTTTTGCTTGCACCAACCCCACTCGTTTTTAGTTCCATCAAGCTCTTGCACCATGAAGTTATCAATCAGAGTCTGTTCTGTAGGATCCTGCAATATGAGAAACACTCCAGAAGTAACCATCAAATATTCATGGACAGACAGGTATCCCTTCTAAGCTCCTATCTTGACAGTAAAGAAGGAACCCCAGTAAAGAGAGGAATGTGTAAAATATACCTTTCCAACCAAGGCAGGTCCAATGATAGAGTTCACATTCTCAACAGCCTGTTAAAAAATGGTAAAAATAGACAAATAGTAAGAATACTCACATATAAACTTATAAATACATGAGAACGCATTGTATTCTCAAATCACAGAGCAGCAAGCGATCAACAAGCACACACCAAATAGATAGCTCACATGAGCCGAAACGAAACATACAGACAGAATTAAAAAAGCTAATCCCAGTAATGTGAACAGACTTGGCATTTAAAAAAAAAAACAAGTGTATTACTTCTGCAACCACATCAATTCCTTATCGATTCAAAACTTGATTAACATCTTTCTTAAATCCAATCTTAAGACATCATCTAAGTTCAGAAAATGAACATCCAATCAACCAATTTTAACTTATTTTGCTAATTTTTCTTACGAAAATTTGACGGGAAAAAAAAATCCACAACTTGAAAATCAACAAATCAGTTAGAAAAACAAAAATAGAAACAATTAATTGAAGTTTACACTAAAGGATTTAGAATCAAAGACAAGAAAGCAACCTTGAGGACACCCTTTCCAAGGTAATCAGATCCACCATCTCTAAGCTCCAAAGCTTCATACACACCTGCAAAACCATCAAAAGATCAAGACTTTAAGAACCACTGCAATCAATCCCCATCACCAAACTCAAACAAAATGGAAAAAAAACACACACACACACACACACACAACCCCAAACCAAAAACCTCAGTTTAGAAAGTACCAGTTGAGGCGCCGCTGGGGACAGCAGCCCGGGCCACGATTCCATTTGTCAGACGAACATCGGCCTAAATCGAATAAAAAAACAATAGATCCATAATTGATTCAGAATTCCATCATCATAGATCGGAACAAAAGGAAATCAAAAGGAAAGAACGATCGATCACCTCGACGGTGGGGTTGCCACGGCTGTCAAAGATCTGGCGGGCCTTGACGAGCTCGATCGTCGCCATGGGAGAATCGAGAAGCTACGGACGCGATGAGGCGGAGAAGAAGATGGAGAAGAGAAGCAAAGAAGGGTCGGTGACGGCGGACTTGGGCGTGAAGAATGACGAGATGCTCGTGAATGCTTCGCTTATAACATCTCTTTTTTTTACTAACCACCCCCTTGTATTTAAATTATTTATTGGTCCCTCAAATTTCACAATTAATTTAAAAAGCTTTTTTTAACATAATATATCAAAAAATATGAAATTATTTTTATTTCATAAATATATATAATAAATAAACTGTATATATCTTAATATTATATTTGGGAAAAAAAGTAGAGGAACTGGTTTTATTTTGTGCTTTCCTCATTGCCCCTGGTTTATATTGAAATTGTGGAGGTGATGTTATACTCTCTCTCTTTTATAGCTAGTGAAATTAAATCATTTTTTTAATAAAAACAAATTTTATTTAATTATTTAATTATGCATTCTAAAACTTTTTACGTAATAATTAAGCCACAAAAGAACTACTTCATGATGCAATGATTTCTCACTTTGAGATGGAGTGGATAATCGAGAGTATAAAATCCTATACTCGTGATGTAAAGTATTATTTATTGACTCACTATTCATTAGGACCAGTATATTAAATACTGGATCCTACTGTGAGTCTTCAAAGAATGTATTATATTCTCCAACTCTCTAATATTACATGATAGAAGATTTATCATTATAGGTGATGGTGTTTATATAACATTTTGAGCACATGATAAGCCTTTTATTATTCTATATGCTAGTCGGTCAAATATATCTTCATACATATATGATTTTTTTGGTACGTATAGCCCATATGTATAAAAAATGATAATTAAACAACAAAATCCGTGGGAGTGACACTATTTCAGCTTCTACTTCCGTGCCGTTTCTTTTTTTACAATTTAATAATTTTTAATTTGAATTTAGTTCAATATGTGTAAAATAAATAAATGAAATGATATTATATATATATATATATACTAATACATAAGATAGAGAGAAATGAAGAATCTTTGGGAAGTTGAAGAAGAATGAATGAACTTTGTCCAATACCATTGATATTTATATAAGAAACATTGCCTGTAAAGCATGACAATCACATCATCAATCTCAGTCTCAAAAATAGTTTTTCTCGTCTCCATCAAGCCTATGGTTTTACATAAACTTTGGGTTGCAAGCTTTGAATTGTCGGAACTCAGATACCCCGGGTTAATGATGTTAACTTCACCTCTAGGGTTAGCTTTACAATAAAACAACAACCATTATATGATGATCTAACGGTCGTAAAAATTTATCCTCCAAACATTGCGGTTGGGAATGTTTTGGTTTTGGTTGAATGAAGAAATTAGTTCATGTATATATGGCACACATTAACTAATTTATATTATGTCACTCATGTTAAAATTTGGTAATTTTCCCTATCATTATTTTCTTAAACATTTAATACTAATACTCTTTGAAATAAAATAGTTTATAAAATAAAATCATATTTAAAAAGATATATATATATATATATATTTAGTATATAATTATTATATTTATGCACCTTCGCTTGAGAGAATAAAATTATTAAGGTAATTAAATGAATGAAAAAAGTCTTCACAATGGAAGCTTTTTTAAAAAAAAAATTGGATTTTTACAGAGTTATCTAAATAAATGCCCTAATTATTTTCTATATATAAAAATATATTTTTTTCATAAATAAAATGAAAAAAGCAAAACCCAAAGGAAAATAAAGTCCAAGTTTGAATTATATCAAATGGAACCAAAAGAAGCTTCTATAAATACCAAAATAGAAGAAAAACACCAACTTTCTCTTCTATTTCAATATTTCGGTATTTCTCTTCAAAGAAGCCAACTTTGGGACAAACTCATGCCTTGTCTTTTTCACATACAAAGACTAAAATAGGTCAAAATGAAACAAGAGAAAAAAAAATTTATAGAAGATGAATTAATAATCCAACAAACTTTTACAAAGTACAGAATTATCAGAATTCTAATGGAATACAACACTATTGCTTGAAACTGAGGTGTTAAAAACAGATACACAGAACTTAGTTACTGATACTAAACAACAACAATGGAATAGAGTCATTCAAGTTTGGATATCAAGCACTTCTACAAAGAAATAAGACAACAGTGAACTAACTGCAAATGAGAGTCTGCAAGGCAAGTTAGAGAAACTCACACACGAACCGATGAGTTTCTGCAGCGGTGAGCTTCGAACTTTCAGCCTCCGGGCAAAGATATGTTGATATCAGTGGAAGAGTTCTTTGTGTCGGGAGCTGAGTGCGCAGACGAGGCCCAGTCTTTGAAGGAGGTAACAACAATGTTTGATTTTGGGGTGGTTGAGTTCAGGTATGTTTCGTCCTTACAGTAACCCTCCTCTGTCTCTATACTGGAGACCGGGATTCCAGCTGCCGGAGTTGACACTGATACAGATAGAGAATCATATTTTGGTCTCTTCGTCTTCTGTTCCATTTGGTAGCTTGGTAGAAAACTGCCCACCACAACCTAATACAACATATATTGATCACAATTTCGAGGAAAAAGTGAAGAGAAGTACATGCTATTGGATCATGTGAAGAAATATTATACCTGCACAGGGCTTGCCGCGACTAAAAGACCAGCAACACCTCCCCCGACAACACGGCCATCTGGACTTGCCAAAGAGACACTCATCCCGCCTGATCGGCTTCTTGTACCTCCGTTCTCATTTGGCATGAATGAACCAGATAGAGAGAGGAGCTCAAAGCGGCCCTGAATATTTGAAGATGTTATATGTTTCGAGGTGACTGCAGTAAAAAGATAAAAATAGCAATGCGACGATGATGGAAAATAACTCAATTCCCTTTTGAGTCTTTAATGTAAAAACAATTTCATCAGCTCTTACACTATTATTTCTGAAAATTATGCATTGAAGTTCAGCTTAATTATACTTTTATAACAAGCATGGAATTCGAGTCCTCATCTTATAAAATAATAACCACTACGTAAATGCTCTTTGATGTATTTGAAGGCAGGAAATGATTGCTTAGACAAGGAAGGATTTTGAACCTCATATGTCAATGTACCACCAGAGGAATCGGGTTGACGAAGGGTGACATTGGAAATGACACCAGTTGCTGTTAAAATGCATATAGCTCGTGGCCCTTGCTGTGAAAATGATATGATCTTCATAGTGACATCCTAAGAACAACTGGAAAGGTTAATAAGTGCAAAACACTGCTTTGAGAAGGAAAACCAGAAACTTTGTTGTTACAGTAAATTGTTACCAAATCATAGAACACCAACGATTAAACTTATATCATAAATTTAATCTCAAATCTTCTCATATACGATCTTATTAGTAATATCTAACACGATGTCAAAACTAATCAACATGAATTTTATTTTATCTGAACAGGAAACACTTTTAAGGCACACATCCAGAAAAAGATACAACAAAAGGATACAGGTCCAAAAATAAGTAATCAAAAATGTCATGAGAACTCGACAAAATTTAGCAAGACGACAAACTTCACAAGCAGAATAAGAACAAAATCAAAAAGATGCAATAGAGAAAGCTATATATAGTTCCAGACAAACAATTCATTTCAAAAGATTGATGTTATTAATCATTCAAATAAAAGAAACATGGCATCAGTATTTCAAAGTAGCTAACAGAAACTGTAGTTGCAAAAAAGAAACTGAGAAAAAAGAACCGATGATGATTAAACTATCCCTATTGTTTGATATATATGACACAAAGAAAACATCAAATCCATTCTCACAGTCAAACTTCAAGACAGCAATGACTAATGAGGCATGAGCTTATGTCCTGAATTAAATCCTGTAGGATGGCCACTAAGCCATATTCTATGCATACAAAGAGCTACCATACAAGGACAACAGGCATACAATAATTCATCTATACATGCACCAGATCAATCAAGAAACGCCTAACATATGCAACCCGTGCAGCAACAATGATGCTTCCCAGACAATCATAAAGCAATGATTTGAAAAAGACAACTGTTATCAAGTTATCAAGGGCAAAGTCAACATTATATCTAAGGAACTCCTTCCAATTCAGCTTTCTCTAATTCAAATGGAAGTTATGAAACTGACTTCACATAGCACAGTTATACATGAGATGCAGAGCATTAAATAGAAACTATAGGCAAGTTCAAACTTGTGATACCTCGCCAGTTGGCACAGTTATAATATGTGGAGTAAAGTTAGCACCAGCAGCACATGCCACCAGTTCACCTGCAAGGGGACACCCTTGGTGAGTATCAAGACTGAACTGAATACAAACAAAGAGAACAAAGACAGTAACTCATGAGACATTAGCTTAATGAACCTCACAAATCTGAGCCAATACATATGCGAGCAAATGAAAAAGTAAACACTGATGAAACCGCCTCCATGAGAAAGATAGCAATCCAAACTCCAAATGGTATCATTGTTAACATGGCCCATGGATGTTTGCATTTCTTCAGTGGTAACTTACAGAGTGTAGGGTAGCAGGATGTTCCCACACTTTCCAACTTCTTATGAAACTAATCTTTGAGAAACAAGTACAGTTTCAAATGTTGGTAAAAAAGAGAACATTCCAAGATGATTCAAATCCCCAAGTTGCCATCTCAACCCCACAAGCCACAAGGCTTCTCTTGCCTCTTTTTCATCATCTTGAGAAACAAGTACAAAAGTTCAATTGTTGGTCGGCCAACCATCCAAGGCCCCACTCACCAAATCCAAAGTTTATCTTCTAAACCAAGTCAAACCCTCAGCGACCAAAACAAAATTCCAAAACAAAGCGAAAGAATCCATTAAATTTACAGCAAAACAAAGCTCAAAACACAGTAAAGCTCCAATCTTTACCCAAATAAAGTAAAGATCCATATACTAAACAAGTAATTTCATCAGTGAAAACAACCAAAAATGGTAGAAAATTTGGGGAAATTTTACCTACGGACTCAAACTCGATCTTATGCTGCGGCAAGCTAGCAAACCCCACCGGCCGCCCTCTACCCCGCTTCATCCCCCCCGCCGCCGAACCATGGTAGCTGCCCGCCGGCGCCGACGCCGAGATCGGCATCGGATTCAACGGCATCAACACGCTCCCATCCGGCCCATACTTCCTCGGCCTCCCTCTCTTCCTCTTCACTCCCACCATCGCCACACTCACCCTTCCCACCGTCGTCGCCGTCACCGGAGCCACTGGAGCCACCGTAGCCGGTACCGGCGCTGCCACAGCTTCCACCACCTTCTCCCCTCCCACCTTCCCACTCTCCTCCCCTTTCTCCGCCGCTGCCGCTGCCGCCGCCGCCTCCACAATCATTGCCGGCACTCCCCCCTTCCCTTCCATCCTTATCCTCCCAAAAACCAAACCCTAAAACGAACTCTCTCTCAAAATCCCACGAGCTTCCGCCATTAAACAACTACGAAAGCCAACAACAAGCTCCATGAAAACCAAAACACTCTTCTTTTCCCGGTTTGATTTTGTCGGACCGATTCACTGTTCCGGTTCAGACCGTCGTGAACCGGGTTTTTTTCGCCGGAGACGTCACTGAATCCCCGGCTCAAACCCACATAAAAAGACGTAGCAACGATGAAGAAGAAGAGCAAAAGCAACGACGAAAATAAAAAGGAGCTATTTAATAATAAATAATAAAAAGGGGTTAATCGTAAAAAATACAATAAAATATTAAATTTAATAAAAATAATTCTCATGAAAATGAAGGACTGTTTTATAATAATTATTATTTTATTATACAATAATTTGAAGGGCCACAAAAATCGAGATATTCGGTCCGCGGCGTGAAAATTATTAATCATTTTGCGTCCAATGCACGGAAAAAAAGAAAATTTTTGATTTAATAAATAAATAAATAAAATAAAATAAAATAAAATAAAGTGGTGAAATGGGAACATGATATGACCTTTATTTTTCTCCCTTTTTAAATATTAATATTTTAATCATTTATATATTTTTTTCTCTCTAATATTCTCTATTTTCTTAATCATTCACTTGTCCTATTTGTGATTAAACTACGGAAAAAATAATGCCATTGTTTAATTTTAAATATGTTTTATTATTTTAATGTGAAAGATGAGTTTTCATTTACCAAAATCCTTAATTTTTAAACTAAATTTTTTAAAAATAATTAAGGGGTTAGGTAACTTAGGTGAAGTGGATGAAAGATTAGTTTTTTTTTTTAATATATATATACATATATATATGCAAAAAAAAATAATTCTTAATTTTTATGATTGAAAATGTTGGAGTCTTGTCCTTTTACGATAACAAAAAAAGATAAAAATCATAAAAAGTTAAAAAGCTTTGAAATGAGGGATTGATGTTGTAAGTAATTACGAGAATGCCACTACCACGAAGTTCCCCAATCCCGCGCGTGCGCGTTGCTTTAAAACGGTAACATGTGCCGCAGGCTCACTTTAAAAGGTCAGCCAACTTTCTTTTTCTGCTAATTTTTTTAATTCCATTTTTTTATTCTTGCAAAATTTATCTAAATAATAATAAACGTTTTTTCCTTCAGGCTTCACTGAAATTTTTTAAATTATTTAAAAGAAAGTTGTTGGTTATTTTTCAAATAAAATAATTTAATTGGATTGGGACTGATTTAATTAAATAATAAAATATTTTAATTACTTTTTTTTTGTAGTGGATGTCGTATTCCTCCCCCTTATTCTTTGTCCATAAATAAAATAAATTTATATTTGATTTAATTCAATTTTATTCGGTTTAGTTGTAAGTGCACTTTGATTTTCATTAGAGTCCATGGTCAAAAGTAATTTAAGTACTTTTAATGTGTCTTTAATCTTTTGTAATATATATATATATATATACACACACATATATATATACATATATATATATCAACTTTGTCTAAACTTTGATTATAAATTAAATTATTATTTTTGTCCAAATGAAAATGTCAACTTAAAATTATTATTTAATTTGAGGAATTATTGAGATTTTTTATATTAAGAAAAAAATTCTTATTTGATCATTTCTCAATATTTATCTATTTCTCTCCAATCACGAGATTTTTTTTATTTAGTTAATAAGAAAAATACAAATAATCATTTATAAGTTTAATTTATGATTAAACCAATGCAAATCATGAATAAGCTTATGATTAAATGAGCTTAAGAAGAGCATCCAAAAAGGTGTATATATATATAATATATGGTCCCTATAATTATTAATAAGTTATATTTAAACCCACACTAAATAAAGTGAGTTAATAATTAATTACATGAGTATTAAAATAACAATGAAAAGCAAGAAATATAGATGGCAATAACATGTAATCCATCAAGTCATTCCCATTAAAATAATGCCTCCCAATTTTATATTTGCAAATGTTAATTATACAACCAAATATTTTATATATTTTATTTATTTATTTATTAAAGGGAGATTTTTGTGAACATATAAGCACCAAGTCTTCGCTTTCACTTTGTTTCTTTGTAAATAAATATAAAATAAAAATTATTTATTTGTGTTTTATACCAATCTAAATAAATAAAAAATAAGGAAAGAAAACAATGAATATCATAAAATAATCAATCAATAGAATATAAGGATGCAAATGATTCTCCATTAATTAAAAAAATAGTTATTAAAATTTTGAATAATATTATTTTCAGGAATCAACTAGTAATCTTAAAAGCATTTATTATTTAGATGTTTAAGTATATTATTAATTATTGGAATTGAATTGTCTTCATACATTGAATAAGTGTTTATTAAATTAATATTTATGGCTTTTATGGTGCTCATTGAATCAGGCAAATAGCTTTGTTTGTCCTGATATAATATGCATTATTTATTTATTTATTAATGTTAAAATAAATCAATTATTGATTATTTATATTGATGATTCATTGAACATCTTCAATTTCATGGAATATAAATACCAAATCTCTTTTGACTTTGAGTTTTTTAAAGCAATAATATCAATTATGTAAATTTTAAAATTATTTTATTGCAAGTTGAAACATTGTTATTATCTAATAGAAGTCTAATATTCTTTAAATTTAATTTTATAATAACATTCACAACAAAATTTTTTAAAAATATTTAGAAGTATTTGGAACCACATTTTAGAAAAATTTAAAAACATTTTCAACTTTATTGAACGGGTAAAAAAAAAATTAAATTATATATATATATATATATATATAAGAGAGGCTCAAATAATGGTCAATAAGTTCACGAGTAATTTAATATTAAAATCATAAATTCAGGGTCCCCCACCATGTAGTTCATTAACAAATATTACCCAATCCAATGAGTATGTGTATATTTTTGTTTTTTATTTTTTTAATACTAAAATCGATAAACCAATGTCAGTGACATGCACAAGAGGGGAGCTCTTTTGAGCAACCAAAATCTGTTATTTAGAAGCACGCTCAATTGCCATGTATCATTACCTTTCACACTATGGAGAAGTTCGAACTTTTTTAGAGAGCCAAAATTTATCAATTATGAACATATCCAACTGCCTTGTATTTTCTTCTTTTGCACTATTAGGGGGTTGAACTAGTGTTTCACACAGTGCTAAGGGGACCATGTACCGCTGGGCTAAATACCCTTGGTAAATATGTATACATATAATATTAGTATATGTATATGTTTGACATTTTTTTAACTAAAGCATCCAATTAAGTATTTACACTTTTTTTTTTCTCAAAAGAGTTTAAAATTTAATTCCAATTGGTACACTATTTGCTCAGGGCAGAATAATTTAAAGAAAAAAAAAAAATCATGAATCATGCAAAAACTATGCATTTTGATTGTATTTATTTGGTTGGTTTTATGTTTTTTTTTTTAACATCCACTTTGAAGCAACTTGCAATTAAAAATGGAGGGAAGTTACCTACGCCTCTTTAATTTTTTTATTTTTTTAAATCTTTCAAATTTACCCAATCTCTAGAACATAAATAATTTTTAAAAATTTTATTTTTAACTTTAAATTAAATTAAAATTAAAAAGTTTGCTTTATCTTTTCTTTTTCATT
>NC_052471.1:1548728-1577554 GCF_009730915.1 Dioscorea cayenensis subsp. rotundata | reverse complement strand
TTGAGCACGGCTTTTTTTGCGTAAATACCCTATAAAATAACCAAATTGTATCAAAAAGTGGTTTTGCGTTTTTGCAATTTAAGGCATGTGTTTTTTTCTTTTTTACATTAATGTGCTATGTGGTTTTTCGGTAGGGTAAAACTCACATTTCATTTTAAAAAATCTTTTTTCCATATGAGTTGTCTCCAACTCAGACTAGTTAGTTTAATTATCTTATTAAGTTAAAATAATGATGGATTTAGTTTAATGAGAAAGTTATTTAATGAGAGGGTTAACACCTCTCTTCTTCTTCAGCACCACCTTGATTATCACCTAACTTTCAGACATCAGTGGAGAAAAGAAAAATTTTAAATAATGGTGGATTTAGCTTAATGAGAAAGTTATTTAATGAGAGGGTTAACACCTCTCTTCTTCTTCTGCACCACCTTGATTATCACCCAACTTTCAGACATCGGTGGAGAAAAGGAAAGTTATTTCCAAGACAGGATTCTAGGGTTCAAAAGAAGCTAACGTTCTCATCCGAATAGGGTTGTGCAAAAGGAAATACAAATTCCTCTCAGTATGTTGAGGTTGTCTGAGCAGGTATTTCCCCAATCCCCATTGAAAAAACTCATCTTCATCCACACTCTTTCCTCTTCCTCATCTTCATCCACAGCCTTTGATTAATATAGGATCTTTTGATTTAAAAGAATAAAAGAGAGATGAAAGGAGATCAGGAGAAGTTTGATTTGGAAATCTTCATGGTTGGCCCGTTGATAGCTTCCCTTTTGTCCACTGTTGACTTAATGATGGGCTACAAACGAGTTGACACTAGCTCGGACAGAAATTTTTTTTTGAAGTGAATGTCAGTTTTACCCTGCCACGTAAGCAAAATTTGACAGGGTTGACAGTTTTGCCTTGATTTGCCAAAACTGAAAAACCACATGGTACATCAACGCAAAAAAAAACATACATGCCTTAAATTGCGAAAACACGAAACCACATGGTTTTTTTTAAAAAAATTTTACTTTGGCTGTTGTTGGGCAGTTTTGATTTTAAAGGAGTTTTGTAGAACTTTTGTTTATGTGTTTGTGTTAAATAGTCCATGGAAGGTTATGAGACCATTTCAATGTCCATACGGTGAAATCAAAGATTAATACTGGCAGTTGTGACCATTTAAAGGTCGCATGGTTCCATCTGGGAACCATGCGGGTAGCTTGTAGGCACATGCAACCCACATGGAGTTGGTTGGAAGCCATGCGGGCAACATACACCTCTCATAAAGCCCGTATGCACTGTAACAATATTGTAGTATTTCTATAGCACCGATGAAATTTCTTCAATTTTTGTTTTTAATTTAAATTTTGTATTGATGTTTGTTATGTGAATCCATGGAGTTAATTCTAGGGGAAGTTAAATCATGGATTATAAATGATGTTTTGGATTATTATTTATGTTTGAGGGTGAATTTAGTTCGGTACGAAGAAGTCTTCTTGATTATTTATAAAAAAAAAAAAGTCAGAAATCTTGCTGAGAGAAGATATTTGGTGAATTTATATAGGGGTTTTAGATCCATGTGTTTTATAAAGGGTCATGGGGTTAGTTGAGTTTGATGTGCATTCAAGTTTAGTCTCGATATCATGCATTTAGAAATTAAGAGTCATGAGTTATCATGTTGGAATTAGTTGAAAGTAGAAGTTAAGAGTGAAGGTCTATAAAAGTGGTCTAAGTTGAAGCTTACATACATCGCATTGATTTTTATCTTTTCAAGTGTGTGAGATGAAGGTTCCCATATTATTTCAAGTAAGAAGTCTTTAAAGTAATTGAGTGGCTAATTAGCTTGGAGGACGATGCTTATGGTTTTAGTGTTGATGTTAAATATGAGCTGGTTTTTGTGACGTGAGTTTGATTGAAGATCTATGACGATTTAGCTTAACATTAAATAATAAAAAAAAGTTTAATTTACTATCCTAAATTCTAAAAAAATATGAGAAATGCCTTAAAAGTCCCTCCAAGTTTCACTTATTCCCAGATTGTCCAGCCAAATTAGGGTATTCCCAAAAAGCCTTTCCTTTTTCTGATAACTTACTTTTCATTCTTTCTGTCATTGAAGTAAATGACTTTGATGGAAATGCCCTTCAGTTTTTTTAAATGAAAACACATAATATTAAATGAAAATGGCAAATATTAAACATCAAAAACAAATATTAAATGAAAAAGTACTATATATTAAGTGAAAACTTATGTGGTTACACGCAAACACGCAATGTTATATGAAAAATATACATTTTAAGTGGGAAGTTGTGTACAATACTTTAATATTTCATATAATTCTGTACACTCATTTGGCATGTATTTGGATTATAGTTTGGAATTCGAGGCAAAACATAGTGTGTTTTTCATTCTTAGGCTTCAGACAACACTAAAAGACGAGAGAGAACCTAAAGAAAGTATTTTGAAGTGAAAATGAGGAAAAGGAACTCTCTCAGCATCAATTCACAAAGGACAAGGCAAACATTATGGCTTACACGTTGCTTACGGCCGGCTTACGGTCATAACCCATTTCTAAAGAACTTTGTGGGCATGCTTATACTCATAAGGGGGAGTTTAGAGCAAAATCAAAGGAGCTTACTGGCAAAGCTTACTCTTGTAAGGATCATCCAGAGGAGCTTATGACTAGCACTTACGCCCGTAAGGACAGTCACAAAGGGCAGTACAGAGAAGCTTACAGTCCAGTGCTTACGGTCGTAAGCTAGATTATAACACAGATTAAAGACCTTATAGACGGGATTTATGGCCGTAAGGGTTCCCGTAAGGCTCGCAATCTACCTTCCCCATCTCCTTATGGTCACGTCCTTATGCCTATAAGTAGCTCGTTCAGATGAGTATATAAAGGCTTGATGAGATTTTTAGGGCATCTTTTAGTCTAATCTATAGGGGAATCTTTCACCATCTCTTAGAGGTGAGATAAAAGGAATAGGGGGGAGGATCTAGAGGGTTCTAGAAACTATTTGAGGAGGAAATTTGACTCGATTCTTTGGGGAAGAAGATCATAGCTGCCAAGACCACCATGACGACGTCAGTGGAAGGTTCTTGGAGCATTCTCCAACGATCCCACTCCGACACAACTGAGAAGGGATTTTAATACTTTCTATCTTATTCATCGTGTCTTGTATTTGGACTGATAGCTCTCAATCTATGGAGAGCTAATTTGTTAGATGTTTGGGCATAGTTAAAATTTAGGGTTTATACTTTGGCAATGGTTATGTATGCTTGTGCTCTTTTATTTCATTAATTGCAACTCATGTTTTCTTATCTAATTGCATATTTTTATTGAATGATTGCTATTGTGGTAAGATCCCTTAATTTTCATACGTTTGATGTGCTTGGTGACGAGAAGAAATTCCCACCTAGCATAGAATGCTGCAATTCGAGGGATTGTGATTAAGCCTCTAGTTATGGTACTTTGGAGTCAAGTGTCTCCTCCCTTAGTCCTCTTGAGTGACTAACTTGTAATCTCCATGCTCTTTATAATCATGTGGAGTAGATTTGTGAGAGATTATGTATCTGCTCTGTATGTGAATTACGGATAATCGCCTTCGAAAGAAGGGTTTATCTACTTAAAAGATTCTTGTTAGTTCACAATGAGATTTCATAGAGTGTTAATACGATTATAAAGTGACTGTATCAACGTTGTACAGATTCAGTTACTATTTACCTTCGTAAGAGTGGTTTAGTATAATTCAGAAAATCTCTTGGTTCGAATAGAATTGCATGTCAAAACAACCTTGTTTAGCACTTAACAAACCCTAGATGGATGCTATGCCCGAATATCGCTTCTTCCCTTGATTTCTTTAATCCGTTACCTCCGTTTTCCTTTTCTTTGCTTTTAGTTCTTTTCACATCAATCACTATTTTAGTTAGGCCAGTTTTCAAGATTCAAATTAGTACTAGTATTCTCTATCTTATTTGTGGACCGATATCCCATTTTTTAGCACTTTATTAAGAGATTAACACGTATAATTGCGCCTTAATTAGAAGTGCATGTTTTAAGATAGAATAAACTAGCGGAGTGAGTTGCAATAACTGAATATTAAGCTTTTAAAAAAAAGAGGGTATGTCTAGGAAATTTAAATGCCAGAGGGTTTATCTGAGATGTTTTGAAACTTTCAGAGACTTATAATTCGTTTTTTTTAAATTGAGAGAATATATGGAATAAAGAAAGTATTAAATTAAAAAAAAAATAAACAAGATCCTAATGATGAGATTAAAAAAAGGATTTTAGAATTAATGGTGAGATTTTTAAAATGGGGGAAAAACCATATGGTTTCCCACTTTTGCGAATTAAGAACAGAGATTTTTTTTTCTTCATTTCTATACCTTTTGGTTTCCCTAGCTAGCAAAAATGGGAAAGTCATCATCGCCATTAACAGTTGCTTATGTGGCATGGGCAATTATCAAATCCCATAAAGTATGGTTGACATGGCAAAAAAAAAGAATTTTTTTCTAATATTATGTTCATCTTCTTCGATTGAATGGAATCCTTTTCTCTTGTGTATTTTTGTTTTGTTATTTTTTCCACTCTTAATTTTTATCTTTTTGTTGGTGTAAACCTTATTTTCAAATCTAAACAACAAATTTCTCTCCCATGAAGAGCTACCAAGAAGAGAAGACCTTAGCTTTAAGAGTCAAACCCTTTTAGCAATTACTTGATTTTCTTTTGATATCCTCACTGGTAAGCAAAACAACAATTGAATGGGTTATTTTATTTCTTTGTTGTTCTCAAAACTAGTGATTTCTTACTCTTTGGTGAATGCGAGTGGAACTTGCTATCTAGTGAATGTGGCAAATTTATGTGATTCTTATAGCAATCATTCAACCAAAGAATGAAAGGCTATAATTATGGAAAATTTATGTTAGATGTGCTTGATTATGGATTCCAAGGGAAATTGTAATTCTCAACTATATCTGCTTTAGGTTCAGCTTGTATGGTATGAACTGTAATGACATTGAAAATTGAAGAAGATGGTGTGTAAATGTGTTTTGTTTGGCAGAGAATACTTCTATTGATTTCCATTTTAAAGAGCATAAACAATTTAATTGAGCATGGCCATTGCAATTTAATTACATTAACTCCCAAATCATAAGCAATCTAAATAAGCATAAACAACCTAAAAGATCATAAGCAATAACTTCAAAAATTCTCATCTATGCATGATAAATTACAATAGATTTTAAAATTATATTTTAAAATTCAAAACCACATTTAGCAATCATTTAAAAATGTATTAAAAGTCATCCCAAAATAGACTGACAATCATTAAGATAAAATCATAGTGCAGGGAAAGTTCAATACAAGTCCTCATGAAACTCTATTATGAAAGTATCAAATGCATTAAGATAAAAAAAAATTGCAGGAAACACACAAATAAAAAAAATTACAATTAAGATAAACTACCATCCAAAAGTATCAAATGAGATCTCTAAGATGGTATATTACAGAAAAATAGATTTGCACTAACATTATATGTGCAAGCATTAATTTTGCACTAGCATTATATGTGCAAGCACTTATTCTCTAACAAGGTAAACTCACAACATCACAATAAAAAAATTATAATTGAGATAAAACACCATCCAACAAATTTCTGCATACAGAACAAACAAATTTGGCTTACTTATGCTTGGATTTCCATTAAGATAATCCATGAATGCTCTCCCTAACATGATACATTACATGAAGCATGCAAATAAAAAAATTGCAATACTCCCTTAATGCAAAACAATCAAATTAATCTTAATTAAGATAATCTTCACTGACTATTTGTTTGCTAGCATGTCCAAATACCATACACTAACACAATTAAGAAAACGAAAAACATTTACTACAGCTTATATGCGCAAGCATTACCTACTTATTCTCTAACAAGGAAAATTCACATCACAACATTTGGCACATCTAGGTCCAGACTCTTCCTAATATGATACTTACATGAACCACACAAATAAAAAAAATTGCAGTTGCGATAAAATCCATCTAACAATATAAACATATAGAACAGAAAAATTAGCCTTACTTGTGATTTGATTTGTATTAAGATAATCCATGAGTGATGTTCTAATACAAAATAATCAAATTACATGAACCACACCATTTGACACATTTAGGTCAAAAACAAAACAAAAACTACTCTTTCTAAGATGATACATCACAAGAAGCACGCAAATTAAAAGGTTGCATTTAAGGTAAACTATCATCTAATGATGACAAACGTAGATATAACATAAAATACACAAAAAAGAAAAAAAAAATACCCTGATATATTTCTGTGAGAAAAAAAAATTATTTTTCAAGGGGATTCTATTATAAATCTCTAAATGCATAACAAATCGAACTATTTGTGTGCGAAAAGAAGCATCTTCTATGGGGATTGAGAGTAATGGAAAAGTATGCGAAGAAGAACTGTGAAGGAGATTAATACTTGATGATTCGTAGCTTGTTTCTAAGAAAACTGGAAGGTCTTTGTCGCAATCTCAGCAATGTTAGTTTGGATTTTATTCTGAATTAACTTCATAATGATATTAATCCGGTCTGAATTAATACTGAATAAAGTGGTCCATAACTTTATCTAATGGAATTCTAAGTTAACTCTAATTGGCACTTTGACTAATAATCTACTTAAATTTTAAGTTGAGTTAATCCTTTGATGGTAAAGATTATATATAGTACAACACCAAAGGTCCCCGATCTAATATTCTCGTGAATATCCAGCCCGATCGACTGGAGAGAATGGGATAGATTGGAAGAGCCATTGGTTTTTTCAAGTGCAAATCTTAATCCCTTCTTTTGTCTTGTCTGATTTGCTATGGTTAGAGGTAAGTGATCTTGCTTACGCTACATATTAATTATTTAATTAATGTGACATATTAGATGTCATACCCTGGTTTTATAATATGACATATTTACATGCTTAGATGTCATATGCCGTACTATGATTAAATTTTCAACAGGCAATTCTTTGTGATACTCAAAGGATCCAAAATCCTAGCAATCTTTGTTAGAAGAGGAAAATCTTCATTGTTTGCAGCTTGATGACAATTGAGGCAAATCACATTGACAAAGGAGCACTTGGTTGATTAAGAGATTATTCCCTAATAACTAATAAGATGGACAAACATAATCCAAAGTGGCACATAATATGAGAAAAAATTCTTTTCTTTTGCCACGCCAGCCATACTTTATGGGATTTGATGATTATGCCCTTGCCACATAAACAGTTGTTAATGGCGTTGATGATTTTATCATTTTTTACTAGCTGAGAAAATCACAATGAATAGATTCAAAAAAAAAAAATTCTTTGTCCTTAATCAACGAAAGTGGGAAACTACAGATTTTTATTTTAATTTTCCTTTTAAAATTGGAAACCTAAAGTCTTTGCTCCAGTGTTTTTACCCTAAAACCATTGTTTAGAAAGAATAAACTCTATAATATTTCAAGAGACAAAAGAGGGTACTATTTGCATGCATTTTTAATATTATTTATTTTACTTAAAACTAATTAATGATATTTTTAATAAATTAAACTATTTAGTTTGTTTATCGTGTTGTGTTTTTTTTTTTTTTAATTTTTATCAACGCACTTTTTAAGAGCTCACATACTGTAAATCAGTTTGAGCAAAATGTTGAAAGCCTTATAAAATTTTTTTTTTTGATCAACAAGTGTTTATTTGCAAACATCTTAAATTATAACTATAAAATATCACCTTTAGTACAATTAGAGAATTTTCTCTGGTAGCTAGTATTATACATAATTAATTTATTTATTTTATGCAAATATGAAAGAATTCAAGATTCATATCACATCACATCTCATGTAATAGAAAATTTTGTATTAGCATGGAAACTTCTAACTTAAAAATAAATAAATAAATAAATACTAGAAAAAACTTGGTTGTATTTTAATGAGTATAAATGCGTTGCAGCATGAATTTGCCTTACCATGTTCGTCCATAATAAACTAGTCTAAGTAAAAACAATCAAAGACAACTCAAAAAAATTACAGGCATTAGGGTCTCTAATATATCTAATAAAATATTTATTTAAATCTTTTATTCAATTAATACGTGAATGAGACATTAATTAATCTTTTTTAATGTAAACAACTCATTGAAAGGTTTGGCACTAATCTACGTTTTTTATTAATTAAAAAAAAATAATAATACAAAGATGTTCATGTCATTATCAAAGCCACAGGTTTGAACCCCTACTCATTAATCTACCATAAGAGAAAGATGTGTCGAGGTAATAACTCTATGTATATTTATATTTTTGACAGTTGACTTATTTATATTTATCAAAATAAAAATAAAAAAATTAACATCAAAAAGTTATCTCATAGTTTTTTTATTTAAAAAAAAACTAAAGAGGAAGATTTTGGCTCATAATCCATTGTTTTTTTATTTAAAAACAAAGAAAGCCAATTGAAACTAACAGATGGGCAATTCAAAAGTAAAAGAGAATCTAAACCAAAAAAATAAATTAAAA
Source organism: Dioscorea cayenensis subsp. rotundata (assembly GCF_009730915.1). Classification (NCBI taxonomy): domain Eukaryota; kingdom Viridiplantae; phylum Streptophyta; class Magnoliopsida; order Dioscoreales; family Dioscoreaceae; genus Dioscorea; species Dioscorea cayenensis. Next base: position 1,569,031 of record NC_052471.1, on the reverse strand, counting down.
GACTCCAATCTAATTATAACGCAAGAAGTATAAGACAAGAAATTAAATGCAGAGTCAATATCATGTGTCCCTCGAGAATGAAATTTTGTGAGCCGTCAAGCTTTCATTGAGAAAGGGCTATTAAAGGGAGCTATAACTGGAAGGAGTAGAATTGCTTTTAAAAAAAAATCTAAACAACTTTATTGTTAAGTTAAAAAGATATTTAATTTTTTCAAATCTTTTGTCCAATGACTAGATAACTTCAAATACTTACATCAGAAAGATTTATTAGAATAAACAAAAAAATTCTAGTAACTAATAAGTAATATTTCCTAGACAAATTATACATATTTTAGGTATTAATTTATTTATTATAAATCTTGAAATGTTAGTTCAGAGAATGATGGCGTTAATCAAGCATTACATTCAAAATAATTTATTATTATAAATCTTGAAATGTTAGTTGAGAGTTTATTAAAAAAAAATGTTAGTTGAAAGAAAGATGACGTTAATCAAGCATTACATTTAAAATATTTAAGACCTTAATTATGATAATTAATACTCCCTCCGTTACTTTTTATAAAAACTGAATCTCATATACCAATAAATTTAGTTATTTCACAAACTTTTATAAAAAAATTGTTTTCTTTCCAAAATTGCCCCTAATTTATATCTTTTCATTTCTCTCTCATATTTAATTCCAAGAAAAAAATTGAATAAAGTGTTAGGGTAATTTTGAAAAAATAATAATAAATGCTTCTTGACATTAGAAAATGACAGATAAAAAGAAAAATGGGTTTACCACATATAAAAAGGAACGGAGGGAGTAGTTATTAGGGTTTTTTATTTGCATACCCCTTTAAAATCATGAATTTGCTTAAGTACCCTCATAAAAATGATATTTGCTTGTATACCCCTTCAAATCAATTATATTTGCTTATATGACCCTATGGTTAAGTTAACTCTTAATGATGTTAAATCAATTGATAGAATAAGGGTAAATTACCAAAATGGGTTTGTTTATATACCCCTCTAATTTTTTTTTTCTTATTTTATAGACATTACTCATTTCATTTGACCATTATGGGTTTATTAATATATATCCATCAAATTTTTTTATTATATTCAATAGGCTGTAAATTATTTAAATAATAGATAACCAATGTATTTTTTTAATATACGCTTTAATTATTTTTAAAAATTATTAAAAATCATGAATTTATGAGTAAATTCATATTTTTAAGGTTTTTACAAACATCTCAAAAAAAATTTACATTATCACATGCTCTTTACAAATACAACCTCAAAATAAGTAAAAATTACGGCATATAACAATATATAACAAATAATTTTATACACTTACTCAAAATATAATCACATATAAAATTTATACGAAAGAAGTCCAATAATTTTTTTTGAACATCCATCCAATATCAAGTTTTTTACCATCAAGTTCTCTAAAGGACATCAAATTTTTAGTACAGTAGTTGTTGGTGTTTGGTCCGCCGACGATGAACACAATTAGGAGGTTCTCCGAGTAAGCTCTAGCGACGGCGTTGATCACGCTAAGACCTCTGACGGTGAAGGTAACGACACATGCGCAATGGCACGATGTTGGGCGTAAAATGGTCCAATAGGGTTAGGTTGAAACCTCCGGGGACGGTGTAGATGTCTCTGATGCCTATTTGAAAGAGCCTGCGAGTGAGATGGCGTGGCTTGAAGAGATTGGTAAGAAAGGAACCCCAAAAGATGGCGGCTGAGTGGTTGAAAAGTTTAAGAATTTTTCTCAGATGGCTTAGGTTGGAATCGTTGGATGATGTTAAGGGTAATTGGGTAATTGGGTAATTTTATGAAATTGGGTTATGTGGGAACTATGTTTAATTCCATAAACCCTAACTGTTAAAAAAGTTAGTTTTATAAGGGTATGCAAGCAAATTGTATTTTATGGGGGTATTTAAGCAATTTCATTATTTTACAAGGGTATGCAAGCAATTTTCCCTAGTTATTATAATCACAAGGTTGTCAGACCGGCCCCGGGCAATGACCCAGCTAAACCCAGGGGTCAGGGGTCAATGGGTTCGATCGGGTCGAACCGGGGTCAATAATTAAATATAAAAAATATTATAATAATTAATAATGAGCAAATATAATATTAAACCCATAATTATATTATAAAAACCTACTCAAATTTGATATTTAAATTGATAAATGACCTTATATACAGTAGAGTTTTCTAGTTATGTTATTTATTTTTACATTTTTTAAATATTTACAAATTTATTATATTAATATATAATTATCGAACTTCTCTCAGTGTTATTTATTTATTTATTTATTTGTTTGTTTATTGGTTGATTTTGTTAAAATAAATAAGAAATTAATTCACTAATTCTTATATCTCAATTGAGTTTTTATTTTGTTTTAAATTTTCTTATATTTTTTATTTAATTAGAATACTTTAATTTTATATTTTTATAATAAAATTACACTCATTTATTAGTTTATTTTCTTAATAAATTAAATTTTTAGAAAGTATTTAGAAAACACATTAATATATTTTATTTTTAAATGTTAATTTTTGTTAGTATGTTTATGATATATATGTATATATTGTAATTCTATTTATTGATTATAAATTATAAATTAATATTAATAAATATACACGATTTTGTGGTTTCTAATGAGAAAATAATAATAAATTATTAAATATTGTAAAATAAAAAAAATAAACATTGTGACCCGATTGACCCGGCCGGGTCAACCGGTTCCCAGTTGAACCGCCCGGGTCACCGGGTTAACAGGGTTTTTTAATACCCGGGTCAATGGGGTATACCCGGGCCGGCCACATGGCCGGTTCCCGGTTTTTCCGATTGAACCGGCCGGGCCGGTCCGAGTCTGACAACCTTGTATAATCATAATAATGAGGTTTTGAAAAAAATTAAATTGAAATCTTATTTTGAATTAAATAAATTCTTAGTGTTTAGGGTGCGTTTAGTTCATGGAATGGGAATGAGAAAGGTAATTGAAATAACACTGTAGAAATAGGTATGTGAATGAAAAATGTGCTTGGTTGGAGAAATATTTCATTGGGAATGAAAGAAATTTAAGAAGGGAATGTGATAGAATTATTTTTATATACCCTTGAAACACAAAAATATAAATAAATTTTTATCTAAAGAATATTTTGAATATTATTATTATTAAAATTATTATAATTAAATATTTACATTAAATATCTCATTTTAATTAATTAATAGTGTAATAGGCAAAAATGTCATTTTATTTTTATTATTGTAATTTTATATAATAATTTTTATTTTAATTATTTAATTTAATTATTATAGTTAATTATTTAATTTTATAAGTTTTATTTAATTAAATATTCAAAGGTGCAAAAATATCATTTCCAAGGCTAATACTATTCATCCCCCCCAAATAGTTCCATTCCTCCCAATTTTGGGGAGAATATATATATATATATATATATATCTACAGTACCACTATTTATTCCCTACATATCCATTCTCATTCTAACAGTAGTGCATCCAAATATGGGTATAAATTACTATTGATAATGGTTCCATTCTAACCGTGTTTATTACCTCCATCCAAATACACCCTTAATCTCTCAAAATAGGTACTCTTGTTCCCATTATACATGATAATTTTTTCAATCTCGATATGCAATACCCATTGTTAATAGTAATATTATTCTGATTTCTTCCCAATATTGATTGTTTTTTTTTCCTATGCGAAATCACATCTTATATAGTAATTGTCTTATTAATTAGTTTGATTTTTTTTTTTATATATATTTTAAGGGCCACAAGAGGTTATTTGTATGTAATTTTAATATTAATTACTTAAATTAGAATAATTAAAGACACTTTTCACATTATCTCACAACTCACAAGCTAAAACAACGGCAACCTTGATCTTACCCGTTTGGCGATGTCTCCACACTATGTCTATCAAGCAATCCAGACCGTTCATCAAGAATATACCTTCTCACCTTAGCGCTTTCAAGAGATTCCAGATTCCCTCCTAAAAAATCTTTCTCCATCTGTCGTCCTCGTGACAATGGGGGATGGGGAATTTTAGATCTACAGACTTTTAATGCTGCACTGTTGGGTTAGAAGGGATTTTTTATGGTCGGGACCGGACATTGACCATCCTAAGTGTAGACTGGTAGGTTGGAAAACCATCTGTCGTCCTCGTGACAATGGGGGATGGAGAATTTTAGATCTACAGACTTTTAATGCTGCACTGTTGGGTAAATGGTGGTGAAAATTCATGACGGATCCATCTTGGTGTGGGGCGGATATCGTTATATTTAATTATGGGTTGAACCGATGGAACATGTTTCCTAAGATTTCAGGTAGGATCTCCTTCTTCTGGAAAGGGGTCGTGAGCTGCCTACCGGCATTAAGAGGCGGTATTATCCAAGGAGTGAACTCAGGAACGGAGACCCTCTTTTGGAAAGATCGGTGGGTTAACGGGCAAGCTCCTATGTACATCGGCACGAGGAGTTCGGGAAGGTCTCAATTCCACAACGACGGTTAGTGATGTGCTCTCTTTTAGATGAGTCTCCGTTCAATTCGAGTTATGATATTCTTGCTCTCCGTACGGTGTCGGGGGTCGGGAGGGCCTTGGGATATTAAGCGGCGGTTGGTGAAATGGACTTTTCTCAGTCAAATCTTTTTACAACTTCCTTGTCGACGGAGGATTACGATGTCCGATGGCGGGGTTCTTTTGGCGTAACCTTTGTCCGAAAAAAGTCACAATTTTCAACTGGTTAGCTTGGAATAATAAAATCCTTACTCTTGAGAACCTTGCTAAGAGAGGTTGCAATCGTCTACCTACTGCTACCTGTGTACACTGTCATGCGGAGGTTGAGTCGGTGGACCATCTATTCTTGCAGTGTGCTTTTGCTAGGCAGGTGTGGGGTTATTTTGCCCATCTGCTTAAATTGCCGGATTTACCACTGTCCATGACCTCAGTTTGGGGTAATTGGATGTCGCTTGTTCGACCTGCTTATCGGATCTTGGGAGATTTAGTGGTGAAAGCGATTGTTTGGAGTATTTGGATGTCTAGGAATGATTGCATCTTTCATGCGCATTGTTTGTCTGCTCATGCACTCATTATAAAAATTGCTCATTTGCCCTTGTCTTGGTTCTCTTCAGTTGAGGAGGGATCCAGAGTCAAATTGGAAGATTCCATTTCTACTATTCAGGAGACCTTGACTTTTTTTAGGTCCAGCGCGTTGAAGAAGTCGAGAGGGGTTCTTCCCTCTGGTGGATCTCGGGGAGGCAGCATGGGCTAGCCTACGAGGATATTCTTTGGGGTGTGTGGGCGGCTTTGTGGTGCCGTTACTCGGTTGTTTTGATTTATGTTTCCCCTGTTTTTACCACTTCTTGTGGTCTGATGTTGTAGTTTGGTTTTTGTCTCTCCTCGGAGGGTTTGATTAGTCTGTTGATTTTTTTAATTAATGGTAGTGGTTTATCCACCTTTTCAAAAAAAAAAGGGAAAATTACATTTTTTACCCTCGATAATTTCAAAACTTCCCAAGACCCTGTGAGTTTTTGCGTACCTCAGAATAACCCTTCCTTTATTGTTTCACTTCCTTTTTACCCTCATTATGAAATTTCATCATTGTCCTTAAACCTTTTTGCATACATTTTTTCATTTTTTTGCATTCATTTTTGCATGTACTCATTTCTTAGACAGAGAACTCATTTTTTAAACATAGAACTCATTTCTTAAGCAGAGAGTTCATTTCTTAAAGCATGAAACCTCATTTCTTAAGCATGAAAACTCATTTCTTAAGCAGAAACCTCATTTTTAAACACTAAAACTCATTTTTAAACAAAAACATTAATATTTAAACAGAAAAACAAATATTTACATGATAAATTAATCCTAGATATAAAACCAATTAATCTTGGCCACTCGTACATATTTAAATAGAAACAACGATATTTAAGCACTTTTTAAGCGTAAGCGCATATATATTAAAGCGAAACATCGATAGTTAAACAAAGACAAACAAGCGTATAAAGCGAGAGAACTCATTTCTTAAGCAGAGAGCTTATTTTTAAACAAAGACTTCGTTTTTTTAAATGAAACCCTCATTGAGTAGGGACGTTGAGTATCTCATCGTGGCGATCTCGTGAGCGGCTGAGTCTTTGAGCTCCGGATCCGGCGGCGATCTCGAAGGTGGCATGCTCGTGTGGGGTCTTAAAGGAGAAATCTTTTATTGGCGTTAGCGATCCGGTTGGCGGCGTTCCTCGGTGGTCGGAGTGGTGAGGTCTTCGGTGGCGGCGTCGGATAAGGCGGGAGTTTGAACTTGAGCGGAACCATTCATTGCGGAGACCATGAGCATGGATAACTGATAGGGTTAGGGTTAGGGATCATTACGGGGGTTTTGGATCCATGGTGCCTAAGTGGGTGGCGGGGAGCGGAGGGAGGAAGCGGTGCCGATGAGGGTTCGATCTCGCCGTCTTAAGTCTTCGTCTTCATGCCGTCTTCCCATAGCCATCGACCTCATCTCTTTCATCTTCTTAAGTCGATCGACCTCGGGAGAGACCGCATGCTCTCGTCGTCGGCGAAGGCGTGAAAGGTTGCACTCGTACATATTTAAATAGAAAGCAGCGATATTTAAGCACTTTTTTTAAGCGTAAGCCTTGATATATTAGCAGAAACAGTCGATAGTTAAACAAAGACAAACAAGCGTATAAGCAGAGAACTCAGTTTCTTAAGCAGAACTCATTTCTTAAGCAGAGCTTATTTTTAAGCAGGAGACCTCATTGGTAGGGGACGTTGAGTATCTCATGCGTCCGTGATCTCGGCGAGCGGCTTGAGTGCAGGAGCTCGGATCGGCGGGCGATCTCGAAGGTAGCTGCTTTCGTGTGGGATCTTAGGAGAAATCTTTCATGGCGTTGGCGATCCGGGTTGGCGGCGTTCCTCGGCGATCGGAGTGGTGAGGTCTTCGGTGGCGACGTCGGATAAGGCGGAGTTTGAACTGAACGGAACCATTCTCATTGCGGAGACCATGACTATGGATAGCAATAGGGTTAGGGTTAGGGATCATTCAGGGGTTTTGGATCCATGGTGCCTAAGTCGGTGGCGAGAGCGGAGGGAGGAAGCGGTAGCCGATGAGGGTTCGATCGCTGCGTCTTCGTCTTGTACGTCTTCGCATCGTCGACCTCATCTCTTTCATCTTCTTACGTCGTTGACCTCGGGGAAGACCGCATCTCCTCAAATCGTCGGCGAGGCGTGAAAGGTTGCACCCTTTTTCTACGAACATGAAATCCCATTTTTCATACAGCGTGACGTGATTGTATGGAGCGTGCTTTGTCTCACCTGGCCCGGTCCAGTCTGCGATAAAGAGATTTTGGGGGTGATAAATACCTGCACGAAAACTCGTTTCTTAAACAGCAGACCTCGTTTTTAAACAAACCCTTATTTCTTAGATAGAAAACTCATTTCTTAAGCAGAGACCTCTTTTAAGCAGAAAAGCTCATTTCTTAAGCGGAAAACTCGTTTCTTAAGCGAAAAGCTCGATTTTTAAAGCAAAAAGCTCGTTTTTAAATAGAAAAGCTCGTTTTTAAGCGAGGCTTCGTTTTTTAAAGCGACCTATACATCATAGTATTTTTAAATAGAAACACGTTTTCAAATAGAAACTCATTGTACTCAGGGCATTATAGTCAAACCCTCATCACACTTGCCTTAACCCCTTGAGGAGACAATTTCGATCCAAAAATTCCAAATTAACTCTATCGATCATCTATTAGATGTTTGGGGTTTAAAAAAATCGTTGTATTGAAAAGGAAGGGGTTTTGAGGAGTCTGAAAATAGCTAGAGGTGTTTTTGGCGATATTACGACTTCAAAGGTGTTTTAGCAATTTCAGAAAAAAAACTTTCTCAAATTCGTACTACAAATAATTTATATTCACAAACAACCACAAAAAGCAGCATCTAAACAAAAGATTTCTCAAACATTTTTTATATTTTAATAAAATTCAGGACTTATCTGCGAAAAAAGCGAAGAATCTTTGAAAAAAAAAATCAAATATATTAAAAAGCCTATAACCGATCCCTTGCACCGCGAGAAGCTCTCTGAAGCTCAACAATGGCGTCTCTCCGACCTCTCCTCCCCATCGCCGCCCTTCTCCTCCTCCTCCTCTTCCTCATCTCCTTCCACTCCGATCCCCCACCGATCCTTTCTCGCACACCTTCTCATCCTCTTGATCCTCTCACCTTCGACGAGATCGCCGCTATTCGATCCATCCTCGTCTCCTACCCACCCTTCGCCGCCCCGAACCAGTTCCCCGCCATCCACTCCATCTCCCTCGATGAACCCCCGAAGCTCATCGTCCTCCGCTGGCGCCCTGGCGATCCACTCCCACCTCGCCGTGCTACCGTCACCGCCTACTCTCCCCCGGGCCACACCCACCTAATCTCTATCGATCTTCCCTCCGGTCGCGTTCTCCACCACTCCAACCCTTCCGGCTTCCCTTTCCTCACCATCGACGACATGCGCCGCGCCATCGCCACCGCCCTCAATGATCCCTCATTCCTCCAATCACTCAATGCTCGAGGCCTCTCCTCTTCAGACGTCAACTGCGCCCCCCTCTCCCCCGGCTGGTTTGGCTCAGAGGAGGATCACTGCCGGCTCGTCAAGGTCCAGTGCTTCGCCGCCGCCCCCAATTTCTATCTCCGCCCCATCGAAGGCCTCACCGCCATCGTCGACGTCGATGCCGCTCTCGTGATCAGGATCTCCGACTCAGGTCCCGGGATCCCGATCTCCGCCGGTGAGGATACCGATTACCGCTACTCCACCCAGCGTAACAAACCCCGGTCCTTTTCAAACCCTATCAATCCCGTGTCGCTAGAGCAAGTGGGAGGACCCAGCTACTTCATTGAGAATAGCCACGTCATCAAATGGGCAAGTTGGGAATTTCACCTCAAGCCCGATGCACGTGCTGGCTCTGTGGTGTCACGTGCGAGGCTACGTGACCCGGAGAGCGGTGAATGGAGGAGTGTGATGTATCAAGGTTTCGCTTCGGAGTTGTTCGTGCCGTACATGGACCCGAGCGAAGGGTGGTATTTCAAGACGTACTTGGATTCGGGGGAATATGGTTTCGGAGTGAGCTCGATGCCGCTGGTCAGGCTCAACGATTGCCCCCGCAACGCGCACTACATGGACGCCGTCTTCGCCGCCACCGATGGCAGCCCATTTGTGCGCCCGGACTTGATCTGCATCTTCGAGAGGTACGACGGGGACGTCGCCTGGCGCCACGCTCAGCCCCATGTTAGTTCTCTAACTCTAATGCTCTATTCCTTCTTTTTCCATCTTGAAATTTACTATTTTTACCCCTTTAGCCGCATGAGAGGTAACAAAGTCAATTACCATAAAAATATTTTTTTTAGATCATATTTGATGGAACAAAACATAAATAATATAACAACAAAACATTAAATGCAATAATGATATAGAAAAAGATTGATTGATATATTGAAATAGCATAAAGACGATCATGAGTCAAGTTGGGATGATATTTGTACGTATCTTTCAACTAGTTAACGTTGTGATGAAATTTTTTAGAAATCTTTAAATCTATTTTTTCGCATAATCTGATTGTAATTGTGTGGTTGAATTTTTTTTACATAATGAATAATATAAATAGTAATTTTTTATTTTATTAAAAACAAAAAAAAAATCAAATATTTTAGTCATATTTAATATGTATTAAAGTTGATGAGTTTGAAAAAAAAAATTATTAAAAATCATAATTTGATATCATTAATTGAATTGATATTGATTTGAATATATAATTTTGACCTTTTTTATCCATTTAAATTTTTATATTAGATTGTTATCAAAAGAAAAAAAAATATATATTAAGTATATTAGTCATATTTAATATGCATTAAAATTGATGGCCTAGACAATAATATCAGCTAATTGAATTTATATTGATTTGAATATATAATTTTGACTTTTTATTCATTTAGATTTTCATATTAAAACTGAATTCAATTTAAAGTTAATAAGTTATATTAGTTCTTCGCAAATAAACAAGTATGATGGAGAAAGATGTAAAGTACTGATTACCAATTGAAATTAATTTTTACTTAATATCAAACTATCAATTAAAATTTAAATATTTAATATATCATATGAGTTCGAGAAGATGGGAGACCAATGTTGGTCATACACGTGTCACCCTAAAGATGACACAGTTCCCCAATTCTTTGCTTTGGATTTTCTACGTTTACATTTTCATCCTTTGTTCGTATACTTGCATCATTTTTTTTTTATGTTTATATTTTTATTATTTTTCCCTTCCACTACTTGTGGACTGTGGTTGTGGATTTCTTTCCTATTTTTCATTTTTTTCTCTCTTCTGTTTTCTTTTATCAACTCTGCTTTATCCTGTAACTTTTTTATATAAATAATAATTTATTCATTTAAAAAAAAGGATACGGACGGTAGATTTGCATGTTTTAAATATTTTTTAAATATGGAGAAAAACATTGATATGTTTTAAACAGTTAAATTTGATTGAGGAAAAATCTATTGTGCCAAGTATTTATCTTAGAAATTGTATATTGTATTTTTTAAAAAATAATTAATTATTATTTTATTATATATTAAAACTTGCTCATCAATTCATTAAGGTTAAAATGTTATTAAACTTTTTTTTGATAAATATTGGTAAGTAATAATCCCCAACCAATATTATGAAAGGTAGTTGCTTTTTCAACATTTTATTTAGTAAAAATAAATATTGCATGGAAGCTCATTTGATAGGAATTAAGTTCCAAGTCACTTACGATGAAATCACGTGTGATGGTTTTTTAGTGTGATAGTAATATTATAATTTTATGTTAGATTTTTTCCAATTTAATGGCTTATTTTTATTATTTACATTTTATATTTTTAAACTCTATTTTATTTGTTAAAATACAGATACGAGAGGCCAGACCAAAAATAACATTGGTGGTCCGCACTGCAGCTTCTGTGGGCAACTATGACTACATAGTTGATTGGGAGTTCCAAACTGATGGCATCATCAAAGTTAAGGTAATTTTCACTGCAATTTTATTTATAGTGTGTATAAAAAATATATACATACGTTTAAATTAATTATAAACATTATACTTTTAAATATTTATTTATTACACACAGATTTATATAGAAATCAAAATCAAAATGATAGCTTTTAAATATTTTCTTCACTTACATATATTAATTTCTAAAAATTTTCTTTCACTGCTTCACACTGCATGGAGTTATATGCCAATGAAACTGATGATAGGTTAGTCTGAGTGGCATGTTGCTAGTGAAGGGAACCACATACCAGAACCTGAGCCAAGTCCCAGAAGGAGAAGACTTGCATGGAACCCTAATAACAGATAACATTATTGGTGTAGTCCATGACCATTTCTTGAGCTTCTACATGGACATGGACATTGATGGCCCTGACAACTCCTTTGCCAAGTTTCATATGATCAAGCAAGAGACATCTCCTGGTGAATCACCCAGGAAAAGCTACATGAAAGTCATAGGGAGCATTGCAAAGACTGAGAAGGATGCACAGGTTAAACTCTCTCTTTATGATCCTTATGAGTTCCATATTATCAATCCTTCAAGAACTTCAGGAGTTGGGAACCCCTCTGGGTACAAACTAGTCCCTTCTGCCACTGCAGCCAGTTTGCTTGATTTGGATGATCCTCCACAACGTAGGGGTGCTTTCACAAATAATCAGGTAATATATATATATATATATATATATATATTGTTAGATTTTATATTTTGCTACTAGTAGGGCTCTATATAGCACTATATGGGCCTTACTACCAAAAATCTCAAGACTTAGTGACTCAACCTCTATACCTATATATAAACCCATTACACTTCTATTACACAACCGAGGCGTAGTCTATATTTCCAACACTCCCTCAAGTTCAACTCGGTCGAACTCAGCATGCACTCAGTACACCGTAAGTCCCGTTTACATGGACTGATCACCACTGCGTCTCTCAGGTCCCTACACACACTGGAGGTCATCACTACGTGGACTTTGTACTGACATCGATGGCTCCACTATATTCGCTTCCCGATACTGGTACGTTAGATTTTTATATTTTCTACTAGTGGACCCTTTATAGAGCTCTATTTAGGGGTTAGTGGCCTTACACCAAAAATCTCGTGGGACTTGAGTACTCAACCCTCTATACCTATATATAAACCCATTACACTTCTGATTACACAAATCGACGTGCAGATTATATTTCCCCTCAAGTTCAACTCCCGATCAAACTCTGACAAACTTAGTACAGCTAGAGTGACGCTTTAATGACCAGCTCTCTATACATATATATATATATATATATATATATATATATATATATAAACCAATTACACTTCTATTACACAACCGATGTGGTACTATATTTTCAACATATATATTTGTTATTAATACTTTCCTCATGTGTTTATGAGGTATATTATGTCCATGATATAAATGAATGCACTTAGTTGGTCAATACCTAATAGATGATATAATATTTAGTAGAGAATTATGTTGTGATTAAGGCACTTAACTGTTATATGGGAGGTCGGGATTTTAAGTGTCTTTTAATATATATAGTTGAGGTGTAATAATTAAAAGTTTGTGTTTGAAGTAATTTGTGCACAATGTTTTCTTTTTTAAAAAAAAAAATTATGTCCAATGCGTAAGTTTTGTTAATTTGAGTATTAATAACTATAGAGAGATATTAAAACTTTTAAAAAATTGAGCTAACACCATCACAATGAACACACGCACACATGTGTAACATGATTAATTAGAGATAATTTTGATCAGATATGGGTAACTCCATACAACAAGAGTGAACAATGGGCAGGTGGCCGTTTTGTGTACCAGGGCCATGGAGATGACACTCTTGCAACATGGTCTGATAGGTACCTACATTAATTATCATCTTTGTAAATTTTAGCCGGCCTTCATTTTTGTCCTTTTTCTAATTTCCTTTCATGTGCATGTTGATTTCTATTTCATTTAAAGTGATGTTTGGTTGATTGTAACTGTAAATACAATAGATTTATAATTATAATTTAATTAAAAATATATAGATTTTAAAATATAATATAATTAAATACAGTGTTTAATTAAATGTAACTGTAGATGCTGTATTATAAGATTTTATATTTGGTTAGAAAAATTTATAAATTTAGAATTATTTTTTTTATATCAAATATTTTAATGTTATTTTAATAATTTAAAATATCATATTAATTAGTTTAGCTATTAATTTATTATTAAATTAGTATTAAAATTATTATTATATTTATTAATTTTTTATTATATTTTGAAATTTTAAAATTTAATTATTAACGCAACAAAAAAAATATTTAAGAAGTTTTCATACATTTCTACCATATTGATTTTAATTATGGCATTGCTCATTCAACTATTAATTTTATTATTAAATAAATTATTAAATAATTATTAAATTTATTATTAGATTTTATAATTTTTATATCCTACCAAAGTATCCATGAATACTTGATAAAATTTGTTTTTCTTTAATTGGTCACATATAAGTCACAAGTTATGCATGTGAAAAAAATCATAAAATAAGGGATTTAGTTTTACGTCTAATTGGTCGTAAAACCGAATCACTCGTTAGATGTAATTTGAGTTAAATGAGATTTTAGAATGTTGTGAACCAAATACTAGATTTCTAAAAATCTCGTAACTTAAATTATATTTAACTCAAAATTCCTCCAAACAAATACTACCTTAGTGATTTTATAATCAATATTTAACGTTTTACTTTAACGATGATAAAAAATTAAAAAACATCAAAATAAGCTACATGTTTTTAATTACAATATTTGACACAATAATGCATTTAATTAGTGTTTGTTTGGATACAGAGAACCAAAAAGTATAATATATGTACGTAATACCTAAGAAAAAAATTACTTTCCCCTTTTTTATTATATTTTTTTGCAATAGAACTACTCATACTTAGTCTGAGAACCGAAACAGTTGAATCATAGGAGTGAATATGCCATTTCTCAAATGTTTAGTAATTTTGCTGTGAATATTAACATCTAGCTTGTGGATAACTAAAAGTATAAACATAACAATTTTTTTAATTCTTTTTATTACATTTTTCTATTAATGCAAAAATATCCTCAGTCTTAATTATCAAGGACTGCATGACTTAATCAGTTTAATCATAATAATTGGCAGGGACCGAGGAATAGAGAATAAGGACATAGTCCTATGGTACACATTAGGGTTTCACCACATTCCTTGCCAAGAAGACTACCCTATCATGCCTACAGTGTCCTCCAGCTTTGAACTCAAGCCCGTTAATTTTTTCAGAAGGAACCCTATTCTCAGAGCACCACCATATACTGAGGTTGATCTTCCAGTTTGCAGTGTAATGGCATCATTATAATTATATATATATGTGTGTATGCAAGCTTAGGATTATTACGCTTCATAAGTATTAGGAAGACATCATCTTTATTAATACTTAAGTTCCACATGACTCTTTATAACTAGGTGATTTATGAAGTCTTTAGGAGAAAAAAAAAAATCTTGCAAAGGTATGCCACAGCTTTATGAAATGTAAATTTGCCCTATTGGATGTATTATTTGATGTAGATATATATTGGAAGTGCACATCGTTGGGTATTGTGCCTTTTCTACTCCGATGTCTTCTGAAATAATATATGTTAATTATTTTCAAGATTTATTTATTTATTTATTTATTTATTTATTTATTTATTTATTTATTTATTTATTTATTTTGGATCTTTTTAAAAATTTTGTTTGTCAGTTCAGTTGAGCTCTATGTTTATCTGTTCGTTGCTATTTGTATGCTCCATGCATGTAATTTAGCATCGACCAGTAAATATCTGGTGAATTGATTTTGCCTTTGGTTAAATTAATTAGACCTTGCATGCTTTGTGACTTTCCTTAATACCTTTGAAGTGGCTGAGTTTTTAAAACCTTTCTTTTTTTCTAATTTTACTGGTTTAAATTGGTTATATATTTTTTATATAAATTACTATTTATTTTTTACTTTTGCACATGACATTTTTTGCATATTTGTACCACAAGTATATGAGTGTCCAGGTAATAAAGATCCCAAATGTTGGATTATCATATCTAGAAGGAATGAGATTACTTGCATACACTCTAAACTTGTTATCTAACCTTAAACACAAGTTGGAGAAATGATGATTCAACACAGTTAAAAGAATGTTAGATGCACAAAAAGAGAACAAGGAGAAAATCAATAGATGGTGAAGATGGTGCTTAAGCACTGATCCCCCTCGGATATCTAACTTGAAGTACTAAACCTACAAACTTCCTTAATTCAAATTGTTTGAGTCAAGGTGACCCGAAAATACCCCAATCACGCTTGGACAGCGATTGGTGACTTTTCCAATAGAAACCCCCAATCTATGATCTGTCATGTCACAAGGGTTTGTATGAATGCATCAAAAATGGGATAGCGCTCTTGTAAGACAACTAACCCTTAATCCAATACAAATCTCTATCTATGGCCTCTCATGTCAAAGGAATTTGTATGATTGGGTGGAAAACAAGGAAGCGCCAGGGTGCGCGTCATAAATCGGAAGGGAAGTGGATACTTATCTACCCTTGGCTCTCTTCTGCCCCTTTTCAACCTTGGTACACTTTGTTATATTTTCCCTTGGCTCTCTTCTCCCCCGTTTCCTTTTCCCTTGCCTCTTTGTTAAATTTTCTCCCATTAGAACTGCTCATACTTAGTCAGAGGACCAAAACAGTTGAATCATAGGAGAGGATATGCCATTTTTCAAATATTTGGTAATTTTGCTGTGAATATTAACATCTAGTTTGTCGATGATGAAAAATATAAATGTAATCATTTTTTAAATCTTTTTATTATATTTTCTCTTAATGCAAAAATATTCTCAGTCTTAATTACCAATGATTGCAGGGCTTAACCAATTGAATCAAAATAATTGGCAGGGATCGAGGAATAGAGAATAAGGACATAGTCCTATGGTACACGTTAGGGTTTCACCACATTCCCTGCCAAGAAGACTACCCTATCATGCCAACCGTGTCCTCCGGCTTTGAACTCAAGCCTGTTAATTTCTTCAGAAGGAACTCTATTCTCAGGGCACCACCATATATTGAGGATGATCTTCCAGTTCGCAGTGCAATGACATCATTCTAATATATATGTGTGTGTGTGTATTACGTTACATAAGTATGATCAAGAAGGCATCATCTTTATTAATAACTAAGGGCCAGTTTGGATTGTTAAATAGGAATGGGAAGGGGGGGGGGATGAGAGAAAAAGAGGAGTGTGAATGAGAATAGGGGGAAAGGGGAGGATAATGATAAAGGTGTTTGGTTGGAGGAATGAGAGTTAGGAATAAAAAAATGTAAGAGAGAAAAACATAGTATAATTACACATATGCCCTTTTATATGAATAAAATGACATTGTAGAAAACAATAGTTTATATTTAATAGTAAATAATTATTATAATTATCATTAAATATTTCTAATATATTTAACTATTTTAATTTATTGTTATTAAATATTTCATCTAATTAATATAATTTAAAATAATAAATAATTAGCATGATTTATTATTATTATTATTATTATTATTATTATTATTATTATTATTATTAAGTATTTATAATATATTTACTTATTTATTTTAATTAATTAAAAATGAAATATTACAACTAATTAATATAACTTAACACATGTTTGTTATATTAATTAATAAATAAATAACGTGCTTTTATTATTATTTAATATTTTTAATATGTTATTTATTTCTTTTAATTGTAATTAACTATTTCAACTAATTTATATAATTAAAAAATTATTTATTTATTAAATAAATAATTAACTAATATAATTTATTATAATAAATGAAGGGTACAAAAGTCATTTTATTACTAAAGAGTCCAAATCCCCCCAATTTTGGGAGGATTGGAAATGCCCCACATGCATGCATCTCATTCCCATGCCAACCCACTACTCACTCCTTTCTTTGTTGCCAAACATGAGTTTAAGTATTATGGGTGCATGCCATTCCCACTCACAAGGCATGAATCCATGAGCCAAACGTCCCCTAAATTCCACAGGACTGTTTATAACTAGGTGATTTATGAAGTCTTTACGAGAAAAAAACAATATATTGCAAAGGTATGCCACAACAATTGTGAAATATAAATTTGCTCAATTGGATGTATATTTGATGTAGATATTGGAATTAAGTGCGCATTGCAATGGGTGGGGATAATAATATTGGTTTGAATAATATATGTTGGGAATTGTGTTGTTTTTCTTTTTTTTTTTTTGACTTAGCGATAAACGTTTCTATTTAAAAAATTGTCAAAGAGACAGATAGATAGAGATGCATAAGTTATGATTGTTTTTTGACCTCTTAATAAATCATCCTGCTCTTGTAACGCCGGAGAGATAAAATCACTATTTTTCTCATAAAATTCACACCTGGATCATAAACAACATTGATGAAAAGTATTAATTAAACCAAAATATACAACGCATGAACAGTACAACACGGTATTGTGAAAGAAGAATTCGAACTCTTGCTCCTTTTGTGTCATATTGTTGTGCTAACTATCCAATGGTTAATGGGTTGTGCCTTTTCTAATATGAGGTCTTGTGAAATAATTTATATTAATTATTTTCAGGTTTTTTTAATATTTTATAAAATTTTGTTTCTCAGTTGAGCAATATGTTGATATGTTCGTTGCAATTTGTATGCTCCATGTAATTTAGCATGAACCAGTAATTATATGGTGAATTGAGTTTACCTTTGGTTTCATTAGGCTAAGTATACATGTTGACTTTCCTTAATGTCTTAGAAGCGATTGAGTATTTTTTTTAATAAAATAGATAAATCATTAATTTATTAAATGAGGTGGCTGATTATTTAATTTTTTTTTATAATTTTACTGTTTTAAATTAATTATATATTTTTAAAAAATTACCATGACTTACTAAAAAATTATGAAGGAAAGAAAAAATTTTAAAAAATATATAAAAAAACTGAGTTAAATGAAAATTTTGTTTAAAATAAATATATTTAAGATGTCTTTTTTAGCTCCGGAGACTTTTGGAGGATCGAAGGACTCCACGGACCTTCAATTCCTTTTCCCACTAATCTATTTATTTATTTATTTTTTTCATTTCTTTGCAATAAAAGATAAGTTGTTTAACATGCCCTCAAAATTGCATGAAATTACTTTCAACTCAAAAGTTCACATTACCAAATCAAAAATCACATGTATCATACAACTATGTACCACCTAACATCTAAAACAAAACTTGAATTATAATTTTAGTTAATATACATATAACAATTCTCCTTTTTGACAAACTCATAATGAGCACAAATCACTGACAAAATTTCATCTATAAAAATAAAAATAAATAAGTAAAACCTTAAACTTCAAAATAATTAATTAAAGAATAAAACTAATTTCTTGATTTTATAATCTATCTTTTATCAACATATTGTTATTCCATCACAAAATCCTCCCAAAATAAATAAATAAATTCACTGAGATATAAAACTCTCAAAACAATTAAGCCCATCAAACTCTGGAGCAAAGCAAACCCTCTTCTTCATTATCTGCTTCCCTTCCACCTTCTTTTCCTCCTCACAAACACTCTTCTCCATAACAACCGCCGTTTCCGGTGATTCCTTGAAGCTCTCCGGCGAGGTCACCGGTGTCCTCCTCCTCCTCCACCAGCTGCCATCATTAGAGATCTTTGAGGAAGTTGTGCTGATGTTGCTCATGATGAGAAGAATATCCATATATATATATATATAGTTTTTCTCTTTTTTCTATACTTTTTCTATGATTTTGAATGAATTCAGAAACACAGAGAAAGAAAGAGAGAAACAAAGAGAAAAAGAGGGAATTGTAAACAGTGCTGTGGTTTGGGAGGGTGAGGAAGTGGGTGGTTTTTATAAGGTGGAAAAATATTAAGGAGCAAGGCTTTGACTTTGACTTTGACTCTGACTCGGACTCGGTGTCTTTTGGTGTTCGGGGTTTTTTTCTTGGTAAAAGAAGAACAATTGCGCGGGTTCCATAGAAAAAGAGGACAATGAGGCGCGTGCGCTTACTTTTGCACGTTTGTGGAGATAGTCAACGCCTAGCGTTGACTTTGACTATTTGTTATGATTTAAAAAATAATAATAATAATAATAAAGCAATTGTGATTTTGTTGCATATTAGTGGATTTATTTGGTATTCTGTTTTGGGTTTTTTTTTTTCCATGCGTTGATAGCCTGTTAATTTGTAAGTTGTTTGGATTAGAATAAAAGATAAACTATCTGAATAATCACTCATGAACTATCCAGATAGAATTATTAAAAAAAAAATTAATTAAGACATTTAATTTTAAAATTATAATTATTTTGATCACCCTTATGCTATTAATGGCAGGCAGGCTAAAGTAGAGATGGGCATGGGCCTGTTAACCGGCCCGGCGGGATCGACCCGCAGGGTTGCGGTTCACCGGCCCACCGACCCGGACCCGGCCCGGCTGGGTATAGAACCAACCGGCCGGGTTGGCCCGTCGGACCGGGCGGGTCCGGGTCACAGGAAGCCGGGCCCGGCTTCCATGTTGACCCGACAGGCCGGGTTGGCCCGACGGGTCAACCCGGCGGGCCGTCCCACTCAACAAAAAAAATTCAAAAAAGGGTTGGGCCCGACGGGCCGGGCAGGGTTGTAACCGGGTCACGGGCTGGGCCAAGCCCAACCCGTAACCGGCCCGTCTCTATGACGGGCCGGTTACGGGTTGTTGGCCCGGTCCTCCGGGTCAGTGACCCGCCGGGCCGGTTCCGGGCCGAGCACAGGCCGGGCCGGGTTACTGGACGGCCCGTGCCCACCTCTAGGCTAAAGTGGTGGCATCATCCTCAATAAAAACCTTCTCATTTCCAATATTTTCATTCCCACTCAATAAAAACCTTCTCATTTCCAGTTTTTTCATTCCCACCCTCTCGGATGCATATTTGCATCCCTTAGATAAAGAAAGAACAAAAAAAGTATAAGAAAAAGAGATATGGTTCAAGAGTAACAGTGAGATGGTATTGACTGAGGGTGAGGGGGAAGAAGATAATATAATTAAAAATAAATTTTATTATCCACATGACTGACATGGTAAATTACATGACATGACTTGCTAAATCAGTTTGTCATTAACAGCCTAAATGTGAATGATTAAAATAATTATAATTTAG
>NC_052471.1:1366691-1547728 GCF_009730915.1 Dioscorea cayenensis subsp. rotundata | reverse complement strand
TGTGTGTCTATGATAAAGGTGGAAGGCTATTCGCAAGGGTGAAGAGATCAAAGAATAGATTATATATAGTCAATGTTAAGGCAATACATCATGTGTGTTTGCTTGGAGAACATGGAGATCTGGCATGGCTATGGTATACTTGGTATTATCATTTGAATTTTTGAGCATTGAGCGTCTTGACGAAGAATCCAGTACATCAAGAAAGGAGTAAGCACATTGACATTAAATATCACTTCATTTGTGATTGTGTTTCAGAAGGGTGACATCGAAGTTGAGAACAACCAAACGAAGGAGCAGCTAGCTTGAAGACGTCCTGACAAAGCCTTTCATCGAGTTACGAGATAAGATAGCTTGAAGGACATGAGGAAGACATAACAAGATTAAGGGGGTGAATGTTAGAGTTAATCTTGTTGTTGCATTTAGGATCCTATGTTATTTATATATTACGTTTAGGCATTGTTGCATTTATGTATTTAAGTTTGCACTTATGACCTTTCTTATTTTATAAAATGTATTTGTATTTAAAATTATGTTAAGATTATGTTTAGATAAGTTTGTTAGTTTGAATTTGTTTAGTTTTTTGGTGGCGAGGTAACTTAGTTTGAATTCAGTTATCAATATCAATATAAAAAGATAGAAAGGACGTGAGTTTGTTGACCATGTCAAAAAATATTCTCTTCTTTTTTAGTGTTTTTTGCGTGTGTTTTTCTTTGATTTTCCTAACATGCGCTGCATACGATGGTCCTGGAAGCTCTTCTTGTGCTTTTTGGGCAAGGTGGAGGTGGAGCTGCAGACACCTTACACTGGAGGTTAATAAGGTGCAGCTTTGTAGACGCCTCGCGCCGCCACAACCTCTCCAATTATATATACACAGTTAAATACATAAATACTTGGTCATACTAATGCTTAGTTGTGTCTGGGAATGCTTTGTCGTATAAATACATAAATACTGGGTCATAATAATTAATGCTTAGTTGTGTCCGGGAATGCTTTGTCATATAAATACATAAATACTAGGTCATTCTAATGCTTAGATGTGTCCGGGAGTGCTTTGTTATAGTTATATATATATATATATATATATGTGAGAAGTGTGTTTTGTATATTTGTATGACCCCCACATATATGAATTTGGAGCAGAAACCCCTTTTCGATTTTAGAGACCTTAGAGGCTGAATTTGGAGGAGAGTATAACAATAAACTTGTAGAGTTCGACGTTGGCTAAGTACCTGCAAAATTTCAGAATTTTTGGAATAGTATCCTATAAATTATAAATTTTTAGACGCAGGTGACGCGGACAGAATTTCTGTGCAGCCCTTGAACAGTTTTTGATTAATTTCATAATTGAAAGTTTGTATTATTTTTTTGCAATCCACTGAGTTTGATTTTTTGTTTTATTTTAGATCATATTTTGAGGCCTTGTAGGTGTACGACCATTTGTCGGCATCCCGAGTCTATAGAGCTGGGTTTGGGGCGTGACAAATTTAATGGTATCAGAGCCTTAGTAAAATTTTGAAGATATTAATGTGTCTGATAGAAAGTTTAGTTCTAGTTTTGACCTAACTTGTAGCTTTGATTTGCATCCTTGAACTTCTGTCTTTGATTAGTCTTTTGTTATTGACTTGGTGTTTTTAACACCCTTTCGAGGGAAAGTCTACTAGTGACTCTCTTTATTATTAGTAAAGAAAATTATGTGGTCATGGATTGTCGGTAATTAATTAGCATGTATATTAGTTACCTCCCTATATCAATTTTTCATATACTTCCATAATCTCGTCGATTGAAAATTTTAGACTTTATAGGACTAGAAAGGATTGGGTGTCTCTATTCATCTAGATGCCATTTTTTTTTAATTTCGTTGTTGGAAGTTGCATGTCAGGATTTGAGTGTTTGTTTTTGATATTTTGAATTGATGGAGAACTCTTACTTTGGTTGGAATTTGTAATTGGATCTTGTAGGATTGTATTATATTTGATTTTATTTGACTTGGTCATTTGATATGAAGAGAATATAAGGATTTTGAAATTTTCAGATATGATGATTAGAAAAAAAAAATGATTAGAGTTGAGCTCTTGTATGGTTGTATATTGAAGCATAGGAATTGTAACTTTCAAGATTTTGATTTGAGCTGTCTGAAAATTTGTCCAAATTTAGATACCATAGATATAGAATTTGGGGAAGTTTAAAACTAGATAATTGTAGCATTTATCCATAGTTATCTACCTGCAAAATTTCAAATTTATTAGATGTGTATCCTAAGAGATATTCTCTTATAATTAGGTCTACTCTGGATATTACTATTGTGCATGACTTGAAGATTAAATGGTATTTTTCATGATTCTAGAGGAAGATTTGGCCAAAGTGCATTATAGAGAATTTGTTCAATATGATCTTAACTACTTGTCTATAAAATATTTCTACAATTGGATGTGTAGTTTGAAAGATATTCATAATCTTGTAAGACTAGCCTTGAAAATAAATGTTTTGAAATTGGGTGAGATTCATATTGATGCCATAATTTGTAGAAAGCTAAGAATATTATGGAACTTGGTCACATTGTATCTTGGTGAGTCTAAATTTATTTGAAATAGAAATCATGAGGTTTGACAAGTTTAAGTACTGCTATAATATTTGATTTGCGGAAAAATGAAATCAAATAAATTTAAGATTTCTGAATACTTGATGATAGCTAATGTAATGATAATTTATTGCATTGTTGATGTTAGTAAGGCAAAAGATATTTGTTGAGCTCGGAATTTTTGTCAAGGCTACTTGTTTCCAAAATGAGTAATGTCTTTTATTCCTATTTATATACAATGAAGTTTTGACTTATGATTTTTGTTGGTTCTTTTAGCAATCTGATTTTTAGTTAATGAGGAAAAATTATGAGTGTCCTGATATTGTTTGGACTTGAATATGTGCATAATTTTAATGTTCTCCCTTATCCTGAGAGATGCTTGATGGTTGTAAAATTAGATCTATGATAATAGTGTCGGGTGATTTTAGTAGGAAACATGTATTCCAGTGGATGAGAAAGAAACTGATGGCATTTTAATATTGTCTGGACCTAGTTGATTTAGTCATCATATCCATGGGATGCTACAAGAATTGATGATTCTAATCGACTTTTGATGGATTATAATGGTGGTGAAGTATTTGCGGTTCAAAATCCTATTTGAGAGTTGGATGTCAAGTAACATGATCATGGATCCTCAGATTGATGATTACTAGAGGATGCCCTAGGCATTGATTTTTAAGTTATGTTTGATATAAGTTGGTGAAAAAAACCCTAACTTTGTTTGAGGCCCATTTGTTGTGATCATCATCCTTAGAAGTATTATCATTCAAGTTTGTTTGAGTTTATTAGTCTTTGAATCTTATCAGCTATTTCGATGATGCTCGAACTTTTTCATAGTCTGAATCTTATTGGAAGTCTGCTTCGATGGTTAAAGTTTGAGTTTAGAGGACTAAACTCTTTTAAAGTAGGGGAGATTGTGAGCCCCACCCCTTAATCAAATCCTAGCCATTGCTTTTATTTTTAATCCTAGTCGTTGGTTTTACTTTTAATCCTAGCCGTTGATTTTGTTTTTTTAGTTTTAAAACCCTAGCCTCTCTTCACCTTCTTCGGTTTAGATCACCGTTTAGGGGGAAAAAAAGAGAGAGACTTACCTCATCTCTTTCTCTCCCTATTTGTGGGTGGTGTCGGCGACGAGGATGGGAGAAGGGTCTCGTCGTCACGTATTTTGTTTCACTGTTATTTTTGAGGTAAGGTTCTGAATTTTTTTAATGCTCTTTATTGATTTGATTCTAGTTAAGGTTATGGTTTGGTGAGGATGTTGATTTGATTTAAATTGAGGATAAGATTCAGAAATTTCTATTAGCATAGCAGAAACCCCTCTTCGAATTTTAGAGGCCTTAGAGGCTGAATTTGGAGGAGAGTATAACAATAAACTTGTAGAGTTCAACGTTGGCTAAGTACCTGCAAAATTTCAGAATTTTTGGAGTAGTATCCTATAAATTATGAATTTTTAGACGCAGGTAACGCGGACAGGATTTCTGTGCAGCCCTTGAACAGTTTTTTTATTAATTTCATAATTGTAAGTTTGTACTATTTTTTTGCAATTCACTGAGTTTGATTCTTTGTTTTGTTTTGGATCAAGTTTTGAGGCCTTGTATGTCTACTTGGTTTCGGCCTTGTAGGTGTAGAGCCGTTTGTCGGTGTCCTGGATCCATAGAACTGGGTTCAGGGCGTGACATCAGTAATCTGAATTTTTCAACATTTAAAATTAACACAAACAAACCTTAAGACATTACTGCCCTATTTTATATTACCTAATGCTAGTCATTAGGTCATATAACATACAACCTCTATTTTACATTACAAAAGAAAGAATGCAAAGTAAATATAACTTGAACATATAGCATTTCATTAGGTCATATAGCATGCACCAAAGGAATAACTGGATACATAAAGTGAACATAAGCATCAAAGTCAATTTATAAAAAAAAATTCTAGCATACACATC
Source organism: Dioscorea cayenensis subsp. rotundata (assembly GCF_009730915.1). Classification (NCBI taxonomy): domain Eukaryota; kingdom Viridiplantae; phylum Streptophyta; class Magnoliopsida; order Dioscoreales; family Dioscoreaceae; genus Dioscorea; species Dioscorea cayenensis. The sequence goes on along the minus strand of NC_052471.1, from coordinate 1,543,202 downwards.
AATCGGATCAAGTATCACGCATTGAAATTTTGTATCACAGCTATTGACAGGAAGTAAAAACTTTAGATCTTATTCTCATTAAGATTTCTGACTATACCCTAATTGCCTATCAATTGTTGATCCAAAGTTGAGTCAATTGATAAATCAAATCTTTCTAATCATTCACCAACACGTATGACAATGTAAGCTCATGTAAACCTAGATTTCAAGTGCATACCAATATACCATCCAAATGTATGTGCCCCTGCTATTAACTTACTACATTGGTTAATGTTTTTACATGATCTAATAACCTGAATATGCACACGAGAATAATTTCAATTATAACATGGCTTGTAATTTTCACCATTATGCTACAACATATAATACTTAATTAACATGGCAAATACTTAACAGAATCAAATGTTTTGTATTTTGCAGTCCAAGATGAGAGATCATCATAAAATTTTGACATATAATACATTAAATTCTCTATTAGTATCCAAATTCAATAGCCCTAAATCAACAATCATAGCCTAAAAAATCACATGCAAAAAAGCAGTCTTTCTTATCATACATATAGTGAGCTCTAACAAAGAAAGCATGAAAAGCTGGAGACCTTATTTTTTGGATGTTTACCTACAAAACAAGAGAATAAGAGGTTTCATTTTACCATAAATTAATACCACTCCACAATGTTTTTATTAGCTTACTCAGAAACAAGAGAATAAGAGGTTTCATTTTAACATAAACTAATACCACTCCACAATGTTTTTCTTAGCTTACTTAGAAACAAGAGAATAAGAGGTTTCATTTTTAATTCTCAATCAATATGAGGGCTGCTTATGCGCTTAGGTCTTACAGTTCATCTTACGGGCATAAGTCCAGTCTCGTAAGGTCCGCAGTCTAAAGTTACGCTAAAGTGATTAATATTGAAAATGAGAGAAAAATTCATACAACATTGTCATGTAAGTTTTTTTTTATTACAAAACAAATATAGGATAATACAAAGAGTATCACAATAATTTTGCAATTATTGTCTAGTACTCATACAAATCAAATGACAAACAACACAAAAAAAAGCATACTAGTAAGGTTCTTTGGATGAGTCTTACGACCATAAGTATAGTCCTAAGAAGATCATAAGGTGTTCTGTCTGGCCTGTTTTCTTGTTGATGATATCGAGGGAGCTCAATCTTTTTTGTTTTAGCTTGAAATTGCTTCTTTAAGCTCTTTCCTCTCTTTATGCTCTGATTGTTATCTAAAATCACATTCTACACCATGTTAAGCATCATCTTCCAAATAAACTTCAAAATAAATAATAATTGAGTGTAGAAAATAATATAAAAAAATATGTATTATCATGCACTTCTCGTTACTCCTTTCCATTATGGATATAATATATACAATCAAAAGGTTATATAAATTGAATTGTTAAATTTTTATGTTGAGAATTTTGTTAATGCATCTCTACTTTAAATTCATATATTTGGCGGTATACGTGCAAATTTAGTTTAATGTTATAAATTCAAAGATAGTGTTCTTTTTTCTTTTGTTGGGTAGAGGAGATTTTTTTTTCAGTATAGCATATATGAAACAAATATTAAAATTTAGAATGACTGTTTTAATAAAAGACTCAGAATACTAGTTAAGGTTATTATTATTATTATTACAAACGTATTAACAATTTTTTTCATCATCCAAACCCTAACCCTTTCCCTCTAACTTAGTGTTTATTTATAATAACCTCTTGTCTTGAGCATTACAATATCTCTTTAATTTCTCGTCTTGATCCCCACCAGTGGTTACCTTTGAAACATGTTCTTCTTCCTTTATCCCGCATGTTGCATGTCTTCAATCTTTACCTTTCTTTCCATGCAAAGCAATGTTATAAAACTATTGTAATTCCTAGCATCAACAACTCTTTCATTGCTTAAACATGGATCCAGTAATATTAGAAACTTAATTTTTTAGTTCACTTTAACTCAACATGATATATATTAGGCATTTAGTTTTTTAATAGAAGATATTGTCTAAAAATTAAACCCAAATTTTTTATTTCTAAATTGCACTCTTTTGTTTGAACTATTTATATTTTTCCAATTGTAATCGCTTTAACTTCAAAAATTTTACTTTTAAATCATCATTTTTTAAATGTTTTTTGCATCAACATTTTTTTTATTATAATCAAACTCTTTGATAAAACTGAAATTTTTTCTTCATTTTCTCCCTATAAATTGTTAATATGTTTGTGATAATAATAATAATAACCTTAACTAGTATTCTGAGACTTTTATTAAAACAGGCATTCTAAATTTTAAAATTTGTTTCATATATGCTATAATGAAAAAAAAAATCTCCTCTACCCAACAAAAGAAAAAAGAACACTATCTTTGAATTTATAATATAAAACTAAATTGGCACACATACTGCCAAATATATGGATTTAAAGTAGAGAAGCACCAACAAAATTCTCAACATAAAAATTTAACAATTCAATTTATATAACCATTTGATTGTATATATTATATCCATAATGGGAAGGAGGAGAAGTGCATGATAATACATATTTTTATATTATTTTCTACACTCAATTATTATTTATTTTGAAGTTTATTTGGAAGATGATGCTTAACATAGTGTAGAATGTGATTTTAGATGACGGGCATAGCATAAATAGAGGAAAGAGCTTAAAGAAGCAATTTCAAGCTAAAACAAAAAAGATTGAGCTCTCTCGATATCATCAACAAAAAAACAGGCAAAACAGAATACCTTACGATCTTCTTAGGACTATACTTATGGTCATAAGACTCATCCAGAGAACCTTACGGGTATGTTTTGAGTTGTTTGCCATTTGATTTGCATAATTATTGGATAATAAATTGCAAAATTATTGTGATACTCTTTGTATTATCCTATATTTGTTTTGTAATAAAAAAATACTTACATATCAATGTTGTATGAATTTTTCTCTCATTTTCAATATTAACCACTTTAGCGTAACTATAGACTGAGGACCTTACGAGCTTGACTTATGCCCATAAGATGAACTGTAAGACCCAGCCTACCAGAAGTCACACATGCTCGTAAAAGAGGTCGCAAGGGCCATCCAGAGAAATTTATGATCCAGCACTTAAGGTCATAAGATGAACCATAAAATCGAGACAAAATACCTTATAGGCGGAGCTTATGGCCGTAAGATTCCCGTAAGGCACATGACCCATCACCTCTAGCTCCTTACACCCATATGTAGTCCGTAAAAGGGTTAGGGATAAAAGATTTCAATGAGGGTTTTGAAAATTTACGTTTTGAATCTTTGGATGGCCAAGCGAGATAAAAGTAGTGTAAAGGCTTCTCCAAGTTTTCTACGGCTATCCATCAAGGAGAGGAGACTCACCCACCATCTAGCACATTATTGGAGCCATCGAGGAGCATCCTTGGAGGCTCGTGGAAGATAGGAGGAGAGTTCAACGGCATCTCTAGGAGCAAGAAAAAAAAAAGGTTGTTTTCATATCTTCATTCATTTCTCTTGTCTCTAGTGGATTGTATGTATGTTCTCCTTTGATGGAGAACTAATTTATAGGTGTTTAGGCATAGATGAACTCTAGGGTTTAAAATTTGATTGACTTTGGTTGTGGATCTTTGATGGGGACGCAAGTGTATGTGCTAATCTCGTAATAAAGTGCTAAAAAATGGGATATTGATTCATAAGGAAGATGGAGAATACTAGTACTAATTCAGATCCTGAAAACTAGCCTAACTAAACGAGTGAATGATGTGCAAAGTAATAAAAGCAAAAAAAAAGAAAGATGGAAGTTATGGATTTGAGAAAGTCAGGAGAATAAGTAATGTCCGAGCATAGTATCCATCTAGGGTTTGTTAAGTGCTAGATAAAGGTTGTTCTAACATGCAATTCTATTTGCACAAAGAGATTTCCTAAATAATATGAAACCCTTCTTGCAAAGGTGAATAGTTACTAAATCTATACAATGCTGGTATAATCACCCTACAATCACATTAACACTCTATAAAATCTCATTACGACTAACAAGAATCTCTTAAGTTGATAATCCTTCTTGCAAAGGTGATTATCCCTAAGTTGCATACAAAAGGCAGATGTGATCCCTCACACCCCCACTCTACATGATTGCAAGAAGCATGGAGATTACAAATTAGACACTCAGGAAGACTAAGAGATGCGACAATCGACTCCATAGTACCCTAACTAGAGGTTTACTCACAATCCTCTCAAATTGCGGCATGTCTATGCTATATGGGAATTTATTCTTGTCACATAACATATCAAATATTATCCTCTCTAAAAACCTGGAGATCCGTCTCCTTCATCCCCTTGCCTCACCTCTAAGAGATGATGGGAGATTCGATCTAAGATTAGGCAAAAAGATGCCTTAAAAATCTCATCAGGCCTTTATATACTTGTTTGCTTACAGGTTTCTTATGGGCGTAAGGACGTGGTCGTAAGGAGCCTGGGAAAGATGGATCACAAGCCTTACAGGTACCCTTATAGTCGTATGTTCCGTCCGTAAGGTCTTATGTTTGTGTTACGGCCCAGCTTACGATCATAAGTGATGGACCGTAAACTTCTCTGTGCTGCCCTTTGCGACCCCTCTTACGGGTGTAAGTCCTGATCGTAAGCTCCTCTGGATGGTCCTTATGGGCGTTAACCCTGCTCGTAAGATTCTCTAAATTTGGCTCTGAACTCCGCCTTACAGGCATAAGCAGTGTTGTGCTTGGCTTTCGTGGACAGAGACGAGCAGCCGAGGACGTCAGTGGTCATTGGAGGTACCAGCATGAGGATAATCTCTTGCAGTTTAATATGGTGACATTGAGGTTGGGGTTTAGTTCTTCTTTGCTTTTTGGTTTAATTAAATATAGAAAACTAATTGTATTAATATCATTGCTTGTGTGCTACCAAAGTCAGTTTGAGAACAGCTTTCATACCTTAAAAAACAAGCAAATGTCCCTAGAGAGAGTAAATATTACTGTTGATCACCAAATTATAGCCAATTATCAGTTTGGGTACCACATTTTAATTTGTATCAAAATGGTCCCCCATTTTCATTTTGTTTCAAAAAGATGCTACTTAAAGGATTTCGGTGAATTTATTCTGACGTGGACGCCGGCAATCCAACATGGTTGCCGGATTTCCACATCACTTGTCCATTGGCATGTGTCACGTGGATTATAATGCCACATGTGCCATCCTAACACCACATCAGCCACCTTCTTCTTCTTCTTTCTTCTTTCAAATCTGAGAATCCTGTTTAGGTTCAAACTATCGGTATGTTTTCGTTTGTTTTTAATTTAATTACTTCAAGCTTATGATGAAATGTGATTTTATGGTGTACATTAATTGGATTTATTAAGCTTTGGTTAATTAACATTTTCTTCTTCATTTAAGATCAACTAGTGTACCGGGTTTCTTCAAGGTGTAAAGTTAGGAAATGTATTTCAGATCACTTATTACTTTGTTCTAGCCTTGTTTGATCTTCAGCCATTGTTGTTAAATACAGAACAAAAACTTTATAATAATGTGAGGGATTTCACAGAAGACAACTAAAGAATAATTTCTAGTTGAACATATGAAATCTTATATATGTCTCCGAATACAATTATAGCTGATTTCTGGTTGAGCCAACAATGTGTGTATGTTTTTAAATTTTTTTGTTAACTCTTTTTTCCTTTTTCATTTGTTAAGATACATGAATTTATCCTGATTTGATCATACACATTCATGATAGGTTTGATTAAGATTTGTGAACTCTTTAAAACTTCAATATATAACACTTTTTCATGCTATCAATCCAACTAACGTTTTGGTGTATACTTTTCTTCTATGTACAATAATGCTTTTGTTGATTATATCGGCAACTCACTACCATAATTTTGATACGGTTTCAATTACTCTTCATTGTATTGAGATATTCTAGAAGATTTTTGATAATGTTTGTTAATATACACATATTTATATATGTAGTGGTAGAGGATTTTCAGTCTCTCAAATTTACAAATACTTGTTTATGTTTATATTAATTTTATCGGCACATTCTATATAAAAATTTAAATTATAGCACAGTATAATATATATATTTGTGACATGTTTGTTTTGCAAATACGGTAAGAATATAAAAAAAATAGTGATTAAGTTTAGCAAATATTGTAACATGGATTTTAGTAAACAATGTTTTTTTTTAAACAAAAAATTATATATACGGTTTCAATTACTCTTCATTGTATTGAGATATTCTAGAAGATTTTTGATAATGTTGTTAATATACACATATTTATATATGTAGTGGTAGAGGATTTCAGTCTCTCAAATTTACAAATACTTGTTTATGTTTATATTAATTTTATCGGCACATTCTATATAAAAATTTAAATTATAGCACAGTATAATATATATATTTGTGACATGTTTGTTTTGCAAATACGGTAAGAATATAAAAAAAATAGTGATTAAGTTTAGCAAATATTGTAACATGGATTTTAGTAAACAATGTTTTTTTAAAAACAAAAAATTACATCTTGAGAGGGGCATAATTCAAATAAAATTAAATAAAAAAACAAAAAAAAAATAGAAATGTTGAGAGTGGGATTTGAACCCACGCCCTTTCGGACCAGAACCTTAATCTGGCGCCTTAGACCAACTCGGCCATCTCAACATTTTGCATTTGTAAAGCTATTTTTAAAGTATATATTATATTATTAAAGTTTTTGAAAAAACCTAAAGGGGAAAATCCATGTAGTCCCCATTCCTCCTCCGGGACGAAGCCATGGTTGCTCGAGCTCTCGACGGGCCAAACCCTCCTCCTCTTCCTTCCAGCGTTCGTCTCCATGCTGCTCCGCAATCCCTTGATTCTCTCCTCAATTGCAAGGTTTCTTTCTCTATTTCTCTCGTTCAGAGCTCCTTTTTAGTCGCCATCGACACGTCGGCGTCGGCGGCGGCGGAAACGGTCATCTCCTCGGCCCCCTTGACGTATCTCCTTGAACTCACTCTTCTTATTGATTTCTATTCTTTATTTTTGCGATAAAGTTTTGATTTTTCTTTTTCCTCTCACGGGGATCTGGAAATCACCATTGATCTAGAAAAATCAAAGTCATTGAGAGGGAATTCTGATGTTTCTTTTTGTTTCTCTTGGGATTTTGTGTTAATTAATTTTTTTTTTGGTTTGATTTTGGGAATTTGGTGCAAGTGGTCAGCATCAGCTTTGTGGAATTGGAAGCTAGGAACCTCAAGTATCCAATTACAGAGAGACTGAGGTTTTTTCATCAAATTCTGGGTCCTTTTTCTTCTTCTTTTGATGTCTATGTTTTGATTGCTGTTCTTCAGTTGCTAAAAACAAAGCCTTTTTTAGGATTTGAAAACTATTTTTTAGGTTTACAATTTAAAAGATGTTACTTCCTGTTTGAATGAGGTGGTCTGCCTTTGGAAAAGAATGATGTTAATTGAGTTAATTGCTTGATTCTGTTGTCTATCTTGCTGTGTTTGTTCTACATTCTTGTTTATCATTAGATACATACAACTTGTATTTTTTCCAAATCAAGGAGAAATTTTTCTTAGTTTGTATAAGTTTCAGATAATAATAAGTAATAAGAGAGATCAAGGTTTTGTTGCAAGCTTATCTTGCTCATAAAGTCTGACATCAACAATGGCTTATATTGAGATTTCAATTTGATGATTTGTTGATCATATTTTGGGATAATTTTGGAAAACTTTTTACATCATACATTGTTGGTGGTTGTTACATGCTTTCATTTATCTTTTGAAAAAAAGATTGTGAGTAATGTTTAGGTCCATCTGGGTAAATATTATTAAGGCAACTTATTTTATTGGATTGAAAGTGTGATTGTTTACAAAGGAAATAGAAGCTATTGATTATCAATATTTAGACTTTATTTCGACATATGAGATTGTTGGGGGAAATGCGGGTGTATCTTCTCATTGATCTTATGATGCTTAAGTTTTTGATACCAAAATTGTTTCTCTGGAATTGTTGATTTTATAAGCGAAGACATTTTACTTGGTTAGTTTGAATGATCAAATGCTTTGCAAATAAATTTTAAAATTGTGTGATTTTGGTTTACGGTTTTTTTTAACGCTGTTAGAAGAATAATATTTGATTAGAATATATATGATTTCATTTGATCATAGGTAAAATCGAGCAGCAAAATTTCTAAGAGAAAATGGAAAGCAGATGATGCAACTGTTGACTTGGAAAATCGGACTTGTACTTTTTCAGTCCCTGAACATCCTCCTTTAACCTGCTTTTCAACAAGAAGTTGAATCAGGTACTTACATTTTGAGTCATGAACAATATGTGCAATTTTTTCGAAGCTGGCATTTCTTTTTAACCTTTGCTTTCCTAAGGTTATTGATACACCCCTTTAGTCCCACATCGACAAGTAGAGGAACTCAGTGTGCGCTTATAAGTGGGGGGCAACCCCACCCTACCAGGCTGGTCTTTTGGGGTTGTGGGTCCTCCACTTGTGGGCGTATCAGTTATTGTCAACTTCTTTTGCACAGAATTTCTTTTTCCCAAATAACTTCATCCTCAGGCAGGGTTACTTATTCAGAGATCAATTTTCACTTGTTCAAACATTATGTATATACTTTGATACACTTCATTTTGAGATGGTCTCATCTTAAAAAAAGTGACAAGTTCATGAAAGTGAAGTTAAGTGGTGGCTATTGAATGAATATAGTTAGTCATTTCCAACTGGATATTTACCATTTGGCACACTTATTTTCCACATCAGACTAAAATCTAGTAGTTTTCAATAGTTACAAGGCTTTCCGAGTTTCGTTTGAATGATTGCTAGATTAAAAGTGGATGATGTAGTTTGTTCATTTTGGACTTATCACAATATAATCCAAATGCGAAAGTTAAGAGCTTGATGTGAATTTTGGGAAAGTAGCTAATGTAACTCCTCTACTTCGAGATGATTAATATTGTCAACTCTCAATTGACTGCTCTAATTTCGACGTAAGCATTTTGCATCAATGTGTACTCAATTGGATATCAAATGGCTCTTAAATTGTCAGTTTTTATACCAATTTAAGTCAACCATCAATAAGTGTAAAACCTTAGATTGATGATGTGATTAATGGTTTCAATAATGAGAAAGCTCGCAAACTAGCAGATCTTTCAGGCAAATGAAGATGCTCTGGTGAGATAAAAAAACAGTGTTAACTATTGTGATTAAAGAATCTTTGTTCTACTGGTAAAACCTTGGCATGATTTAATTTTATGTGGTTCATATTACATGAGATGATAGATTGTCATTGTTGAGTGTGTTATTTACAGCTTGATGTTTTCAATGTGAGTAAAGCAGGGAAAGTTATTTTCTAATGTTTTTATTTCAGGAAATGTATTGGAACTACTGATGTTTATAATTAGAAATATAGATTTTTTAAATTGATTTGCATATCTACTAGTTAAATTCACAAAAAACTAAGGAAATTATGAGTTTCTTATTTCTTGATTAATTGATTTGCATACTTCGTCGTTAAATTCTTTTGCTTAAATTTTTTAGTTGAATCAAACATCTCTCTGGATCATCGATGATTGCAGATGTCTGCAGATGATTTCATAAAGACCAATCGCGGAATTGAATGATGGAAAGGATTTGCCTGAAGAATTTCTGAGATCCTTAAAATGAAAAAAATCTGAAGGAATGAAATGACAGAAGATGATCCAGCTTCCCAGCAAACTCACACACTGAATTCTAATAAAATGTTAGGATTGGATGATATTTTGCATGTTGCAGTCCATAAGAGAGGAGTCATCAGGCTAAAATCTAGTATTTTTTTCAATAGTTACAAGGCTTTCTTAAATTTGTTTGAATTATAGCTACATGAAAAGTAGATGATGTAGCTATTAAAGTAAATACTAATTCTACATTTAATTTTGAACTTGGAAGAATATATGTATTTGAATATATATAAATCTAAGTTTCTAGTGAGTTTTGGGTCGAATTAGATTTAAATAATATATTTGGTTTGCATCCAATGACAGTAGAATCGTTTATGTGCCTTGTCATCTTAGAGATGCATGATACCATTAAGTCTTTAATTTTGAGTATTAGCATTTTGCATCAATGTGTACTCAATCAGATATCAAATGGCTCTCTGTTTCTTGATTAATTTGTATAATTACTAATTAATAATTATGCTAATAAGTCATTATATTGTGAGTTCATCGTCAGACAATATAATGTTTTCAAAAATAATAACTAATTTATTTATTATTATTTTTTTATTAATAGGTGCTAAGCACTTCATTTAAGAGATTGTCAAAAAAACAGACTATACAGAAATATGGTTATGAATCTCCTAGGAAAAATTATAACTAATTTATTATATAATTTTTTTTAGATTTTGTTTATCTAAAAACAATCCGACAATTTAAAATATAACAAACTAGTCATCAGATCCAGATTCAAGTCCACGACTCCACACCCATTACGTTTACATTAACACCCCTATAAACTTCCAGTATTCTTTAAATAAATAAAAACATTTCAGGTACCTAATCGCAAAAACCCCCTTGAAAATTCCCCATCGTTGCATTCTCTCTCACTGCAAAGAGCTCCAGATCTAAACCCCTTCTTCGACCTCGAGCTCGCTGCTCCGCATCAATGGCGGCTTCGCCGGAAGCCGATCCCTCTTCTCGCCCAGATCCTCCTCCCATCTCTCGATAAGATCGTCAAGAATGCCTCTTGGCGCAAAGGCCATGCCAAGCTCTCCCACCAGTGCAAAGCTTTGATCGACAAGCTCTCCGCCCCGCCCACCTCCACCGCCGTATCTCCGGTCTCCTCCCCGACATCCTCCTCCTCCCTCCCCAGGTCCCGTTGTTGGCCTTTCACTTGCTGAATCCGAGTCCATCCTTAACCCTCTGATCGCCGCCCTCTCATCCGCATCCCCCAAGATCGCCGAGCCGGCCCTGGACTGCGTCCAGCGCCTCATCTCCCATTCCCTCCTCCGCGGCGAGGCTGACCCCGGCTCCTCCCCTGATGCTCGTCTCCTCTCCTCCCTCCTTCCTCCTCTTGCTCCGCCCTCTCCCTCGGCGACGACGCTATCGAGCTCCTTGTTGTGAAAAGTATCCTTTCCGCCGTCACATCCACTTCCATTCGCGTTCATGGCGATGCTCTCCTTGACGCTGTCCGCACATGCTACGATCTCTACCTCGGCAGCCGCAGTCCCGTCAATCAGACCACCGCCAAGGCCTCGCTCATCCAGATGCTCGTCATTGTATTCCGCCGTATGGAGGCCGACTCCTCCGCCGCCCCTGTACAGCCCATTGTTGTCGCTGACCTCATGGACCCCGGCACTGCCCCTGCTCCGCCGGATGCCAACATGACCCAGTTCGTTCAGTCATTCATCTCGAAAATCATTGGCGACATCGATGGGGTTTTGAATCCCACGACGCCTGCGGCTAAGTCTGGGGCACATGACGGGGCCTTTGAGACGACGGCAGTGGAGCACACCAACCCTGCTGACCTGTTGGATTCCACAGATAAGGATATGTTGGATGCGAAGTATTGGGAGATTAGTATGTATAAGACTGCATTGGAGGGGAGGAAAGATGAGCTTGGAGCTGATGGGATGATGGAGAGGGAGGATGATTCGGAGGTTCAGATAGGAAATAAGCTTCGGCGGGATGCTTTCTTGGTGTTCCGGGCATTATGTAAGCTCTCCATGAAGACTCCGCCTAAAGAGGCGGCCACTGATCCGACATTGATGCGGGGGAAGATACTGGCATTGGAGCTGCTCAAGATCTTGCTGGAGAACGCCGGAGCTGTGTTCAGGACCAGTGAGCGGTACTCACTTGCTTGTAGTTTAAGTTCTAATGCTTTTAGAGTGATGAATACACTAGGCCATTTTTTCTTTTGCGCTCTTGAACATTTGGCTGATTCACACAAAAACAGTAGCTCTCCACTGCCTCATTAGTTTCTTAAGCGGAGCTAGTTTGTAGAAAAGAGATCATTTCTCATTTTAAAACCTTGTTGTATCTATGTTGGATTGAGTGATAAACTTATTTTTGGTATATTAGTCAGACAAATAGGGGAAATGTGGATGGGGACGCTTATTTTCTTTCATACTTCATAGATGACCCTGGTTTGAGCATTATCATGGACCAAGACAGCAAATAAAAAGCCTAGTCAAGCAAAAGGACAACTTGAAGTGGATAAATAGATTCCTTTACTAAAAATAGTCTTAAAGAGCTGAAACAATGGAATTTAGTGCTAAAAGGCCCTTAGACGGTATATCTGGAAAATCTAGTTCTTGTTGTAAAGATCATAGCGGAGTTTCTCTTGACATGTAATTTTGTTTGTGTATAAAAAATAGTTGAATTACATATCGCCTGTCCATATAGAACTGCATCTCTGGGGGCTGTAGAAATATTATGGTATAATCATCTTGTGCTTTGACTTGCATTCCTGAAGAAGTGGGTCTATTAAATACAAATTACATGCACACACCATTTTATTTGAATACGTTTAATAATTGAAACAGTGCTACTTTATATGAACATCTCCCTATATGTAAAGCAATCAAATGGATTTCTCATTAAATAACCTTGTGATGCATGGGTTATAGACTCTATGGTCAAGATTGAAATTTGTGGCTTTTCTAGACATTGAGTGGGTATTAAATCAACATCACTGTATTTGAGTGTGATTGTGGTGGAGCATTTTCTGTAGTCATCCTTATGCCATTGTTAACTTCATAGTGCACCCATGCACTATGTGGACACTTAAGTAGGTGTTTGGTGATGATATGTGATGCAAACATAATATAGCTGTTGCTTATGTTTGTGTCTGTGCTTCAACTCCTATTTTATTTGGTTTCTACATGTTGATCTGCTTAAGGATTCACATTAATTTAATTTATGGTAGAAATCTATGTCAAGCCATTAAATAATTTAGATTCATTCACTAAAGGTGGTTGTGCGCTCCATGAGGCGGAAATTGTCTTCATGTTATTTATTTTTGAAGTATCCGTTTAAATTGCTATTTCTCATCTGATGAATTTGTTTTGGATATCAAGCAGGTTTCTTGGTGCCATTAAGCAGTATCTGTGCCTATCTTTGTTGAAAAATAGTGCTTCAACTCATATGATTGTTTTTCAGCTTTCTTGTTCTATTTTCATGAGCCTGGTTTCAAGATTTAGACCAGGATTGAAAGCAGAGATTGGGGTATTCTTCCCAATGATTGTTCTGAGAGTTTTGGAAAATGTCGCTCAACCAAATTTTCAGCAGAAGATGATTGTTCTTCGTTTTCTGGAAAAGCTTTGTGTTGACTCCCAGATATTGGTTGACATTTTTATCAATTATGATTGTGATGTCCACTCATCCAATATATTTGAGAGGTAACTTTTGAATCATCCTTTGTTTGTTCAGTTTAGTCATCTAGTCTTATTTTTCTGTTTTTTTTACATGCTTGCGAAATGCTTATTATTAACAATTTCTTTGGAATATTTTTTCTGACCATGATGAATATATTTAATGTATTTAGGCTGATAAACCAATCTTTTGTGTTTTATTGACTTTTTTTATAAGTGTGATGTTTGTTGGATTTCCACAGAATGGTCAATGGCTTGCTCAAGACAGCTCAAGGTCCAACACCTGGCACTGTCACAACATTAGTCCCACCTCAAGATGTAACTATGAAACATGAAGCTATGAAGTGCTTAGTGGCAATATTGAGATCCATGGGAGATTGGATGAATAAACAGTTGAGAATACCAGACCCCCATTCTCCTGGAAGTCCAGAATCAGCTGAGAGCACTTCTGACGGTGGAAATGATCCTCCGATGGCCAGTGGAGATGGGGAGGAGGCTACTGAAGGAACAAGTTCTCATTCGGATTCTGCAAGTGAAGTCTCAGATGCTGCTTCTTTTGAGCAGAGGCGCGCTTATAAGCTGGAACTTCAGGTGAATAATTATGAATAATTGTTATATTTTCATTCATATTCATATCATGCTTATATAATTGAAGATGCACTTATCTTCGCCCATTGGTATATTATTGGCAGGAAGGAATATCCCTTTTTAACCGGAAACCTAAGAAAGGAATAGAATTTCTTATAAATGCAAAGAAGGTGGGAGATTCACCTGAGGAGATATCTAGCTTCCTTAGAAGTGCATCAGGCTTGAACAAGACTCTGATTGGTGATTATTTAGGAGAAAGGGAAGAATTGCCACTAAAAGTCATGCATGCTTATGCGGATTCATTTGATTTTCAAGGTATGGAGTTTGATGAGGCTATCAGGACCTTCTTGCAAGGGTTTAGATTGCCTGGTGAGGCACAAAAGATTGATCGCATAATGGAAAAATTTGCTGAACGGTTTTGCAAATGTAATCCGAAAGCCTTCATGAGTGCAGACACTGCTTATGTCCTTGCTTATTCTGTGATATTGCTTAACACTGATGCGCATAATCCAATGGTTAAGAACAAGGTCTGTGACTATTCTTATGATTTCTTCAATTTATTTGATGTGCTTCAACTCAATTATGGTGCCATTCTGTATCATATTGTATCATATGATATACCTTAGTTTTCTGGAATGGTATTTTTCAGTTTTGTGATCCAGGCATGGAAACTTTATTTGCAGATATCCTTCATTTATTTATCTATTTATTGCACCGTATCTTAGCCAGTTCTTGAAAATGGCATTCTTTACCTTCAAATTCTTTTGCTTAAATTTATAGTTGAATCCAAAAATCTCTCTAAATCATTGATGATTGCAGATGTCTGCAGATGATTTCATAAGGAATAATCGTGGAATTGATGATGGAAAGGATTTGCCGGAAGAATATCTGAGATCCTTATTTGAAAGGATCTCAAGGAATGAAATTAAAATGAAAGAAGATGATCTGGCTTCCCAGCAAACTCAGCCACTGAATTCTAATAAAATGTTGGGATTGGATAATATTTTGAATGTTGTTGTCCGCAAGAGAGGGGATAAGTCTATGGAGACCAGTGATGATCTCATCAGGCACATGCAAGAGCAGTTTAAGGAAAAAGCTCGCAAATCAGAGTAAGCTTGTTTGTTCTTTTGTAATATCAATGATTGTTGAATGTTGACTCTAAATCATTTTTTAATTCTCTCACCGCAGTTATTGTTAGCTGTTATATTTCAGAATGCTCAACATGTTATATTGGTAATTGGTTGTTATGATTTTATGCACAATCCTCTGTATCCTGCCTGTTCTGAACAATTTCTCAATTTTAGGTCTGTGTATTATGCTGCAACTGATGTGGTAATACTGAAATTCATGATTGAGGTATGCTGGGCACCTATGTTGGCCGCTTTCAGTGTTCCACTTGACCAGAGTGAGGACGAGACAGTGATATCTCTCTGTCTTGAAGGGTTTCGATGTGCAATTCATGTTACTGCAGTTATGACAATGAAGACCCAGAGAGATGCCTTTGTTACTTCTCTAGCGAAGTTCACGTCCCTCCACTCTGCTGCTGACATGAAGCAGAAGAATATCGATGCTATCAAGGTTTGGTTTCTATTTTTGTCATTGCCAAACAAATGGATAACAACATATATAACTAGTTTTGAGTCTTGACAAGTGGCTTCCTTGATGTTCGCCTCTTAATTATTTTGAAATATTGCACACTCAATGAACTTTAATTTTTATAATTTATATCATCATGTTTTGTATAAATCGTGCATTTGAAAGATGCAATATAAATATACTCCCAGCAACATAAAATGTGGACAAACAATGCTTCATGCATTGATCATGATTCATGCATTTGATCATGTAAATACTCAATAAAAGTAAACATTGCTTGATGGCATATCTTCACGGGTATTTGGAAATATTGTTCTTATAGAAATATATTAGTGTTTGGTTGGTGCAAGTACTAGCAAATAATATTTTTGTTGTTTGAAAAATAAATACCTTTGATAGTGGAAACACTCCTTAAGAGAGAATTTTTAAATAGTGTTGCAAGGACAACCATTCTGACTGGAAAGTCAGTGTGAAGCAGGTTGAGGATGTACTCTGTGATATTAGCTGTGATTACTTAACAGGTAGAAATTATTTAAGACAAGAAGGTTGAGTTCAAGTGCAACATAGTGGCAAGATTGATTAGATAGCACTTATTGTGCATTAACTTGGAAATTTTATGTTACTACTTGTGCAATTTATAGTTAATCTAAGTGATCAGATTGTGTCTGATATGTCTTCACGTATGGTTGCAAGTTGAAACTAGTCACATAGGAACTGATGTACAAATGCCTGCATTTTTGCGCAAGGAACAGACATTTATCATACTAGTATGTTGATTGTGTTGCAAGATTATATAGGGAATACCAACCATGTCAAAAGCATAATTTTATCCCAGCTTAATAGATGTTTGGATGTTTCCTGTGAAGGCTCGTAAAGCAAACCTCTGTAGTGGCATGCTTCTATGAAGCATCCATTCTTTATTGTTTATTTGTTTTGACAAGAAGTAATGAGAAGCCCGGTGATTGTTCTCCCCTATGTGTTTATTATCTAAAGTATAAAGACAAAGTTCTAAAGTCATTTGCTTATAGGGCATCTTGTTTTTTGCTGCTGCTGCTGTTGCTGCTGCTGCTGTTGTTGTTTTTTCTTTCCCTTTCGTTTTTGTAATATATTTTGTCCAATTGTTCTGCAGACAATTGTTTCCATTGCAGAAGATGATGGTAATTATTTGCAAGAAGCCTGGGAACATGTTTTAACATGTGTGTCTCGGTTTGAGCATTTGCATCTTTTAGGAGAGGGTGCTCCTCCAGATGCTACATTTTTTGCAATACAACAAAATGAATTGGATAAATCTAGACAAGCCAAATCATCAATCCTTCCTGTATTGAAGAAGAAGGGTCCTGGGCGGATGCAGAACGTGGCTCCAACAGCAAGAAGGGGTTCCTATGATAGTGCTGGTGTCGGTGGCCATGCCTCTGGAGTAGTTACATCTGAGCAAATGAGCAACTTGGTTTCAAATTTAAATTTGTTAGAACAAGTTGGAATTGCTGATATGAACCGAATATTCATGCGTAGTGAAAATCTGAATAGTGAGGCAATAGTTGACTTTGTCAATGCGCTTTGCAAGGTTTCTATGGAAGAATTGAGATCTGCATCAAATCCACGAGTTTTTAGTCTCACGAAGATTGTTGAGATTGCGTAAGAAGCATTACTTATTCTTTCACCGCCTGATATGTGATGGGTAGTAATTTTTCTGTTTATTTCATACAGGCACTTTAATATGAACCGAATCAGACTTGTCTGGTCTAAAATCTGGCATGTGTTAGCTGAGTTCTTTGTCACCATTGGCTGCTCAGAAAATCTCTCAATTGCTATTTTTGCAATGGATTCCTTGCGTCAGCTAGCAATGAAGTTCTTAGAGAGAGAAGAACTGGCCAACTATAATTTCCAAAATGAATTCATGAAACCCTTTGTCATTGTTATGCGCAAAAGCAGAGCTGTTGAAATCAGAGAGTTAATAATCAGATGTGTTTCTCAGATGGTGTTGGCTCGTGTTAATCATGTCAAGTCAGGGTGGAAAAGCATGTTCATGGTAAGTTTTAACAGCAGCTAAGAGCATTTTTACTTACCGGGAGCTTCTGAATCTTATATAATTTTGTTTTTTGGTGGTGGTGAAAGGGGGTTTGTGTTTGGTTGGAGGTGGAAGTTTCATTGTTCATATTGTGTCTTTCTTTAGGAATCATATTTCTCAATCAAACTATTTTTGCAGGTCTTCACAACTGCTTCTTCAGATGAGCACAAGAATATTGTGCTTTTGGCTTTTGAGATTATTGAGAAGATTGTGCGTGATTACTTCCCTTATATAACTGAAACTGAAACTACAACCTTCACAGATTGTGTTAATTGTTTGGTTGCATTTACCAATAGTCGGTTTAATAAAGATATCAGCCTAAGTGCCATTGGTTTCCTTCGGTTATGTGCTGTTAAACTTGCTGAAGGAGACCTTGGTTCCTCTCCAAAGTTAAAGGGCAATGAAGGTGCTGAAGTAGAGAAAGATGGAAAAATTGATGGCCAACGTCCCATTGACAAAGATGATCATCTACATTTCTGGTTCCCATTGCTAGCAGGTACT
The DNA here is from genome assembly GCF_009730915.1 of Dioscorea cayenensis subsp. rotundata. Classification (NCBI taxonomy): domain Eukaryota; kingdom Viridiplantae; phylum Streptophyta; class Magnoliopsida; order Dioscoreales; family Dioscoreaceae; genus Dioscorea; species Dioscorea cayenensis. Next base: position 1,525,101 of record NC_052471.1, on the reverse strand, counting down.
GACAGAATGAAGCATTAAATCTTTTGATCTTTCAGATTCGGTTTATGGTCTTTAATTCCGGTGCCACCAATGGTATTTGTTACTTTTGTCATGACGTAGGTATGCCTGTGTTAGTCCTTGGTCCTCATTTTTATAACCTTTGTGCAGGATTGTCAGAACTTACATTTGATCTTAGGCCTGAAATAAGGAAAACTGCCTTGCAAGTGCTATTTGATATGCTACGCAACCATGGGCATCTCTTCTCACTGGCTCTGTGGGAGAAAGTCTTTGACTCTGTTCTTTTCCCAATATTTGATTATGTAAGACATGCTATTGATCCATCCGGACGAAATTTGCAAGGACAGGAGATTGAAGATGATTCCAGCGAGCAAGATCAAGATGCTTGGCTTTATGAAACATGCACTTTGGCCCTTCAGCTGGTAGTAGATCTTTTTGTGAAATTTTATGATACTGTGAATCCGCTGTTGAAGAAAGTGTTGATGTTGTTGACAAGTTTTATAAAGCGCCCTCATCAGAGTCTTGCTGGCATTGGCATTGCCGCCTTTGTTCGCTTAATGGGCAATGCTGGAAACCTCTTCTTTGAGGAGAAGTGGCTTGAGGTGGTCTTGTCATTGGAAGAAGCTGCTGCAGCAACCCTCCCTGATTTCTCCCTAGTTTCTTCTGATGTTTACCTTGAGAATTTAGCCAGAGACAGCATATCAGAAAGTAATGAAGAACCCCAGAAGTCAACTGATGACGATGATGTGGAGGGCCGCAGAACTAGAATTCTGTTTGCTGCCATTAATGATGCCAAGTGTCGTGCTGCAGTCCAACTTCTGTTGATTCAGGTATGCAATTTTTACAATTTAAAAATCTTACATTTAAAAGAGGATCACATGTGTCTCCATCATGTCATTATAAACATTCGACTTTACTATATTTACTGAATCATCACAATCTGTTTCTTAGATTAGTGCTCAGTTGTCTCAATGACTTGCCCTATATTATTCCCTCCTCAAAGGGCATTGCAGCATACTCTGTTGTAGACTATCTGATCAGTAAATGCAGCTTCACATGGATTTTATTGCTTAAAAAAAGCTTTATCTTGGCTTTAGTTAGTTTTGTTTCCTTTTGGTATTATGTTACCCAATGTAGGTCTTTGCATTCAGTGATGTTCAATTATGAACTTGAATGTGAAACTTTTTTTTTTTCTTTTATATATTCTCACAGGCAGTACTGGAAATCTATGGAATGTATAGAGCTCAACTATCAGCAAGGAATAGAGTTGTACTCTTCAAAGCATTGCATGTGGTGGCAGCCCATGCTCACAAGATAAATAGTGACAGTGAACTGAGATCGAAACTACAAGAACTAGGTCCTATGACCCAAATGCAGGATCCTCCACTTCTACGCCTCGAGAACGAATCCTACCAAATATGTCTTACACTCCTGCAAAACATCATCTTTGACAGACCTACAAACGACGGGGACATCGATATAGAGGCACATCTTATTGCCCTGTGCAGTGAAGTTCTGCAAGTGTATTTAAAAACCGCAAAACCCGGGCAGCTACTCAGGATCTCATCTGCTGGTCAACAAAAACCACAATGGCTCATTCCAATCGGTTCATCAAAACGTCGAGAACTTGCAGCCCGGGCACCCCTCATCGTGTCAACAATTCACGCCATATGTGATCTGGAAGGTTCATCATTCCAGAATAACTTGTCACATTTCTTCCCTCTTTTCGCAGGGCTGATAACCTGCGAGCATGGTTCAAACGAAGTACAACTCGCACTGAGTGATATGCTCGACTCGTGGGTTGGCCCGGTTTTGCTCAAATCTTGTTGCTGATCTTGTTCACAGCATATTCATATTTACATCATTATAGACTTGATTGTATGATAGTTTTGTCAGACACCATTCTTCAATTGCTTCAATGTTTGTCATCATCTTGATGTAATAGTTGTTATACATGGCATTTAATAGCCATTGTTGGACTCTTACAACAAGAATATGTAGGTTTTGAAATGAGCATCCATGTGATTTGATGATGTATTTATGTGAGTTATATCATTGTTATGCTTGTGCTTAATTCGTCCATTATATATATATATATATTGTACATTTTCAAGGCAAAATTGGGGGACTTTTTTTAGATTAGTGATCACTTGGAGAATGTTTAATTTGTTTGGTCTAGGGTTGTTATGTTTTTGGTGTTATAAATAATATTATAATAATTAATCGTCCAAATTTTTTTGTAATAATAATATTATCAGACATGTTTTCATCTGAGGCAATATATTGAACAGATTTAATAAATTAAAATATATATGTCTTATAGTTTATTAATCAGTTTTAAACCATCAAACTCATGATGTGTCATTATATATATATGCACTTCATCAAATGTTAGGTATCTGTTTATTTGTCTCATGAAAACGAGGGCGCCAAAGATAATTATATATAAATATAAATTATTTTTTATTTATGTTAATATAAAATTTTACTTTTTATTCATCAAATGTCATTATATATTTTTTAAATCAGTTTTAATTCATGAACTCATGCTAATGTTTTGAAGAATAACCCATAACAATTAAATATGTATCAAATATCAGTTTACGAAATGAGTGATGTACAAGATAATGATCAAACCTATCCAATAATTATAAATTTTAAACCTCTAATCATCAGACTCTTCTTCTTATATATATTAAAAACAAAATAGTGAAAATTTTAGATCAAATTGCATATATTAAACATCATCAACTAACAGTTTGGGATCATGGCAATTGCAATGGATATATATATATATATATATATATATATATATATATATATATATATATATATATATAGTACAGAAAAAAAGATGATCAATATTGTTTTCTTACATTCACTCATGCATTTGATCTATATATATATATATATATATATATACTCACAAATTATCAATACATTGTGATTAATTCCTGCGGGTAATTATATTATTTATTAAGTCTTGATATTTTCCCTCAATATTATTGATGTCTTCTGGAAATATTATTATTTTCAATCTTATTGCAGAAATGAAGATGAAGAAGAAGATAAGCTGTTTTTCTATAGAAAATATCAGCAAATATTCTCGATTTTCACCATAGAAATGCAGTGAAGCAAGACTACAAAAGTTTAGAGCTCTATAAATTAGAACACATGAATTCATTTAAGTGCATGCATGCATGCATGATATCAAGACAAGTACTTGTAGAGAAGCATTTTACTGAAGTTTAAGAAAATAGCAAGTAACAAAGATGAAGGAGCACCTCAAGTTAATTAATTACCTGAGTATTCAAACAAGAGAAAAACTTACATCAAATATAAGCTCTAAAAGAAATATATATATATATATATATATAGAGATAAAAAAAACACATATGATGTTAATGATCTCTTTCTATATATGTGCCTAAAACATAAAAACTAAACCATATCTATGTAATGAATGAACTCAACACTAAACACTGAAAAACAACATTCCAACTAAACTCTCTCTCTCTCTCTCTCTCTCTCTCTCTTTATGAAACCTCAAAATATGATTGTAAGAAAGGAAACCAAACCAAATTACAAACTAAACTCTCTCTATATTTGATGAGGATCCCATAATGTACTATAAAGTTAAATAAACCAAATTAAATACAACTCCAATTCTTATAGATATGTAGAGTAATTAGTCACACATATATTATGCTAATCACTCACGCCCTCTCTCTAACTCAACCCTAAACACTAACTAAACACTCTCTCACCCACTCTAAACCCTAAACACCAAAATAGAAAACATAAACTCTCTCTCTCTCTCTCTCTCTCTCTCACACACACACACACACACACACACACACACACACACACAACAAGTAAAGCATTGATATAACCAAAAGCAGTCAACCAAACTATATATATATATATATATCTTTTCTTTGGTCTTCTAGGAGTCAGGAAAAGAGAGATGCAGAGGGGCAGTGACCATCTCTCTCTTACTCACTCTCTCAGAGTCAGTGCAGACGAGTGCCTTATCCCTAAGAGCTAGCTCAAGTTGCAGGAACTTCAACACCCGTGTCCTTGTCCTTATCTCCTAAGTTTTAATGCCTTGATTAATCTGCACTCCTTCAAAGTCACTGCACGTGTAAACCAGTCCTCTTCTTTCACTCCCAGGCCTGCATTACCCACCCTTCCATTTCCATTTGACATTTGACATTCACCCATGTATACATGACAGCATGAAAACCAGTACTTCTGGTTGTTGTCCTACTTTTAACCAGTACTAGTACTTATTACAATTCATGCACCAAAGGAGATAAAAAAAAAAATTTAAAAATTAAAAAAAAAAATGCAACCATGCCAATGCATGCTTTGGAACAGAGAAAAAGAATGGTACGTGGATGTGATGATGATGTGTGGACATGCAATGCAAGTTCAATGGGGGACACAAACAATTGGACAACATTACTCTAACTCTCTTTTGCTGCTGCTGCTCTCTGTGTTGGAGTAGCTGCAAAGTAACTCTTGCAGTTGCTTCCAAGTCTTGGAAAGTAACTCAAAAACATGAAAACCAATTACACATACCACCCAGAGAAACAACAACAGATCCATGGCACAGTGTATGTGGATCACATCATTGATTAACACCCAAAAAGCTCTGTGTTTGACAACTAGAAAGTCATGCTGAAATCAAGATACTACCAATTAATCAATCAAACAGTTACTAATAACATAATCATCATCATCCTCCTCATTCTTCCACTTTGTGCAGACATATATATAGATATATATATCTTCATGAAAACTTATAAACTAATAATTAACAACAATAAAAAGAAAGAGAAGAAGATGATCATAGAGTAGTAGTCACTCCAATTAGAAAAAACAAAAACAATTAAAAGAGAATTAAACAAACTAAAACTAAAACTAAGAACCAGAAACAAATAGTAATAATATCAAAAGAGAGTAATATTAAAAGAAAAGAGATAGAGAGAAAGAGTGAGATCTACAGCCTGTGATCATGATCAGATGTCATTTTAATTTCAGTAAGGTGGACGATTTACCGGCGCCGGTGGCCCAACCATAAGCATCAGTCGGCAACTGAACATTGTTCAGAAGGTTAGGCGGCAAACCAAACAGCGGCGCCGCTGCCGACTGGTCTGGAAGCAGTTGCTGTTGTTGTGACTGAGACGGCGGCGATTGTCCGACCATCCCTGGCGATCCCAATGGCCCGGACGTCGGCAATGCCTCTTCTTCATCAAGTGGCAATCTTTCATATGCTGCGTTGCCGAATGAAGCCGCCATTATAACTACAGGTCCAGATGCAATCAAAGCTCCGACAACACTACCACCGACGACTTGGCCTTGTCCTCCGGCTAAGTAAATTGTTAGACCTGTAGCTGCTGGAGGAGCCGGAGGAGGTAGGAAGGATCCAGAGAGTGACAAGATCTCAAACCGGCCATGAAGAGTGACGACGGCACCGGGTGAAGCTGGTTGCCGGAGAGTGACGTTGGTGACGGTGCCACTACCACTGAGAATACATACACCACGTTGCCGGCGTCTAGCAAAGTTGGCCACACTCTCACCAATATCACACCCGCCGGCTATCTCCATGACGTGAGAACGGAGAGCGTTGGGGCTGTCGCGAGTGATTATGATAGGTGGTTTTGGTTTGTTCTTAGAGCCGGCAGGGCGGCCACGAGGTCTTCGTGTCATCTCGGAATCTCCTCCGGCGGAAAGGTACGGGGACTAAATCTTGGTTGGGCTCATCTTCTCCGGCAACAGCGTTGGTGGTGGTTGCGTCATCCAATTCTCTCTTTTTACCACGGTTGAGAAGGGAGCTGGATTGCTCGTCTTCAGTTTTGGGAGTTTGGAGCTGAGAGTGGAGTTGTTGAAGATGGGAGTGGAAGTGGCGGGTGTGGAAAGGAGGTGGCAAGTGATGGCCATGGGTTGATGAAGCAGTCACTGGATCCATAAAAGTGGAAACAAATGGAACAGTGAACAATGAAAAAAAGAAAGACAAAAAAAAAATAAAAAAAAGCAAGTTTGATGGATGTTTTGGTGTTTTTGTTTTAGGAGCTAAGGGTGTAGTAGTTGTCCATGATCATGATAAGTGAAGAAGTTTGGGTAGGAGAGGATATAGTTGTGGGAGAAGAAAGAGGTGTGTTAGGGTTAGGTTAAAGGGATGGTGTACTTGATTTGATGGTGAGAAGGGCTAGTATGGGTTTGAGACTTGAGTGGTGCCATATATGGGTTCCTCTCTCTCTCTGTGTTTCTCTATGTTTCTTCTTTCTTCTTCTTCTTGTTCTTGTTCTTCTTGGTCTATGTTTGGGATGTTGGGAAGAGTGGTTTATGAGTTGATGATGTTTGGTTGATGGATGAAGTGATGGTGGGCGAGATAGAAAGAAGAAGGAGGAGGAGAAGTTGACAAAACTAGAGCTATCATTGACCTGTTATTACCATCTTGCCCGCCTGGTCACCCGCTACTTCTTGTCCTCTATGTATGTATGTATATATATATATATGTGTGTGTGTATACATGTATGTGTGTATATATATATATATATATGCCCTTATAAATACCACTTATTTCTTTTAAAAGATAATTATTATATATATGTTTTAGTAATTAAATCTACTAACTCGTGGCAATTTCGTTGAGTTCAATTTTTTTTAACAGCACTCTCAATTTTAACAAAGTGAGGATGTGTGGCAGTTTCACATCTATGCCCCTCAGGATTGATGCTTATTACCTTTAAAAAAAAATTAAATCCTTTACGATATCTAAATATGATTATAATTGATGTTTGATGGAGATAATTGGGATAATTTAGATGTGCAATATCCTAAAATTTATGTTTTAATATAAGATTTAAAAAAATAAAAATAAATAATCAAGTTTGTTAGATTCATAACTGTTTTTTGGTTAAGTAGTAGATAAATAATAGATTTTTTTTTTGTTAGTCTGTTTATTGAGATATTTTGCTATTTTCATTTTTTATTTTTGCATCTTTTCATAGGGCTGATAGTAGTTATAATAATCATGTAACAAATATGTTTTCATAATACAACTTATTGTTTAATCAAATAATTGACTTAAAATTCTCAAAAACAAAATATAGTATATATATATATATACATACGAAAAAAAATGGCTGCAATTATCCCAAACAATCACACATAAATTAAAAAGGTTCAACGCAAAACAAAGAACAGGTTGAACCGAGCTGGCCGAATAAACCGGGTCCATGTCTGCCCTGAGCCAGTGGCAATGCCGTAAATAACAACAACAAATAAGGTCATTTAGAAAACCAATCCAGAAAGGTTAGATGGAAACCATGTGGTGGTGGTGGTAAGCGTGGGGAACCGGAGCGCAGGGGGCGAGGAAAGGGGCGTGCTCGAATCTCGATGTCCCTTCATTAATGTGGGACCCATACTAACATCACCTTATTGACACGTGGCGTTTCATTAACCACCCCAAACACGGAACAGCAAAGTTCCCTCACATCCAATCTTATATATCTACATCGGCTTTGACGTCGCTTTCAGAGCCGTCCGACAACTCAGAGCCCACTCGCGCGGGGTTTGGGCCTTGGTGCCCGCCAGCGTGGCCCATTGGGCGGCAAATAGGGCCCACTTGAAGTGGATACGCCACGTCATCGTGTTTGTCTCACGTGTCAGCCGTTCCCGCCCGTGCCGAGGAATCGGCCAATTCGGGGATTGGCTACGCCACGTCATTGGGCTTGTCTTACGTGTCAGGGTTTCCCGCCCGTGTTGAGTGCCGAGGAATCGGCGAGAGTGGGTATGGCGGCAAGTACACTGCGGCGAGATCCGGATCCGGATCCGGATCTGGATCTGGGATCCGAATCCGGAGATAAAAAAACACTGTGACAGTGTGACAGTGATTTTTACTGCTTTAAATGACGGAAATGCCCCTATTACGTGACTCTGGTTTGAAATGAGGATGGCGTTGATGTAAATAAAATATTCATATTTGTAATTTCATTTATAGTACAAATGTTGAGGTTTAACAAATGAACATGTTTGGAGAATTTTTTTAAAAATAAATTATAGAATAAATAATTTTTTATGTTTTTAAAAATATTTTTGAAGTTAAAAACCAAGTTATTGGAAAAATATAAAGTAAACATTCACAATGAGTTGTCGGTCATCTAATATTTGTAATTTCATTTATAGTACAAATGTTGAGGTCTAACAAATGAATAAATATGTTTGGAGAATTTTTTTAAAAATAAATTATAGAATAAATAAATTTTATGTTTTTAAAAATATTTTTGAAGTTAAAAAACAAGTTATAGGAAAATATAAAATAAACATTCACAATGAGTTGTCGGTCATCTAATAATTAATCTTCTAATATATGCTTCATTTTGATCAAAATATATATTATTAACATATATGTTGTTTAATTTGTAGACATCTTGAAATATCTTATAAATTTGATAATCTTTAACTTAGATTAAAGTAATCCTACTGATATTTACATACTCAATCTAATTATTTAAATAAATGTAATTAATTATTTTTTTAATATTAATAAAAAAATATTTTATTTAAAGACAAATTCAATTAACAAAACCGCATGTACAAATAAACTAAACAAACAAAAGTATAAGTGATAAAATAAATCAACAAATCAAGTCCTTGGTTTCTTCTCATGAGACAAATACATTGTTCAGAGAATTGAACTCTTTCAATGTTTATTAAATGTGTATAAGTTATTGAAAACTTTTTCTATTATTACTACAAACACTTTTAATGTTTCTTCTAGATAATCAGTTATGTATAAAATACAAGTTTAGAAGCACATTAGAAAAATGTAATTTAATTGGGATTTGGAGATGATTGTTAATTACATGGACATGGAGTAGCTACCATGCACTCACTGGCAAATGATTGAGAGTAATATATATATATATATATATATGTTATGTCAAGCAGTCCATTTTATATGCATTTAATTTATTGTATGTTTTATTTTTCTCAGTGGTATATTTAATTTATTTAAAATAAAACATAGTACCATCTCATTCTTTGAATAGAACCAAATAGTCACTTTTTGCTAATATGTTTTAAATTAAGTTATATTTTTATATTCTATGTTGAAAAGTATAATAAGTATAATAAGTATATCTATTTACTATATTTAAAAATAATTTAATTTTCGTAGCATTAACATTATAAATAATCTTTTAAATCATTCATATAGCTTGGATATATTTAATTTAATGATATACACATATACCATTGTAACTAGTAAGTTAATTCTAATAATATATGTAATTAACATGATCACATGGTCCTTATATTCCAAATTATTCTTGGTTATTTATTGCTCTACCTGTATATATATACATACTTAATGAGTGGTGTACATGTATTTATTCAAATATATTCACACACTTGCGGTTTCATGTTTGGAAGCTCTTAATTAGTGGTTCCCTATGCTTCCAAAAATAACTAGTTTGGCTACACACACACACAATATATATATATATATATATATAAAGAGTTGATCTTTGCCATTCTGTATCATCAATTGCCTGTTCTCTTGTTTTGTATTTTATTTTTATTTATCTTCTCCCATCTCTCTTACCTCCAAGCCAAACTTTCCTTTCTCCTCTTTATCTCCTTTTTTATAATATATATATATATATATATATATATGTTAAGCATGAAATGATGGCAATATGCATAAAAAAAAAGTGGGTGGCAATTTATACATTAATTTCTTTCATTTTTACATGGAATGTTCTTCAAAGTTTTTCTTTTTTAGGACCTTGTATTAACAATGTCCAGGTGAATGATATTTTATATATGTATTAATAGTAAAAGTCTCCCAAAGTTACAAGTTGGCAGGAGTTAGTTGTAAAGGTTAATGTATAATTAGCTCTCACAATACTCTAATATTTTAAAAAATGAGTGGAATTGGAGATGAAAGGAAGTTACAAAGCCATGCATGCATGCCTTTTTCTTTTCATTTTATTCAATAAAAAAAATACGTCATCCATTATCAACATGCAAGTGCTTCAAAGCCTGGAAATCACTCTCCCATTTCTTGTGCTTTTCTAATTTATGGTCATGAAAGTTAATTTAACCCCCAAAAAAAAATCACATTGGTAGAATAATATATATATAATGATCTTTCCTTTCAAAGAACTACATATCATTATGTTGTAATTATACTAAACAAAGAATTTAATGAAAATAGATTATACATCATATTCTCCAAAGAAGGTAGACTAAAAGTAAATGCTATTAAAGGTCATATTAAATAGTTAGATTATTAATGTTCAAATAATTAAATAATTTGAGTGAGGGCATGCATCATGGAGTATCCAAAGCATGCATGAAATATAACATACATGTGAATTGAGGTTGAGCTCATGCAATTATTCACAGTTTAAATAAAAGTAATCATCAAAATTAACATTTCTAGATTTGTTATTTGGGTATTAATTGAAAATTTTTACAGCACGGTAAAAAAAATTATTTCCAAATCTTGTAAAATTACATGAACAAAATTATTTGAACCAATGAATTAATTATTTATATGTGTGTATATATATATATGTGTGTTCTAATTAATTTCGCCCTTTCAATGAACCTTTGAGACTTAATTAAGGTCACTATCAACTAGCGTCAATTTCGAATCTTTCGCCACCCACTTAATTTTTTATTAGTGGGCCAATTTCAAACACCAATACACATCAATTAGCATTAATCAACTTCTTAAACAAAGTTGAAAAACAAGATATTTGAGGCCTTAATCCTCACTCCCCTTTTTTGTTCTCCAACTTCCTTCCAAAATGCCGGCTTCCCTCTTTCACACTCACAATCAAACAAATTAACAAAGTAAAACCCATTAACCATTAATTAAAAAGCAATTAGCAATTAATTAATCCAATTAACCATTTCATTAATTAATCTCTCTTTAAAGTTGAAGCTCTCTATTAAAATTCAAAAGCATGCATATTTTATATATAGCACGCCATCTAGCCAGTGACTCCCTAAATTTGAAATCTAAAGACGTCTTATAGTTTGCTATATATTATCCATTTATATAGAGTACCAAATACTAGTGCTATTAGAGCACAATATACCTAAGAGTAGATCTGTACAGTATCCTATAGTTAATAACCGTCAAATCATAATCTAATGGTTTCCATTAAACATACTTAGATTTTAAAAAAAGCTAAAGAAATAATTAATTAGAAAAATATTTATATATATGAAGCCTAACCTTAACTCTAACCCTAACCCTAACTCTAAAAAAGTTAGTTGAAAGGCAAGGTAAGCAATAGGTAGAAGAGAGAAAGGTGGTGCAGTGGCTCTTTCCAACTCTCTACCCATCAAACAAAGCATGAAATCATATTCTAATCAAATATTATAATACCTTCATCCTTTAATAATTAAAGAAGCTTACTCCATCTCCATGTATATATAATTAAACAAATGGGGAGGTGCAACAAGCTATATATATATATATATATATATATGTATATACATATATAAATAAAACATGGACCACAAGCCATGTCCATGTGATGACCACCACCTGCCGCCTCGAATCATCAAACGATGTCGTCGGCTTTCGCTGTCTCCTTAGTCTTACTTTCTTGACGGAGCCGATGCTCATCGATGATTGGCTGAGATTTCTGGATTAAAGATTTGTTTATTGTCATCGCAGCGAGCATCTCGGATGCTCGCCTTTATATTTTATGTGCACAAGCTGCCGACTTTGTGCACCATGTGATCAGTACTGATGCTCACCATTTTTGGATGTATTCATGCCGGAGTCTCCGTCGTCATCCCGTCTTTCATCTTGTATATATTCATTTCATTCAATAATTATTTGTATCTCTATATATGTTAACTTTATATATATACATCTTCAGATAGAGAGACAGATCATATATGATTCATGACAGCATATATAACAACTAATTAATTAAGTTCAATTTAGAGTTAGAGGATGTATAAATATAACAAACTTGTTATGTACGTTTTAACCTTTTATAGATAACTAAAGAGAAAGAATAACATTAATATATCTTTAAGATATATAGATATACATTGTTGGATGGTTCCTTTGTTATTCTTCATTCAATGTTAATTAATTAAGGATAGAGAGGTATAAGCGATTTAATATGTGTGTGTACATGAATGGGAGAGAGCATTATATATGCAGATGATGATAAGTCATGCATCTCTGATCTAATTAAAGAAGCTTATTAATTTGATTAAAAAAAAAAGAAATAGTAATAAGTCATGCATCTTATGATTTAATGAAGGTTATCTGATAAATTAACAAAAGTAATCATTCATGCATGTCATGATATAATGAAAGTTAGCTGATAAACAAATAGTAATTATTCATGCATCTCATGATATATAATGAAGCTTAGCTGATAAAAACAAGACTGCATCTCATGAATGTAATATGAAGGTTATCTGATAAACAAATATATAGTAACAATTCATGCATCTCCTAATACAGTGAAGGTAATTATTATCTGATATACAAATAGTAATAATTCATGCAGTTTCAAAACTCTGAAGTTAATAATATGAGAGAAAGAGAAAGAGATCATAGGGAGGGCATTATGAAGATGATAACTCATGTAGCTTTATAAAAAAAATAAAATAAAAAGAATCATGCAGTTTTTTGATCTAATAAGAACATTATACATTGAGATGGTAATTCATATTGCTTTTGAGTTAATGAGGACTTTGTATATTAAGATGACAATTTATTACCAAAGGGCTTGTAGCCTAGTGGTACCCCGGGTCCCCTCGTTGGAGGAGACGCGAGTTCGATTCTCCCTGACCGCGCTCCCCAGTTTCAAGAGGGTGAGGATGTTGTGGCAATTTCCCCGCCCGCGTATGCCCATGAGGGTTGGTGCTTATCGCCCTACCAAAAAAAAAAAAAAATTGACAATTCATTCAAACTTCATGCAGTGATAAATATTAGCATTAAAATATATGTTGCTAACTTGCTATAGTAGACTAGTATAATATATGAACATTTTTAATGGGGTTTATATTTAATACACTTCTCAATGTACTTTCATTATAGGGTTTATGATGTTCTTATATATATATATATTATGCAATTACACTCGCTTGCTATATCATTTGAAAGTTATATTATTATGTGTACACTTTTTAATTAAGTACCTTGTATGTGTATGCATTTCTTAATTAATGTGAACTAGTTATTATATATCTAAAGCTAAAAAAACGATTGTCCTAGTTAGCCTAAAAGAAGCCATGTTGGCGCAATGGATAAGCTTGCAAAATTCATACATACGTAACATACATACATATATATATATATATATACAAATTTTAATTGAAAGAAAAGAACATGATGTTCCCTCTTTAACACAACACTCATTGCCTATAATTTTTTTTTCATGATCCCTTGCTTAGTCCTTTAATTCTCTTGTTTATCCCAAGATGCAACACTATTAATATGAAAGCAACTTTATTCAATGTAGATATATTTCATTTATCTTTACAAATATAATAATTTTTTTCATTATCCCTTACTTAGGCCTTTAATTCTCCTTTTGATTTAATTTATTACTAGTCTTATTTATTATTATTTTCATTATTGACTAAATTCCTGTCAATGCTGGCTGGACAAGTAGATATTCATTGGTATAAATTTAATCTTTTAAAAAAATTAGTTATTAATTTAAAATGAAAATGTTCAGTCATTAAATTTCAAAGATGGTGTTTTCAGTTCTTTTTTGATTTGAGCCCATTTTGATTCGGCCCAGCCCAAGATCATTTTATTGAAATTGGGCTGGATTGGATCAGATTGTCCGTAAATTTTTTTTTTTTCTATAACTAATCTTCGTATTTTACTTGCTACTTGTGACTAAATCTAATTATAAAATATTAAAATAATTTAATTTTTATATTTTTTAAGTTTCTTTTTAAATAGTACAATAAATTATTATGCTATTGACTAACCCTGGTATTAGGGTGTACTTGCTACCAATAAAAAACAATGATTTATATTTAAATGGTATTTTAACTAGGATGGCAATATGCTCAATTTTATTTCATTTTTATAATACAATAATTCATCATTAAAGTCAAAAAATTTTTCATTTTAAAAGTTGAGCCACCCATAGTAATGTTAAAAAAAAAAAAGGAAGGAAAATAAAATTAGAAAGATAAGTGATGAGTAATTTGGTTATTTTTCAGGTGGTGTCAAGTAAAAACCTCAAACACAACCCTATTCAAGCCAACAGAAAAAGCTCATACCCCAGTGATATTGGCCGTTGAGAAAAGTAAATGTAAGATATATAGTGGGTCTCAAGAATAAGTTTCGTTTGACACATAGTGGCAATAGATCTTCAATATTGGGTACAGACTTATTGTCTAAATCCGGTGTCACTATGTGAGGGTGGGTCCGTTTAATACGCAATTAAAAACAACATAAGCAATATAATACAGTACAGAACAAATAGTTAAATTACCATGATAAAATTTTTGAACCGAGGTTTTGATGATGTAAAAATTTTATCCATTTGTACTGTATTGTGTCCTGATAACCTTTTGTGATGTATTCTGGCTATTTATAAATTAAATACTTGTGTTTTTCTGTAACTCAAAACTTTGGCATCAAGCGGGGCCATGGCATTTGTTGCTACAAAAATAAAAATAAAAATAAAAAAATAAAAAATCCAACCCGAATCCGTTAAGATGATAAACGGGTCTATATCGGAGCGAGAAAGACTTAGAGGGAGAGAGAGAGAGAGAGAGAGAGAACGCGCGATTCACATGCGAAATGGAGCTGTGATCGAAACGAAAGACGTCGTCGTTGCCGGGCTCTCCGATCTCCTCGACCAAGCTCTCCAATGGCGATGCCTCACCTCCACCTCCATCCTCCACTCTCGCCTCCTCCGCACCTCCCTCTTCTCCCATCCCCACCTCCTCACCAAGCTCTTCCTCTCCTACTCCTCCACCCTCCCTCGCACCCGCATCGCCAACCTCCTCATTTCCACCATCTGTTACTCTCTCAATCCCCCTCCTTACAACGCCCTCATCTCCTCTCTATCTCGCCACCACTTCCCCTCCTCCGCCCTCCAAACCCTCTCCTTTACTCACCGCCTCGGCGCCCGCTTGGACTCTTACACTCTCTGCAGCTCTCTCCTCGCAGCGTCCTCCCCCAGAGCCACCTGCGTCGGTGAGCAACTCCATGCATTCTCAGTGAAGTCCGGTTGTATGTCCAGTGTTTTCGTTGGTGGTGCTTTGATTGGTTTCTACTCAAAAATGAGCCACCTTGTTTGTGCACGGAAGGTGTTTGATGAAATGCCACTGAGAAACACTATCTGTGTTAATACTCTCTTGAATGGATACATAGAGAGCCAGAATTGGCCGGAAGGTTTATTGTTAGCTCATGAGATGTTTGGTTTTGGATTGTACCCTGATGAGTGCACACTCTCTGGTATTCTCCGAATCAGTGCTGAGACAACCGATATCACAATCGGTATCGAAGCTCATGCTTATTTTCTCCGTAGAATTGATAACTTTGTAGATGATTTGTGTCTTCAGAGCTCACTAGTTGAAATGTATGGCCGGTGCGGCCTCACGAGCAAAGCTCGGCAAGTGTTTGATCAGTGCAACAAGAAGAGATCAGATGTGGTTTTATGGACATCAATGATCAATGCCTATGGAAGGAATGGAATGTTTGATGCTGTGATCATGTGTTTCAATGAAATGTTGGATGAAGGGATTGAACCGGATGAAATCGCCTTCTTGGCGGTTCTCTCTGCGTGTAGACACGCTGGTGAAGTTGCGACCGGGCTTAATTACTTACAATCGATGAGGAAGAACTATGGGATGGTGGCGAAAGCCGAACATTATGGTTGTGTCATTGACATGTTATGTAGAGCTGGTGAAGTGGAGAAGGCATGGGAGATTGCTAATACTACTAGTGGCATTGGTGTTAGTGTTTGGGGAGCTTTGCTAAGTGCTTGCAAGGATTCGGGGAATGTCGGCATTGGTGAGCTTGCAGCAAAGAGAGCTCATGAATTGGATCCTGATAATGTGGGTATCTTTGTTGAATTGTCTAATTTGTATGCCAGAGTTGGAATGTGGGTTGAAATTGAAGAGGTTAGGGAGTTGATGAAACAGAGGGGATTGAAAAAAGATTCCGGTTCTAGCCGGTTAGATCGGTGATCATATCGGATCACCGAACCAGTGTGATATGGTTCAGGAGTAATCGA
Source organism: Dioscorea cayenensis subsp. rotundata (assembly GCF_009730915.1). Taxonomy (NCBI): domain Eukaryota; kingdom Viridiplantae; phylum Streptophyta; class Magnoliopsida; order Dioscoreales; family Dioscoreaceae; genus Dioscorea; species Dioscorea cayenensis. Next base: position 1,508,836 of record NC_052471.1, on the reverse strand, counting down.
TGTTGCGCTTTTTGTGTGTTTTAGTAAGAAATTTGGAAGTTCTTCTCTTTATCTATATCATCAACAAGCAGTGAAATTCTTCTGAATTTGGAAGTGATCTCTTTGTAAGTTTTCATTACTAAGGTTTAATTTAATCAAGTTCTTAGCACGTGTATATATATATATATTATTAGGCTAATTGATGAAATCTCATAGTACAGCCATTTTACTAAAAAAATCTTAAAAGGAACAATGAACTTATAACATCAAAATTGCTATGCTGGCCAGTGTAAAAGAGTGTTCACTGTTTATGTGATACTTCTGAAAAATGACGGCGGACAAATAATTTCTCTAGTTTTCAGGGGGTGATAAGTAAAAAGACCCAATATTTTTTACCCGAATCCGATAAGAAGCAAATCCAAACCCCGACAAAGCAAATCGGATTCGGATCTCCGATCAATCCGACCCGTTAGTCTCATCAAATACCCCTCTCATTCTCTCACTTGCGTTCCCGGCGTTGGAGTCATCTTCTTCTCCTTCTTCTTCGTCGATGCCTACCCAGCTCGAAGCTCAAGCTGCCCCCAAATCCCAGCGCTCCAAGGTCGTTCGCCCTCCCTGACGATCCTGACAGCAAGAAGGTCCTCTTCCTTCCGCTACTCTCGCCATTGATTTCATGTTTGTAGATGTAGGGCAATAGAAATCGAAGTCGCTTGCTTAGATTTCAGACATTCTTGATTATAGGATTCATTTGCTGTACTATTTCAGTTTTTTCCCTGAATTTTTGGATTTTATACGGATATTGGGATCTTTGAGGTGGAGTTAGTGGTTTAGTGATTTGGGGTCTGAAGTAGGGTTTTGTGTCTAGACTGACGTTCATAGTCTATTCGACCCTCGCTGATGATGTGATCAAGCATTTCATTTGAAAAGACAAACACTATTTGGACGAAACGCACTCCTTAAATGAGTTTTCTTTCATCCAACAGCCTTTCTCAAGGAAAAAAAACAATGATTATTATTAATTGGAAAGTCTAGTTTTTACAAATAACATTACTCAAATGGAAACTATCATCTTTACTATTTGTGTCAATGTGATAGTTTTGCCGGTGATGCTCAAAGAAATGCAATAAGCATTGTATAAGGTTTTAACAAATCTTGTTTTGGGAACATTTGCCAACTCTGACAAATTTCTGACTATTTTTCATTAGATATATATGTATATATATAATGTTATCTTTTTCTGGTAATATTTTATATTTGGATGTAAAGGGTGTTGATGATCAAGCAAGGTTGATACCAATGATGAAAGTACTAGCTATACCTAAAATCATTTTTTGTGGTCTTTCTTTTGTTTATGATCTGCCTTTAAATTTTAGGTTTACGACCAAAGGAAATAAGTTATATTGTCTGCAGCCTCAAGATGCGAAGGCATACCATAATCTTGTGCTATGCCCTTCATTTAGTTTTTGATGTCTTAAATTCCTATTCTTTCTACGGAATTGATATTTTGTTGTTTGTTTTTGTTTTTCTGAAGATGCAGAATAAAAGGCTTAAAGATGTGGAAGTTAGCTTTCCAATTGTTTATGGCACTATATCTTTTTGGCTTGGTAAAAAAGCAAGCGAGTATGAACTCTTTACTTTCAATTTGTTTATGTTTTTATTTTTATATGCTGCACATTTCTGAGCTGATTTTGTAAAGCCACATGAACTGCTTTGTTTTAGGTATCAATCTCATAAATGGACTGTTTATGTCCGGGGGGCGACAAATGAGGATCTGAGTGTAATCATAAAGCGCGCTGTGTTTCAACTACATCCTAGTTTTAATAATCCAACTAGAGTAGTTGAATCAGCACCTTTTGAAGTGTCAGAGTCTGGCTGGGGAGAATTTGAGATTGCCATTAGCCTCTTTTTCCACAATGATGTTTGTGACAAGCAATTGGACCTGTAAGTTAATTGCAAATTGGTGTCAAACAGCCTGCTGTTTTTGTTTTTCTTCTTCTTCTTCCTTGCACACAATTGTTCTTGTTTATTCACTACTGTACAGATACCACCAGCTAAAGCTCTATCCTGAGGATGATAGTGGACCTCAAACTACTAAAAAGCCTGTTGTTGTTGAAACATATGATGAAATAGTTTTTTCAGAGCCTTCAGAAGCCTTTTTTGTCCGCGTCCAAAACCATCCTGCTGCAGTTGTTCCAAGGCTGCCTGCTGGTTTAAACCTGCCACCCCCAGGTATCCTTTCCTAGCATCCATCTTGTGTGTTTCTTGTCATTTTGACAAGTAAAATTCGTTTTGTTTACTATAGGACCTTCTGAAGTTATGAATGAGAAGAAGAGAGGCGACATCAAGGATCATCCACTGAGTCAGTGGTTCATGAATTTCTCAGAGGCTGATGAGCTACTAAAGCTTGCTGCGGCTCGTCAACAGGTAAATGCTGATTCTCCTATTCCTTGATCTATGCACACAAGCATTTTGGTCAGTCAAATGCATCAAATGCACTGCATAGGGAAATTCCTTCCTTGCTATGATGTAGCCAATCGGCACTGGAAATTCCTCCTTTGCTATAATGCCCCCAATCAACACTGGCATGGCTGTCATATCATGGCATGGATATTTATGTAACAGCTATGTTAAAACTAAGATATATGGCCCAACAATTTGTTGTTTGTATAACAATCCATCGTTGTTAATTTTTTTTCCTTTATTGGTTTAGATTACTGTGCTATTTTTATTGGGTATAGTTAAACTTGTGCATGATCCATGGCCAGCTTGAGGCCATTGTTAATGTCTGTAATTTTTTTCCCATTAACAGATATTGTTTCTTGGTTCAAGTGAGGTATTTAGAGAAGATAGATCTGTTGAGTCAATTCATTACCTTCTATGAGGTTAGCTTGAGAAACCATTCTGTTCAAAATATTCTTTGCCTGCTAGAATCTTTTCTGCCTGGTTTGAGGTAGGTTTAAGCAAATGACCTATACCTGATTAGTTATATCCATGACCTATACCTGATTAGTTATATCCAAGACCTATACCTTATCAGTCACAACATTAATTTAATGTGGTAGTTCATAATTATGACTTCATGAGGTAGTAGATTCTGATCTGGAAGGAGAGAGTATAAAATAGGAAAGTTGTTGGATTTTGAATTAATTGTATGCAGAAATTGGGTTCCTAATTTTGAGGCCTTAATATTAATAAATTTGTATCATTATATCATGGGCAATTTCTGGAATTCAATTTTTATTATCTATGCCCCTCTGCCAGGTGCAGGCTCATATTGCAAAGCTTAGGAGACAATTGAGCATGATCGATGCCCCGCCTCAGCAGTCAAATGCTGCATCTGGTCAATGAATGTTCTTGATCCTTTTGTCATTGAGAGTGGGGATATAGTGATGAAAATCAAGGACTAATTGTATGTGTTTTCTGGCAGAGTCCCTTCTTGATCTTGTTTTGGTTTCTCTTCTAATTTGAGTTTGAAGAACAAACTCATATCTGAAAATGTAAAACAGAAATCAATTGCTAATCATGTTTCTTAATTTTCAGTGCGGGAGCTTGACAGTGAAGGGAAAGAAACATTCTGGAGTTTGACACATACATATTTTATGTATAATAACTAAATGCCTTTTATATTGTGACAGATAATCATGTATTTTCAGATCTCTTATACATTAATTCCTTGTGTGATTTATATTATCAAGTTCCCATTTTTTCAGCTTTCTCCAACTTGGATAAGTATCTGTAGTCTGTGTAATGTTTTATAGAATTATGGTCATCGCTCGTCATGGATATTTCCATGGGTGAGTCTAGAAGTTAATATTTATTTGAACCACCTGACCTATGGAGATTATATAAGGCATTTAAAACTTAAAAGTATGCACAGATCATTTAAATGGCAATGTTACCTTTCAAGTCTTTGTTGTTTCCATTAAGAATTTTTTATGTGTTGTGCGTATGCCATACAAAACCGAAAATTTTGCCATTGCCCTTGTTACAGTAACAGTTAACCTGCTTGAAATGGTAGCCTGCGTGGGTATTGTCTGATGTCAATTTCTTGGGGACATCAATTTCTATAGCTAGATAGTAAGATTTTGCATATGTCTAAGTTTGATTTTACTTATTAGAATGCTAAGTGATGCATTACACGATTATTATGTTGTAGATTTCATTTGATTTGTAATATTGAGTTAGCCCCCAATTATTATTCTATTTCCTTCTTTTATTAGTTAGTGGATGACATTGTAAAGAACATTCCGAGTCGGTTTAACTTAGAGATAGATGATGTTTGTTGTCAAGTCATTGCAATTTTTATACCGATCATCAATTTGCCTTGTGAACTGATAATCTGGTAACCCATTTCTGGTGTAAGATTTTTATACAATATAATTATAGTACTACAGGAATATGCGGTAAGTGTCCTTTAATATGATGATGCTTAATTGGCTGGTAGCATTTTGTTGAAAGGTCTCAGGATCTTGTACATACTAAGTAAAGCTTTCTTTCTTTTCGAGCAGAGATACTGATCATTATTGTTGTTGTACACTGGCAAGTCTTTATATTTTCCTTCTTCATTTAAATTTGAGAAAGGTTACAACCACCATGACATAGACTAGAAAAGAGTACCACTTGATGTGATGAGATGGGAGTTTATTGGCAAGAAAGCAATAGCAGATGATTTATCTAAAGTTTGAAAGTCTAACTTTGTTATGTTAAATGAGTTTATGATGTAGGTAATTCTCATTCACAGCTATCTGACATCAGGTTTTGATCATGTCCGAGTTGAAATTATTTTTCTATGTTAAAAATAGTCCAGTGCTTCTTTCATATGGTTTTAACATTAACAGTTTGCCTTGAGATTTAAGCATTGCCATGAGGTGGAAGTTGAATAGATTATGTTCAACGTTTGCTGGGTATTGTAACCATGAACATGTTGTGAATGTTTACAAACAAGGTATTGTGTTGGAATGTAATATAAAGTAGCTTTTAAGGCACAATTTATCATTTTCTTTACCTTCTACCTTCCCCACTTTTTTGTGGTTTCAGTAATAGTTATGGCTAATGTGTTGAACTCCCCTGCGAGATATTTGTTTTTCATGATTGTCTCTGCTCTACTTCATTGCAGACAACAGCAAAGTTAATTGGCATCATTCCTGTACCTATTGAAATCATTTCATTAGTGATTTTTCTTTCACTTCCGTGAATTATGCATGCCATGAATTATGCATGAATTGTCTGGTGATGGAAGGACATTAGGTACTGTTTCCACGTGGATTGTTCAAGAAAACATTGACCATTTTGGTTTGATTTTAGGTTTTATGTTCATAAGCTATTGCTAGCGTAGATGTGCAATATCACGCGCTGCAGAAATGCACACATGTGACCAGTATCTTAGATTAGAACATGATTTGAATCTGCTAATTCTACTGATAAACCTCTCATGCAACTAATTTGTTCATAACCTGTAAGCTATGGTTGAATGTTTGAAGGATTAGTACCCTTCTGTGAGTTGAGATTCATGTGATGCATATCATGTATTCTATTCTTGGATTGATCCTATTATACGGCAGGTCTATAGGATACAATTCACTTTACTGCCACTTTTATCCTGCTCCTACCATTTATGATTTCCTTGCATTCTTGATATGATAGATATGAACAGGGTGGAATCTTTTCATGCTACGTAATTGTTAAGAGTTTTCATGACAAATGAAGCCAAGCATGACAACTTTGCCTCATGTTGTGTCATATCCTGCTCATGGCGTTGCACTGGTCACAAATTAGATCAAGGTTGAAAAAGAATTACTGATCTCTAGGCCCTTTTGGAAAAATTTATCCAGCATTTTATCAATGCTTTTGATGCTGTGATAGAATTCTGAGCCATGTAGTTTATGTGGCCATGGTTTCTCAAAACTGACCAACTTTGCATGGTCCTTGGTGTTTGATACAGACTATACCTTAGCTTCCTTTCATCGTTCTTTCAAATTTGGTACTAGAGAATCCATTGCAGATCATGAAAGTGTTGTGCATCATTTTCACCTCCCAGATGAACTGAAATGTTTCATTTCTTAGCACTTCTGGAGTTGCCCTTTCTTGCAGAGATCACATGGCTAAGTCTGGTCTTATTCACTACTACTCTGTGGCATCACTTTCATCAATCCCATCTGATTCCTGTTTCTGGTTGGACTGATAATGCTTTATCAACTGCTATAATTCGATAGTTTGGTTCTCTATCAGTCACAGCTGGAGAAACTGTGTGGACTCTAACGCTAGGAGTGATTCAAGGAATGAAGTGCGGCTGCTTTCAGAAATGATCTCAGTGGGGCCTTCCTCTGCTGTCCTGATGAGAACAAGAGAACGTGGCCTTCATGTGAAGAACTGGAATTGGGGGAAGCAATGCTTTTTGATTGCTTTCCAGTTCTTTGCTTTCCAACTTTTCACCACCATCATTCAGTTCTCAGTGTTTTATTCCCTCTCCCTGAGCTCAATCTTGTTGCCAGGTAATTGCATTTCACAGAACAAGGAATGATCTTCCTGCGTAGCATCGTGTTTATACTCATTAGATTTCAACCATTGAGAGGATTACTTTGAACATGGGATGATTATTGATGATCTTCCACTCTATGCAGGACTTTGTATGAATCATGGTCACCTACCCACCTTGCAGAGAACTGTTACTTGTCTTGACATTTTTATTACACCTCATCTGATACTTTTTGAAAATCTCTTAACTCATCCAGGTTGTCTTCTTTTTCTTATTTAGCTTAATAAGGAGTCAAATATCGATCATATTATTCTTTTGTATACGTACAAATGGCAGATATCCATGCGAATTGAGGATGGTATGGTAGGGAGGAAGAAGGGGACGGAAGAGCTCTCATGTACAGGTACTTGTACCAATTTGTTTCATTGACTCATATAACTGTGTTGTGGGCCTGTCATTGCTCATGGAGGCCTGTCATTGCTCATGGACATGACTTTGCATGTCATCAGAAATAGTGCTTCATCAATCTCTTTTCCACCATGGTCAAATGGCAAGCTGTAGAGGAGGTACTTTAGCATCTCTAAGCATGGAAACAGAGATTTTAATAGTATTTGAACAGAAGTTGGATTTGATTTCACTTTAAATTTTTTTTTTAAAAAAAAGCTTGTATCAGATTTCTCACTATGATTGGCAGGTTGATTTTGAATTGTCTAAGCATTGAGTTTATTTTGCTCATTGCACCTGCCTTTTACTATTATGGGACCCCATAAAATGTTGTGCTATAAAATTCCAGGCAAATGTGACTCTACTTGCACAACTGCCATATTTTATCTTTATCCAACACATGGGCTTAAGGTCTTATCAAATGAACTGCAAAATCTACATGCACAAACATGACAGAAATTATCTTTCTAATATTTCACATCATTCTCTAATGTATGTTTCATGTACTTTCTTTCTTAATTATATCTTGCAGGATAACATGATAAATAAGACTCTGAAGTCTGAACTGATGCAATCCACACATCCAGGCAAAAGCATTGTTGGGTTAACTCTGTAACAGAGGTATGCATGCTCTCAAGTAGATGAATTTTTTATTTTTTATTTTTGGATAGAACCTCATAATTAAATCACTGAAAAAGTAGTGCCGCGGCGAGTTAAAAGTAGTCATAAAACCACAGGGCAGAAAGGAAAAGAGACCCACATGGCTTTCTGAAAGAAAGAGAGGTACTACTGGTCCTACAAAGAAAGAAATAGAGGCCTTGTCCTTAAGCTCATAGTATCACAAGCCCCACAATAAAAGTCACCCTAAACCAGACCAGGTGTGGTACTGCCAGGACGTCCTCATCCGTGGTGAGATAAAAACATCAACCTTTAGTTCACAGAAAGGGAGCAACAGAAAACTGCTTTCTGGTAATAAAAAAGTAGTAAAAGAAAAGGAAGTTAAAATAGACAGATTATTGACTGGCTTGAAATATGTGCAGGTTTACTTGCATCGTTTCAACTTCCGAAACCAATAAGAAAAAGTTTGATTTTTGAGAAGTTAAAAAAACAATGTTGGAGACTGTGTTCATTGCTTTGCTTGGTCTTAGTGAAAGCTGGTAATTAAGGTGATTTCTTAATAGAGGATGTTGAGTTGTATTGCTTTTAAAGGACCAGCAGGAGTTGAAATGTTTGAGCTTTATGATGTTCAATTCTTGGGGAGCTCAAGAGATTTCATGAGATTCTTTGGTCTGACTTTAATACTATTTGCATCCATGTAGAAGTCAAGGACCACTGTAGATAAGCTAGTTAATGGTAGCACACTTTCTTTAAAAAGGCTGTGAAGTTGTCTTTGCTTATGAAGAGTGTTGTATCTTAGGAGGGAAACGTGAATAACTATATCCAACCACCCCTAAACTTTTTTTCTATAATTTTATCTTACTTGTTATCTAGAGAAAAAATTTTTTAATGCTTTTACTTGGTTTATAGTACATGAAGATCATTTTTTGTATAGAATGTTTTTTATAATGTGTGTTAAAAGGGGATTTTATTGAAATGAAAGAATAAAAAAATACTTATTTACATATATTATGACCCAATTTAAAACATCAAAAAATTGTATAGAGAGGTGGCAAGTAAAATAAAATTAAAAAGATTACATTTTAGATATATCTAAATATAATTTAAAGTTCCCATGGGGTGCGCTTTTTTGCCTAGATTGGGTCCATTTTATCAATAATATAGGTCAAGCCTCATATGACAATAAAGCTTAAAATCAATGATTTTGATGTATGTTATAGGTTTGTGAAATAGCATTTCCAACAAATTGATAACTCGAAAAAAAGTTAATGAGTTGAAAAAACTATGTTGTATAAATAATAATATACTCTAAAAGTAGAAAGAGATAAATAATCATATGTTTTCATCTTTGTATATACATGCATGTACTTGGAGAGATTATATTAGTTACTCATATAGTTAAAAAAACAGTTGAGAAGTCACAATCTCCACCCACCAGAAACCCTCAAAGACAAAGCTAACACCCTTCTGAAAGATGGAGAAGTGAAGAGGGCCAAACCTGCCCTTAGGAAGGGCAACACTTCTCCAACACATGGCCTCTCATTAAAATCCTGAGCCCTTCCATGTCCTTTTGAATTAGAATAAGTATTAGCATTAATACTAACATTAGAATTAGAATTAGAATTAAAATTAGAATTAGAATTAGAATTAGAATTAGAATTAGAGGCCCTCCAATACCCTACCCTACGCCTATATATATATATACACATGAAGAGTCACAAGCACACACATTACTTACCCTTGTCAACAAATGACCCTAATGAAGAAGTCCCCCAAGCTCCCTCAAGCCACAGCACTGAAGCAAATGCTAAAGAGGTGCTCAAGCTTGGGGAGAAGATCACAAGGGATGGATGATGAGTCCAATGGACTACCTGGAGATGTCCCAAAGGGACACTTTGCAGTGTATGTTGGAGAGAAACGTAGCCGTTATATAGTTCCTATTTCTCTCTTATCTCATCCTCAGTTCCAGTCTCTTCTTCAAAGGGCTGAAGAAGAGTTTGGTTTTGACCATGATATGGGTCTAACTATCCCTTGTGAGGAGCTCTTCTTCTTCCGTTCTCTCACTTCAATGCTTCAATGAAAAGCCATTTTAATGGAGTAGAAACTCTCTCTGTGTGTGTGTGGTGCTTTTTAACTCCATTGTTTTGTATTGACTACTCTCACTGAGAGCTTTGTGTACACTTAGCGGCGTGCGGTTGCGCCGCCCTGAGTGATAAGTTTATATTTATATTAAGCATCTAAATGTTATATAGAGAAAGTGAAGCTTGATGTTTGATGTTATGGTTTATCTTGTTAGTTTTTTTTTTCACTATCTTCTGTTCATCTTGTTCTTGTTGTTGTGTTTTGCATGAGTACTTTCATGGGTTGGTGATGAAGTTCAATGTGGTTGGTTTGGAGAATATATGATGGAGTAGGTGAGCATTTGTTTAGTTGGGTGTGTGACATTGTTATATGAAGACGTTGTTTATCTATACATGAAATGTGCCCTTTAAAATCATCTAAAGTTAATGATCAAGGGTGTACTGAGAGGCTTTTTTTATTTTTATTATTATTTTTAAAAAAAAAAAGAGAAGGAAAAAAAGTATTTCTAGGACTTTTATCAAAAGAGGAGAAAAAGATATTGAATCAAAAATGCTAATTTAAGAGATTATTTCTGGTTCGTTTTCTGTATCTTATTATTAATATTATTTATTTTTGAAAATGTGACATAACACACCTTATTTATGTCTCCATCATCATAGTCAAATACATCAAATTATGACGAAATTTTATATCAAAAGATTTCACATTAGTATATTAATGAAAGGAAAAAAATCTCTAAACACTAAAATATTCCAATAAGGATGGTTAAAGGACATTGGTCTTATTATAAACATTCCTCATGTTTTGAGTTCCAAGGGCTAATAGTGTTCTCTCTCTCTCTAATTATTTTTCTACAGCAACAAGATGGAGGTTAAGTTTGAAAGCAATGAAAGTGCATGTGGATGCCACTCTTTTCAACACCAGTAAGCATCAAGTGGTACTTTGGGTACTTACAAGGTAGTGGTATTATAATAATAATAATAATAATGATGATGATGATAATATTTAGTATGTATATAATTAAGAATATATATATATATATATATGTGAATGGTTTTTCATGGTTGTTTGAAAGCTTGCCCTTACTACTTTCTTGTGCTCAGAGTGGTTTGTCCCTTTGTGTTGGGACACAATAAGAAAGAGAGGGAGAAAGGCTGCCAAGTGCATGCTCTTTCTTTTCTGCCATCTTTCATCTCAGCCACAAATATCTTCTGACAGTACAGAGGGAAGTATTGTCTTAATTTTTGGTGCTTCTCCATTGTATGTATTATGTTTTTTTTCTTCATCCAACCAACTTCACAAGAGAACACTCTTATAGTCTTTTACATATATATATATATATATGAATGTAGAATGTAGTCCTTCATTTGGCTTTTTGTACATGAGAATTTTTTTCTTATTTAAGTGTTTTATAATGTCTTTCTAGATTCTTCTATTAGTTTTGTATTTTCCATTTTTATTGTTTAAAAAATATTGAGTTTTTGTTGTAAATTTGTCCACTCAATTTTTTTAATAAAATGAATAAATCATAATTTATTTATAAAAAGGACGAATACTAGAGAAAAAAATCCAGTAAAAGAAGAGGACTAGTCGGCTTTTGTGGGTAATTCTCCAAGTGCCAAAAAACCAAAAATGTTAAAAATTGTGGATGATAGTTTATAAAAGAATTCTTTATATTCGCAAATTTTTTATTAAGAAAAAAGAGAAATCAGTCTTTTTTTCTCTCTCTAATTTCTTAACAATGTTTCATAATAAGAAAAATTTACTTTTGTTTCATTAACATCAGTCTCATAATTTAAAAAATAATAATAATAATAATAATAATAATAATAATAATAATAAGATTTCCTTTCATTTCTTGAAGATCTTGCCTGTTATGAGGCATCACACAAACTCAAAGTGACCCATTTGCGTTTGCCTCTTATCAATAACACAAAGCTAATGCTTCCCAAACACAAATGTACAAAAATGGTGCACATGCCAAGCTGAAAGATTCATATATAACCAACCAAGTATACTTTAAAAATACAACATCACTCTCACAGAGTCTCACTTGTATTTTCTCTCATGAGAATATGCTTCATTGATGTAAAAGGGAATGTGAGGAGATGTTTGGTTTGGTTGGTAGGAGAGAATGATTTGATTAGCTACCAAATCATTTACTTCACATTCTTTGAGAGTGATAGATCTACATTCTTTGATTAAATGTTTTTACACTCAAAACTTAAATCATATTCAATTTATTTATTTTGTATTATAATTAATGTATTTTGTGCTAAAACTTAGTTGAAAATTTTATATAACTTAAACCAGTGATCTTTATTTCTCTTGATAAGCAATGATGTGCATTTTGTTAGGAAAAGGATGGGGAAAATAACTATGGCAATAGAAAACTCCGCCGGTGATTACGGCGGGCGGGCGGCCGGAGAACAGGGAAGAGATGTGGGATCCATAAACATGTGAACATGAAAATGCAAGTTGCATGCCAATCAAAGTTGTACCATAGAGAACACAACTTGTGGGGGCAAGCATCCACTTGTTCCTTGTTGAGTTCTTGACTGTTTTAATTATCATTTTGTTTTAGAAGCAATCTTTTAATTGTATTGGTTGATTTTGTTTTTCTTTAATTATTTTCATAATTTCAATTTATAATCTAAAGTGCTAGATGTGATTTACATTCTAAAATCATATAACACCAAAATTCATAGGGATTAGAGTGTATGGAAAGAAGGTCTAGAATTTATCTTGTACAGTTATTAGTTTGTTTGTTTGATGATGTAGTTCAATGAGTTTTGAAATGACTAGTTAATTAAGACTAAATGGATAATGAATGGACTATCTGTTTAGGCTAATAATTAGAAATGCCAAAATAAATGCAAGAAGAGAATGAGCTGTCAAGAGTTTGTTGAATATCATTTGATTTGTTAGGGTTTAGGTTGCTTGTTGTTGTTGTTGATGGGATGGTGGTGTTGTAGTCCCAATCTGGGTTACAAATAACCAAAGAAAAAATCTAGATTCAAAGTCTTCAATTTTTGGATATCTAATAACTTATTTATAAATCCTACTTTAACTTGATAAAATATTTGCTTCACATACAAATGATTTAATAAACTTCTCATTAAGCTCTGATACCATATTAGATACAAACCAAACGAATCATTTTGATCCAATCCAACCTAAACCCGAAACACATTGTAGGATGAAAAATATCAAACTCAAGTATTCAAATCTATATTTTCAAATTAACATATATATATATATATATATATATATATATCATTCACAATAACAAGGATGCATGAATGACAAACAATGTTAATAACTCAATATGATAGTCCAAATTGCTGATAAAATTGGGTTGACAAAATTTGATAGACACAATGAACACAACTTTGATTATCTTTGCCAAAAATCAAAGGAAGAAAAAAAGTGTTACAATTCAAGAAAGGATTTGGATATAGAGATTCTAGTTCATCGCATCATAGTCGTCAAGTTTCTCATTATATACATCCACCTTCCTCTTTATTTTTGAAGAATCTACCCAGGTGACGAAGTCCTCCATGTTCCTTGTTACCAGGAATGCCGGGTCTGTGATTGTGTCCGGCCCGACGCGTACATGGCCTTGTTCAATATAAGTAACTGCCTCCTTTAGATGCCCTGCAAACTTCAAGTAGACAAGAACAGACGCCAATCTGCGCCTGCAAACGCCATAATCAAACCAGAAGACGATGAGTCAAGGCTGACAACACTAATGTTTTCATGTAAATCATATTGCCAAGACCAATCATTGAAGGTGAATGAACAAAGTCCGTGGATAATTCCATTACAATCGTAAGATATTGCTTCGCATCTAAATGGCAGCATACCTGCAGAATGAGCTCACTGAAAGTTTTTCACACTTGGCCAAGCTCTTTTTGGTTGAGATGACACCCATATTGTAACTGGAATACATTAAGAGTGGATCTGTTAGTAATACAGAAAAGCAAATGACAGCCATACTCATAAATGAAAAACATGTGAAGAGATTCAATTCCTGCAATTCATTTCATTTCGATATCTAGTTAATAAAATAGATAAGGACTGGGTAATGTGATATTGGCCATAACCCCTTGCGGAATCAAACAGTGGTCGCATTAAATTTTAGGTAGTTGAAGGTAGAATGAAAATTCAAACATGGGGTTTATGAGCTGTAATCTTCACAGATACTTTAATGGCAACTCCAGTTTTTTATGCCATGTATGGATTTCTATAAGACAAACATAGACACGAAAATAAAATCTCACAAAAACTAGTTGCTAGAAAAGGGAAAAAAATGAGAATTTTGAAAAACCAGCTATGTGTAGATTCTATTCTATCAAAGAATGGAGAAGACAAGAAGCATCTGCAAATAGTCATTTGACAGTCTCTGCTGCTAAAAAGTTTCACATTATTAATCATAAAGTTGTAGTTAATTGATGTCCTCAGCTATATAATGTCCTTTAAAGAAAGCAATTTGATAAGATTTCAAAATTACCACATTTGTAAATGCTGGATATCACTCTCCAATCAAATAATCAAACCATGAATTAATGGGATATTGACCAAGAAAATAATAAGAGATAGATTAAAAGAAAAAAAAATCATGTCCAAATCTTTTAGCAGAAAAAAAAAATCCTAGTTAGTGATAAAGACAACAAACTAATAGTAACCTAGAATAAGATAGAGAGGGGAGATGAAGGCAGAAAAAAGACTGAGGTATCATAACCATGTGGCGTACCATAAATTATTTTTTATTTTAGTCTTACTCTGCTATTTCTACTCTATAACTCATTAGACTCATTTTTCCCTTCTTTCATGTCTTCCAAAATTACCTATGCTCAGTTATCTACAATGTTACCTAGCCCCTAAGAGTCTTAAACATAACCCAACGCCAATAAAATTGTGGTTGATCTCCAATGCCATTCAAGAAAAAAAAATCATAATAATCATAGATATACACATAAGAAAATAACATTAATAACAATCCACATGGCACCCAAAGACAAAGCTAAACTGCTGCTTATTACCTTTACTACAGAATAAAACATTTTCTCACCGAAAGGCTTTGAATAAACGATCATTCAAAACCATTGAACCATTTTTTCAACCAAATCCAATCCTCAGCTCAAAATTGCACAATGGATGAGAAGCCATTATTGCACAAAAAATCCTCGGTTACTAATATTCTCTAGGACAACCACAGGCTATCAAGATCATTGAAACTAGAAGCGTACGACCTACAATTCTCAAAGATATTTTAAAACATCAATTATTGGTCTAAGAATTCAGAAACAATAAAACATAGAAACACAAGTGTTGACCCATCATGCTCACTGAACAAAAAATCCACTCTTTCTTGTTATAAGTGGACCTAAGCACACTCCTTCCAATTATTGTACTTGAGGGGAACTTTTTTGGTAGAAAAAATCAAGTTTTTGTAAACTAAAGAACAGAACATTCACAACAAAGAAATCAACACAAGATTGAATTTACAAAAAATGGAAAGCAGAACAGCAGAACAGATTAAATTCAAAGAATTCAACAGATCAAACAACTCACAGTTTTTCCAGCAAGTTATCAGTCATCTCAATGCGGTGAGGGTCTCTGGGATCCAACTGCTTCAAGATATTCACAAGCTTCTGAGCCATCCGGCAAATAGTCGCATACCTAAACATCAAAATCAAGAAAAAAAAAATTCACAAACCATCATAAAAAGGCAACAAAAATCACAAAAAAAAACATGGAAAAATAGAGAAAGAACACTTGCTTCTTGTAATCATCTCGCTCTGTGAGCATGTAACGACGAGTGACGAACGCCTCGCGATGACCACCCTCCCGTTTGTACTCAAGAAAGTTCACCTTTTTCAGGAGCTTCTTCTCATGATACTTCAGCTTCCTCATCTTCAGCGCTGCACATCAAGAAAACATCGATTCAAAAACCCAATCAATAACAACAATACACTCAAATTTGAACCAAAAATAAGAGCAATAAACCCAAATCAGGGTGAAAAAGAAGCTTACCCGAAGTGAATCAAGGGAAGGAGAAGCTCGGGGAGGTCGAGAAGAGGCCACAGCCGCGGCTAGCGTTATGGGGATTAGGGTTAGGGTTTAGTGACGAGGCGAAGCTCGGAGAAGAAGCTTTTCAATTTGGGAATTTTTTTTCTTTTACATAAACAACCCTGTCTTTTCTTTTAATTATAACTAACGTGTATTCTTTTTTTTTTTCTCAAAACTAAAACAATTAAAAATTTAAAACTAAATCCAAATTTTGAACACTATTAATAATAAAATTTTAGTTTTCTTATGGTTATGGGTTTATAACCGCTCATAGAATAATATTATCATAAATAATTTTTATTCTTAACATATTATATTAAAAAAACATTTTTGCATTCTAAATTTAGAGTGACGGAGTTGTATTTTCCATTTAAAAAAAAGAAACTAAAATGAAAATTATTGTCATGTTCTTATATCTTATAAAAAAAATTATTTTCAAAATATTCCACATATTTTCTCTTATTTAACTACACTTTTAAAAAAACATAAACTAAAAAAAAAACTTAACCGCATATTTTTTTTCTCATTCAATTTTTATTTTTTTGCAAAACTTGTGAATTATTTATATAAATATTTTAAGCCGCAAATGTAAAGCATGTTAACTGTAAATATTTATATGAGTGGAACTTTGAGAATGTGAAATTAATATATAAATTAAAAGTTCAACCAATAAAATAGACCAAGCATAGTTACCCACCAATCAAAATGGTTCCTTTAGAGAGCGCGTGCTCAAAAGGGCCCCAATTGAATCAACGGCCAAGATTTAATCTCACCGCCCGCTCTACTCTAAACCCACCGACCCACGTGCGCCGCACGGGCCCACTTAAAACGTGCGCGCTAACTGGAAAGCGTTCCCGTGTTCCGGAAACCGCCATCATCACACTCCCAGCCGCAGTTACTCTCACCTCCCTCCTCATCCGGTAACTTCACCGCCATTTTATTTAAAATTTTATTAAAAAAAATAAAAAAGCAGAATTTTTTATTTTTTTTGGATTAACAATAATAATAACAACAATTGATAATATTAAAATTAAAATTAATATATATTAATGATATGTTGAGAAAATGCCAGAGATAATCACATAATTTACAAGAGTGCCACCCGAGTTTCCCTCCCTCCGATTCGTTAGGGATGACTCGGCGAGCAAATTGCTTCTTGGCCATCTCCGCTTCGCATCCTCCGGAGCGGTGTGGAAATTATAAAAATTAAAAATTAAAAAAAAGGAGAAAAAAAAAATTTCTGGGCTCTGAGTCTCGGACCCACCCACCAATCAGCGCCGAGGAAAAATAAAATAAAAATAAAAATAAAAATTCAAAAAGCCCACCAAACCCTATGTGAGGCTTTTTTTTAGTTCCGAAAACACCCCTGG
This sequence comes from Dioscorea cayenensis subsp. rotundata, assembly GCF_009730915.1. NCBI lineage: Eukaryota > Viridiplantae > Streptophyta > Magnoliopsida > Dioscoreales > Dioscoreaceae > Dioscorea > Dioscorea cayenensis. Next base: position 1,491,793 of record NC_052471.1, on the reverse strand, counting down.
ATTCGAATTTGAATCACGATCGTGCCATCGGTTCTCTCGATCACCAGACTGGCTTCTCGGCGAAGGCACCGAGGAGCGGCAGCGACTCCGCATGCCAAGCGGGTCGAAGGCCAGCATGGCAACACCCGCACTTCTGGAGATCTTCCAAGCAGGCGAACCGCGACGACGGGGAGGCGATGTGACGGAGGATCTCCTCGAAAGAGAGACTCATCGCAAGGGATGGTGAGAGGTCCGGCATGCGCGAAGCCGTACTCCTCCTCAGCCTGGGCGAGGAGTCGACGGAACACCGGGTGGTTGAGATGAGCCGCACGAACAACGAATCTCCGACGGCTACTCCCCACACACACCACCACATGCCCCGCCGGTACATCCGATGGCCAGTACTCCCCCGCCGCCCTTCGTCTCCACCTTCGGAGCATCTGCCGGAGCCTCACGATGTGCCGGATCTTGCTGCATTTTCCGATTCCGCCGGACATCTCTCTCTCTCTCTCTCTCTTTCTCTAACACTCTCTCTTTGCCGCGGGAGCTCGGTTTCGAAAGAAGGGAAGAAGAAGCGAAGGAGGAGGTGGAGTATATATAGCTGTGAAGGTGCGAAAATGCCCTTGAATTTTGGGAATAATTACAGTGGTAGTTAGTTATTGTTGAGGTTGGAGAGGGGTGGTAAACGGTCATTTACTCTAATAGTGTTCGTTAAGAAGGAAGGTGAGATTACCGCGGTGAGAGTCGAGGTGGAGTGAGTAGTGAGGCAGCTAGGAAATGGGGGGTGAGAGGTCGCTTAGAAGTACTAAGAATGGTGAGTAGAAACAAGGGGGGAGTTGGAGGTGAGAGTACGGGTCGTATGACCGGAGCCGTCAAAGGCTCGTGGGATGTCGGTGAAAAAGGATAACGGGTTGGGATAAAAAGCGGATCCGGATTGCTGTTACTGCTTTTGCACGGCGGGTGCGGATCCGCTGGCTTAATAACACTTTGGAATCCGTTAACAGCTGTTCTTTTTCCTAACCTTTTTCTTTTTTATTGAATAAATAAATAAATAAATAGTATTCAAAATATTTTAGTGACGGTCTTGACTTTTCATATATATATATATATATATATTTTACAAGCACAACAATTGTTCACATTTAAAAATCGAGATAAGTGAAACCTCGAGCTTATCCCTAATACAGAATCGATTGCTTTCAGCCGACGATTGATCATGCCCTCAAGCTACGCCTCTCAACTCGTATCAGATCGCATTCTTTTGCAGGGTTTACGTGTCAGAAAAATACTTATCGTCCTTCCCTCCACTATGGTACAAGATAGTATAGAGGTATTCTTAGGAGATTATTCAAGCAAATATGAATTAAAGTGCAGTCACCAGTATATGTTTGTCTTTTGATTTGGTATGCATAACTGTTGAGTTAATATTTCAACACATGTACTTTCACTTTGAGTGGGTTTTGATATTCGATCTCTGGTTTTTTCCAAAATGAACATCTACATAAAAAATCCAGTACTAATATACCATGAGGACCGTTAGTTTTGTCCACTTCTCCTACTACTCTTAAATTTTATTTTTTAAAATCTTAATTTTTTTTTAATATATTTGGTTTTAAGTTTTTCACATATTAGTTTTTTCAGAACCGTACGTATCTAAACCAATCTTGGGACAAAATAATTAAAGTCTTAGAAAAGTTAGATCTTTCTCATCACTACTTGATTAAGCAGCCTAAACCTATACTATTTGGACTATTGATAATCTCTTGATAATAATTAGAATTTTTTTTCTTATTATATTGCTTCTTTTAATTAATGCCATAAAAATCAATAAATAAATTTTTTTCCTTTAATTTATCCATAGTATAATTTATATTTTTAACCTAAGGCGGATTTGAAGCATTAAAGCCACATGTTCTTTTAATAACAATGCAATGTGTGTACTCCATAAATAGCAGTACATTTTGGACCAAAATTAGATTCAAACAATTAAAACCTATAAAGATATATATATATATATATATAAATATATATGGCATAATTTTATAGGGATATATAAGAAAATATTTATTTATACAAAGTAAAAAAAAAAAAATCACTAAACACTAGGTTAACTAACTCTAGTGTATTAAAAAAAGAAGGTTATTTGAACTATAAGTATTAGTCAAAGCTTGATTAGTGGATCTAGATTGATAGCTTCTCTCAATCTCAATAAACATTTTTAAAAAAATCGAAGGTACAAAGTTCTTGGATGAACCAAAATCCTAATCTCATTAGTAATAGATTAAAAACTCCATGGCACAATTATCAAGAGATTAAATAAATGAGAGAATGCCAAGAACCATGTTTGTGATTAGGTAGTATGAAGCCACTTAATACTTGTTTGATATCCAATTTATATTAAGCAAAGTTTTGGATTTTTTATATTATATAATTTAGAATAAAATCAAACTATATCATCATCTGATTGTTGACAACGAATGAGAGTATGACACATAGTGTATTCGACAATTTGGTATTAAAAGACAAGTCTTACCAGCATATGTAAGTGATACATGGATAAAACACATAAAACCATAGCATTAATTTTTATATCTAAGATTAAAACTGTCTTTGATATAAGTTTTACATATTTGTATATTGTTTAAACTATTATTAAAAAATAAAACAAAATTATATTTAATTTTTTGAAAGTTCAATAGTAATTAAAGACAAATTTTAATAATAATTACCATTAATATAAAACTTAAATATAAAAAGAAGAAGACCACAGTTAAAAATTAGTTTGTGTTGTATCATTTTTTTATTAAATTTAATATAAAAATACTAAACCTATTATATTTATTGAATATAAATATCCTGAATAAAAAGAGTATTCTCAAACCTTTAAAATAAAAAATATAATTAATTTTTTAATATATATATTTTTAAAAAATTATAGAAGGTTATCATATATATCAAACTCTAAATGATTAATTAAACATTTATATTATTTAAATAAGTAATTTTAAGTTCGAATCATCTGCTTAAAAAAAAATGTTTTTTTACAAAGTTATCCTTGACTCTTTTCGGATTATTTTAGAGTGTTACCCATATCAAAGCCAATGAACAAAGCGATATATATATATATATATATATATGTAATAAAATAGTGTGGGGGCAAGAGAAGAAGATAAAGAAATGAAGGAAAGGACGCATAGCCATGTGCAAGAGGCAACTATTCCACTACTTTTTTCTAATGTGTTGTTTTCATCATTTTGTTTTGTGTGCTTTTTAAATAAATAAAAATAATAATAAGAAAAATAAGAAAAAAGCTCAACCTACCATAACTTCCAATCTTATGTAAAATATGTCTAATTTCTTACCGATGTTCTTTAAATAAATATTTATATCGCCATTCCATGCATGTCCCTACTAATCACTTGTATGTCTCCATAGGCCTAAGGGGTATATATGTAAATATAGTAATAGAATTTTTTTATAAGATGGATATATTTGTAATAGAACATGTTGGAGATATCTACTCTTTTATATGGTTTTCAGTACCTATATCCAGCGTTAAAAACTAATTTTTTATATAATATAAAAGATATAAGATAATTTAAGTTATCTAAATTCAAATTACTATGAATACCATTTCATTTAATTTCCATAAATTAAAATTTTAAAATGAAGGAGACAATGATGAAAGATTTCATTTGGATGGTTATAATGTCATAAAGCAAATTGTTCATTGATCCAAAATACATTGATATTTGACACAAATAAGGTACAACAAATCTTTGTTAGGTTGCAAATATGATATGCAAGAGTTTTTAATCAACCATGCCATCATCACATTATATTCTCTTAGGTTTAGTAGATATAGATAAGATCTACCTTTATATATATATATATATATATATATATATATATATGTATATAAATAATTGTTAATTTGTTAATTTTTAGAGGGAATATTAAGATGTGATGTTTAAGCATGCAAAATTAGGGTTTTTGTCTTAATGATTCGAAGGGAACGTACTAAATTTAACAATAATCTTGATGTGATTGCTTTATCATAGCATTCAACTATACTATAGTGATGTAAAATGAATATGTCGGGTCGGTAGTTCAGTTTTATTTTATAAAATTTTAATCTAACTATAAAATTAGTTTAATATAAAATTTATCTTTCAAAATTTTTTGTTTTTTAAAAAGTATTATAAAAATTACTATATTTGTTGTATTCAAATTAAAATAACAATTCATTATGCATGTATATTAAAAAAAATGAATGATAGGCATGTATATTTGTTATATTGATGACAAAATAAAATTTTATATTAATTTCTTTTATCATCGATGGATTAAATTAAAAAATGACACTGCTATCATAGTGGATGAGCTGTAATGCATTTGATTTCGATATAAGAGATCGACTCCTTTAATTTCAAAAAGCATTGTTAAGAGGCAAATAAAATTTTTATGATTGTTTATTTATGTTTTAAGAAAATAATAATCTTAATCTTGCAACTTAATTTCTTCAATCATAATCAGTAACCCCGTGATTATTGATTTGACATGATTGATGGTAATAAAATATAATTAATAATTAATTCAAATAATTATCATCCAATAAAATCTCTTTCATGCATGCATGCAAAAAAAAAAAATTTTATTAAGGAAAATAAATGGGTCCGGGGACGAGTTAAAACAACTAGAAAGAATATTACAAAGCCTAATGATCTATAAGATGTGACATCAATGCTAAAAAGTGAAAACAAGTTATTCTTAAAAAAAACGTAGAAAGCATCAATGAAAGGTCTAGGTATAACAAATGCAAGAATGATTAATTGTCTCAAAATTTCATAGACTGAGATCCTAAAAAAGACATGATGATGAAAGGTAGGTTAAGTTTCTTCTTCATTAGTTCATACCATCCTCATAATGCATTAAAGAAATAAAATAAAGTTTATATCAAATATTTAGTTAAAAAGAGTGTTTCATATGTTTGATTAAATGAATGGAATAAATGAGACATTGAAACTAAATGAGACAAGATCAATTTCATAAACCCCACTACCCATCACTCCTTCACAACAATTCAATTGATTTTAGAAAGCTAGATTAAGTGGATGACATACTATTATTATTGTCATTATTATTATTGTTATTATTGTTATTATTATTATTATTAGTAGTAGTATTTAGTTTCATATAATACAATTAAAAAAAATTCTGAAATGTTTAACATATATAGAGATACATGCAAAAGAAAAACCAAAATAATAATAATCACACACAAACACACATGACATGTTTTTGAAAAGACTTTAAGTGAATCTTTTCATGAAAGAAACTCCAAACCTTTGAACTTTAATTTTTAGCTTTATATATATTTAAATAAATCCAAAAATTGTATGCTTGTTCATCCCTCTCCCCTAGAGCACTATGACAGTCTAATCACCATAGAATTGTTGGCCCTACACCACCTTTGTCAATTGGAATTAAACAACTCATGGGGCATACCATATGAGTTTTTGAGCCACAAAGACAAGACATCCAATGTGTACTTTGGCCTTTCCAAACAACATTCTTATTTTCTTAGTTGATAAAGTTGTAGTTTTCATTAATTAGTTCTATACAATCTAATAATAATGATAATAATATGGCAAATGATTATTGTACATGCATATATATATATATATCACACACACACACATTTTGTTTTAGATTAATGATGAGTGTGTGGTGAGAATTAATGAGATTGTGAAATGAATGGATAAGTCAAAAGAAGAAAAGTACATGATTTTTGTACTCCTAATAAGATGTACTAAGTGTGTATCGTTGGAAAGTAGTGTACGTACGTAGAAGAGATCAATTAATTAGAAGTGAATGCAAATGCATGATACATGCATGTGCTTTCCACGTACGTTAACACCATGAAATGTCTAATTACCAACTTCTTTTTTTAAGCCCTTTTTTGGTCTTTTGACATCATGCTTTGTTGGATCATTGTTTGGATTTGTTGTATGTTTCAACAATGATATACTTTTAATTTTTTTTTTTTTTACTTTTATTTGTCATATGTACATGATTAAGACTTGGCAGTAGGAGTTAATAAAATGAGAGAAGTCGTTCTTAACTTGTCATATCATTGAGCCATTATCATGGAGAACAATTTTTTTTTCCAAATATATATATATATATATATCTCATATTTCAACATCTTATAAATATTATGGCGAAATCAACTATCAAGATCAATTGAAATAACGAAATCATATACATATATATATATATGTATTAAAAATCACTTGCACATTTTTGTAGGGCTTTCAGTATCTAACTGCTTTGGTTTAGGGTTATTAATCATAAGGAACTAGTGAGTCAAAGGTTAAAAATACACTTTGTAAATAAAAAAAAGGAGTGAATGATAGTTTATTTTTAATGTTTAAATTTATGAATACACAATATAAATATAAATATATATATATATTAAAGTTATAAAAGGTGATTTGATTGGGCAAGCAAGAGATGGTGGATGCCTTGAGTGCATGCACGGAAAACCTAAAAAAGGAAGAACAAGGACGTAGTAGTACTAATGCTTAAGCCATGCCAAAATACAAAACGGTGCTTTAAATTTATGTCCACTTGGTATAAAAAGATAAGTCTTTGATTTTTCATTTTATCTTCAATAAAACTTTAATTTTTATAATTCAAACAGACAACAAAAAAAAATGTACTTTCATATCTCAAGATATTTTTATAGATAATTAATTGGTTTCAAGATTTTAGATTTATTTACTTTATTAATGTATTTTTTTAATAACAATAATAATTTTGGGTAAATACTAGATAGCATGTGAAGCACATGGAATGAGAGTTTTGCAATAAATAGATATTGATTGAACACCATAAATGAAGAAACCAAACTTGTTTCTCTCTCAATCTCTATTTAATTTTATGAATACAAGTGTAAATCTTATCTTCTTTCAAACTTATCATATTTTTCAAGTATTTTAAGTATATTTTGTCAACTAAACTTTCAATCTTTAATTTTTTTATTGATATTAAGATCAAGATAATATAAATAAATATTAAACTTGTCAATTGATTCAATGAAGTATATATGCCAACTTTCACAATGGCATGTTTTTTTGTTGGGAAGAGGAGCGGGGCGAACCCACTAGAGACCCCAGGGACGTGCACAAGTCTTGGTGGAACAAGTGAGGATGAGACCGCACTCACGTGGGCGCTGGAACCACTTGTACACAACCATTATTCACAACTCCTAGAAATGCGCCTCGATCGAGAATCGAATCTCACCAGCTCCAGTTCTACATCGGCCGATAGTTGTAGATAGACTCGCATGTCGTTGGCATTATATATATATATATATATATATATATATATATATAATTTTTAGCTTTAGTTTGAACTTTTTGAAGGGCAATCACATCTTCTTAATGATAAAAGTTAATTATGCATGAATCATGAAGATAGAAAGCTAGTGCTTGCCACAAAGATTTTATGATATGAACTCAAATTATTTATTTATTTTTGGAAAAAAGAACTCAAATCATGTGCTTTCCCAAAGTTGGATAGATTGAAACTCATCATCCACTAGTTTTCTTTTGTGTTTATATATATAATATTTAAATTGAGTACGTTGGTAAAATGAATTTAGTTACCATGACAAAACTTTATTATTACATAAAAGATTCAATAAAACTTTATTATAAAAGTTTGATTCTAGGCTTTTTTACACTATATATTTACTTTTATTTTTAAAATCATTTTTAATAAATAATATTTTTCAGAATTTTTTCAGAATTTTCTTCTCTCAAATATTACCACATATTTAAATTGATACAGTTGAAAATAATGCTTTGTAATCATTGAAGCAATAATTAAAATATCAATCGATTTATTCTAAATTTTAATAATTAAAAATAATTACAAAAAATTTAAATATATATGTGTCTATAAATATATAGACACAAAAACAAAAAGAGAAAAAAGATAAAAATAACTAACTCATGTTTCCTCTCCGAAAAAAGTGGTCAAGATCACCACCAATTCAAAACCCTAAAACTTGCCTTAATGACCAACATACATAGCATGAAACCAAACAAAGATTCTAGGGCAAATGCTCATGGAGCACAAGAAGGGTGAAACATATGGTTAGCTTTGACACAAAAAACAGGCAAAGTTTGAGACAAACACTAGTTCAAATCAGTGAAAGGTGTCATTCATATCATAATCAACAAAGATTCTCAAATTGATACTTAACAGACTTCTCATGCTCTCACAATGCACCATGCAACAAAATTTTGCCTCCATGCAATGACAATACACCATGTCAAAGCCAACCTTTTATTTACTAACCATCTCAGTCTGTTTGAGAATTTGTCACTTTTAATCTATTCACATTTATATGATTTTTATATATAGTTTTTACATTATATATATGGTGTTATATTAATAAATACAGAAAATATGAGCTATGTTAATGTTATACAAGGTCTTTCATATATAGACTTTACGCAAAGAAAAAAAATGCACATCTATACTAGGATATATAACTGTATAAAATATCGAACTAATTTGAACATATTCTTTATATAAATATGAGTATACTAAATTTCTTTCAACCTCTATAAAAGCATATAATTATAAAGATCATATTTATTTATATGATTTTATAAAAAATTATATATTTATTTATAAATTTTTATTAATGAAAATCAGCTTATAAATTTTATCTGTTTCTCAAGTTGAATGAAGAAAAAAAAAATATTTATCAAATAAAAATACATAAAAGAGAAGGATGAAATAACAACGTAACTCTCTTCAATCGCTATTGCTTGGAGCATGTGATCATTTAATTTTTATTCTCTTTAGACATTTTTGAAGGGTTGCTTTTTCATGATCTTTATATAATTAAAGAGGCATTTAAATTAGAATTTTGATTCTTTCCCTCTCTTAAGAAGTTCTTATTCTTGTCATTCATTTGTTTGGATCTACCTTGAAAGCCAACAGCTGTAACTATTAAATAATAAGTTGGCATGCATTAAGGTTAGGGTTAGGGTGGTCATCATATTATATATATATTAATGAATTAATAAGAAGTATACATGTCACAGCTGTAGAACGTTGTTTTGTTAAGCATAAGAATATGATGCCATGCATGGGTTTTACTTGTTAATTAATTATATCCTCTTAATTTTTTTAAGTGTACTTGACAACCCTTACCCAAAAAAAAAAAATAATATAGGACATTTTAGTACCCTTTCCAGCTCCAAAGCTTCTTAACTTTAATGTATATACACACACACACACAGACTTTTATAAGCTAAGTTTTATTTTTATAATTATTTGATACTAGTATCGTTAAAATAAATTTTATTAATTTTAACACACTTTTGTGGTAGAGTTTTAAAACTTAAAATTTAGTACATTTTTGAGCAAATGAAGTAAGAGTCACTGAGAAAATATCTTTTTGATGTTCGGAATAAAATGATATGATAATAGTCTCACTTTGTATGTATGACCTAAATTTGAATATATAATATATTTTAAATGGTATAAAACTATGAAATCTGATGTGTAACAGGTCACAATTTATAATTTCTAATATGGATTGAACCAAATCATTATAAATAATTAATGAAAATTTTCAGCAGGTTTTTTTTCTTTATTTTTGTATTTAGTAGTATGGTTAAAACAAATTTTATTAATTTTAACACACTTTTGTGGTAGAGTTTTAAAACTTAAAATTTAGTATTGGCCAAATAAAATGAGTCATTGAGAAATTATTTTTTTGAACTTATGAATAAAATAATATGATAATAGTCTTACTTTGCATGTATGATCTAAACCTGAATATATAATATATTTTAAATGGTACAAAACTATGAGGTCCGATGTGAGACAGGTCTCAATTTACATTTTTTGATATGGAATGGACCAAATCATTATAAATAATTAATAAAAATTTTTAGCAAGTTTTTTGCTTTTTATTTTTGTATAGTATGGTTAAAACAAATTTTATTAATTTTAACACACTTTTATGGTAGAGTTTTAAAACTTAAAATTTAGTAATTCTTTGGTAAAAAAAAGTAAGAGTCACTGGGAAAATATTTTTCTAAAGTTCGGAATGAAATGATATGATAATAGTCTCACTTCATAGGTATGATTTAACCATGTATATAATATATTTTTAATGGTGCAAAACTATGACGTTCAATTGAGACATGTCACAATTTATAATTTCTGATATGGATTGGACCATTTCAATATAATAATTAATGAAGATTTTAAATGAGTTTTCTTTTTTTAAAATATTTGTATTTCGTATACGGATTGATAGCATAAATTTTATAAGGTATAAATATCAAAATGGTCCCTCTATTTTTTGTTTTTCGCCCTTTTAGTCCCTCTAATATAAAATTCACTCTTTTTAGTCCTCAGATTTAGCATTTTCGTCCTTAGTTGTAAAATCATTTCTTTGTGCTCCCTCGATATTCTGGCATTTATCCTTTTTTTGGTCCCTCTAATTCATCAATTAGAAGGACCAAAAGAGCGAATCCGTCGATTAGAGGGGACCAAAAAGACAAAAATGCGAAAAATCGAGGATCAGCGGATTTTATATTAGAGGACTAAAAGCTGAAAACACAAAATAGAGGGATCATTTTGATATTTTGACCATTTTATAAATCTCCAACATACTTGGAAATGAGTTTAGCAACTCATTTCTTAAAAAAAAAAATCCTATTAAAAAAAGTCAAAAGATTGCCTAATTTTTTATATAAAAAAATAAGCTAAAATAAATAAAAATAGAAAAATAATTTGATTCATGAATCTACCTGTGGGCCAATCTAAGAAATAACCATAAAAACTTCAACATTTCACACACATGTATATAAATATTTGTCATAAACGATCGATAACAAAAACCAGCACAAAATGATGGATATATTATTAAATTCTATATAAAGTCAAAAAATAATACCATGACATTGTGTATGACGGTCATATAAAAGAAAAACTTCACCATGACTTAATATGATGTCAGTCTGTATGACTGTCATAAAAATAACAATCATTTACATAAGAGTTGATATTTTATTTTCCTCTGCTCTGAAATGAAATATTCACCATTTAAGAAAAAACTAAATTGTAGAGGGTATTTTTCTAGTTTTAAAATAACAATAATGTAGCGTTTGGTTTGCAAATAATAATGGAATATGAATAAAAACTACGCTTAGGGCTGTGCACGGTCCAAAACCGGACCGGACCGGTTCAAAACCGGACCGGACCCGGTTAAAGCAGATTCTTTTATTATTGGAGCCGGACGGACTCAAAATATGAGAAAACCGGACCCGGTCCAAACTGCTTTTTGGACCGCTTTTGGACCAATTTGGTCCAATCCCGGTTCGATCCCGGTTTTATGAATTAAAATTAAATTAATAGAATGGTCATTTAATATATAGAGTTAAAAACAAACAATCGAACTTCATTAGAATAGAAAATTTACATATATATATATATATATAGAGAGAGAGAGAGTTTAAGGTAAAAATAACTAAAGCAGTGGAAACCGTCCGGGTCCCGGTTTGGACCCATGGTTCCAAAAAAAGCGGAGCCGGACCGGACCCGATCCCGAGCCGGTTTTCAAAAACTGGGACCGGACCGGTTAATAATGAAACCGGTTGGAACCGGACGGCAGTTCAAAAAAACCGGTCCGGTCCGGTTTACGGTTTAACCGGTTTTTTTGAACAACCCTAACTACGCTCGGTTGAAAGTTGTGTGACTTTTTGTGTCACTATCATTTGGAATGAAAAGAATAAAAAAAAATTGTGATAAAATTGCCTTAATGTCTTTAATATAAATAAATAGCTTTTATATATAAAATAGTGAATAATATTCAATGATATATATTTTTTATTTATAAAATATTTTAAATATTATTATTGAAAATAATCAAATTAATGATTTTTATTTAATTAAATATCTATTAAGTGTAAAAATATTATTTCACTTTAATTATTATAATTAAAAATATATATACATTAAATAATTCATATTAATATTATTTTTAATTATTCTAACTAAATATTTGAATTAGTCAATTTATGTTAATTATTATAATTAATTATTTAAATTAATAATTTTTATTTAACTAAATCTTAAGTAAGCATAAAAATCTCATTTCACCATAAATAGTATTCATTACTTTACATTTCCCCCAATTTTAAGAGTAATACAATTCCTTAACTTTAGAGGTAATACAATTATTTAATTGTAAATAATTAAATTATCTACCATACTCATTACCATTATAATAGTTGTATATTCAAACATGGAATTATATTACTTTCACTATACACACAATTTCATGAACAATTGAAACACAAAGAAACTCAAATATAAGTTTTATTACAAATCAAATCCCAAAACTTCCAGAAACTGTGCAAAGCACAAACTAAGTTTATGAAAACCAAAACCCAGAAGTTCCAGAATCCAAGTAAATTACATCATAATCTTATGCAAGACACAGATTCAATGTCTCTATTTGTAGCAGATACAAACCTTCTGCCACATGAACATACACAAAAATCAAGCAAACATAGTACTCTTCCGGGACTGATTGAACAATCAATTTACAGGTATTTTTCCATGCCCGATTTTCATCACAATGATTCATATAAACTTGGCAGAACCAAAGATCAAACATCGCCCGATCTTTAATCGGTGATTTGTTGTCATCGAGCTTGCAGTTTAAGCATGAGCTCTTCATCTCTGCCATCGCCTCTCTGCAAAGAAAACATTGAAAGATATTAAGGAATGTATTATTATCGTATTCTTGATTCCTAACCCATAATATTTAAATTATGAGTTTTCATCAAAAACAATCAAACATGCTTAACGTATTTGAATGGAGTGATTAATACATTTACACATACTACGATTGGCAGCTCATGGAAGACAAGAAATTACCAGCAGAATTGTGAGGGGAATGAGTAGCATTGCCTTTAGCATTTTGCGCTTGAGATGTTGATCTCTGTATGCGCGGAGATGAGTCTTGTTTTCCGTTTGCCATAGGTAAGGAATGCCTCTTCTGCAGGTGGTCATTATCATGTGTGTCCGGGCTTGATTTCGGGGAGATGCTTGTATGTGCCTTGGCCCGTGCAGACTTGGTGGCTTGCATATAACTCGGAAGAGCATTGCTACTGCTGATTCTTGGCTCATGCTCAACAGTGTCAGGTTTAGGTACATTAGGGAGTGAACTCCTCTTTTTTCGATTCTTGGTATCCTTCGACTTTTGTTCCCTGCTACTTGAATCACTGTTTGGTGTAGACGGTGATCTTGTCACTGCTGTTTGTGACTTGTGTTTTCGAGCAGGCATATTGTTGTCTTTCTTGCTCTTTTTAGTCCCAACTGATATCTGGCTTGAAGGAGTTCCATGAGACTCCAAAACGGTGGCATGGCTTCTTGGAGATCCTTCTGGTGATGATCTGTAAACCGGTTGATCTCCAATGTGCTCCAGATGAGTCTGTAAGTCCGAACTGGTAGGTTCTATTTGTTGTTTCTCCACTTGGACTACTGAATCACCGATACCGACCAAACCAGCATTAATTTCCATCACCTTCAGTATTTGTTTGTGTCGATCTTATTTGCTTCAGCATTCAGATTTTTTTCATAATTAAACATATTACCATCACTACGATTGGCAGCATAGTTTTCTTTCTCAACAGGTCCAATTTCAAGAACAATTTCACCACCTTCTGCTTCTGATCTGTCAGGCGAGTCCAGCGTAGAGGAGATGGAAATTTCAGTACCACATTCAGAGGAAGCCATTTGAATTCTTGAATCAGCAGTAGAAATTTCTAACAAAGTATGATCCTTGGTCTTTATCGAAGAAACATTCACTTGGGAATGAACACTATCTGATTTTGATTGTATAGACCTACTCGCACTTTGAGCAGAGCTCAGCTCTTCAAATTTAGACTGTGCAGCAATAAATGCAGGATTGCAAGTCCTTCTCGAACCAAAAGCAAACCTTTTTCCTTCAGTCTCTGACGGTTCTCTTCCATCGTCATGTTTTTCGCTTGTATTGATTTCAATTGCAGATTCAACATCCCGCAATGGATGTGAAATCTCATTTTCATGTGAATGCAAAGGTTTATGATCAGAGAAACAAAACGAGGATTCTTGCACGACAATATCTTCAGTCTTTGTATGGTTAGATTTTATCGCATTGAAGAACTGATCCTCATCTTGCTCATACTTGTCTGCGGAACTTGAGCAACTGAATGGAGCTTTGAACTCAAAGCTACCGAATGTATTATTCATCAAATCTCCATCAGTAACTTCTGGTTTTGCTGAAACTTGTGTCGCCATAACCTCATTTGATAGTCTACGAGTGGCCGGATTGGTATCTTCTTCAAGCACTTCTTGGTTGTCCAGAGGTAACTTATGCTCGTGTATAGATGATGATGTTACAGTCATCCATCTCTCCAACCATCTCCACGAAGAATCAGAGCTTGAAAAATCACATTTAATGTGAAAGGTTTTCGTCTTTGGCATTGACTCCAAAAGCTTGCAGAAAATAGAGAACCATAAGTTTTCAAGAGAATATTCAATATGTAATAACACTCTCATTATTAACTTTCATTGCACAAAAAAAAAAAGAAGTTTTCCATGAATCTTTGGTACTATCATGAGAAATTTCTGATAATATTTTTTTATTAATTTATGAATTATAATTGTTGTAAATGCCCAAACTATCCTCATCATAAAAATAAAAATAACTTGAATTATTCTTCAATTATTAATAACAGCAAACTAACAAAAATTTATGTAAAATATTCAAAAAGTATAAAATGACCCAAATATCATAAAATATGTAGATTTGACGGATGTTAGGTGTTTTTATTAAATGTTGATAATGTTGACAATGAAACACAACAAACGCATAAAAGCAAGGAACTATAGACAGAAATAAAAAAAAAACCTCAAATAAATAATTTGCACAGCAGGAAGCATTCATTTTTAAACAAATATTACCTGCTGTGCGAAACCATTGGAAAGTATTATCTGGATTGATGAATGTGTTTTTCCCCTGTTGCCCTTCCCCTGCAGAAAAACAGAACAAGATCCAAACGATAAATTGGCAGCATTATAATCATAAAGCGAACATGATAAGTCGGAATAAAAAATAATATTCAAATGCTAAATAACTTTAAAAAAAAACAGACATGATAGACCTTAAAAGTTTCAACTAGCATTTAGGAAACTTCACCTTGTCAGTGAAATTAGAAACAATAATACATTTATTCAGAAAAATACAAGCAGTAGTATGATAGGTCATTACCAGAAGTGCAGATCCTGGCTTCTTAAACTCTTTGGTAGCTGATTTCTGAACCAATTGGCATGCAAGGCGAACCCTTACAAGTGCTTGAAATTTAACAATTGCTTGAGAAAGCCGCAAAGTTTCAACAGCTTCCCTTCTGATAAGATGCCCACGAATAGCAGATTGCAATTTGACAACATTCTTAAGTTTTACTAGTTCTTTCCGAGCCTAGAAATTGAGCAGAAAATGCAGGAATCGATATTATAACCTTATTATTGATAAGAACTTGTGAACTTAGAAGACAGACATGGTAAAGAAAGTACCAAGTATCTGCGGACACTGGCCTGAATGACTACAGCAACAGAGTCCTGCTTCTTGTCATCAAGAGGAGTATTTCTATCAGAGACCTGTGTATTAGCTTCTTCCGAATTAAATACAGCTGATGGTAAGGGGGATGTTTCTCTTTGTTTATCTTCAGCACGGGTTTTTTCCGGGATGCTTAAATGTATAGGTGAATCAAAAGTAGCGGGAGTAGTCTCTAGTGTTTCTTTGTTAAAGGCAGTAGAGACTGGTTCAGAATTCACACTGTTGCTTAGAACACGATGGCCTGCAGATTTCTTACGGAAACTCCATCTGCGCTTATCTAAAGAACTTTTTGTCTGAAAAAGGAAAAAGGAAAATAATAAGAAACATTCTGTTCACTAATAAACCCTCAACCAACAAGTGCTTATTTATAAGTATTCGAATAAAACCAAGATCAGCAATGAGTAGAAGTCTGGGAGACTATGAAAAATCAAATGATCAAGTATATAGAACAAACAATAGCGTCTCAGTGGAGAGTTTATGAATAAGTATTCAAATAAAACAATGTTTACAGCATACCCTAGCGAACATGAAAGGAAAGAACCACTGACAAAAGATACAATAACATGGTAGTGTCTCAACGTAGCATACAGTTAGAGCCAAGCTTTGCAGGCGACAGATTTAATACCAACCGAGATGAAGATCTATCACATTGAATTTTTTCACGCAATAGGATGGAAAAGCAGTGAACTGAACAGAATTAAAAGTTGTTGATCTCCCTCAAGATAGTAAATGCACATTTATTTCTATTTGGTCCACTGCTTTTAAGGCCTATAATTAGAATTCAAGATAATAATGCACACACATGATACATGCTGTACACAGTGCAATTCTAATAACACAAATATATCAACTCTGACTTCTATTATTGGAAACAATTAAAGCTTTGCATATAAATTTTTCCTTGACAGATGTGGAACATTGTTCACCTCTAGCAGAATCTGACACTAAGATAAATGTTCCCAGCACAGTTTAAAGTAAGGCACTGAGAAATGCATCAATGGAAAAAGTAAGACACCAACTAAATTCAATAATTTAAAAAAGAAAAGAAAAGGAGTAACAGTGCTTTCAACCAGCCGACATAAAAAGTGATTATCAAGAGTGGCTTACATCAAACAGAAAACTCTTAGGACTTATAACTGTAATCAATCTTCAACTTATGAGGATTAGAAAATTCTCAATCATGTTCCATGTGACAAAACAGGAGAACATGACATTATGAATAATCCTTGCAAAAGGACAGCTATCAACACAATTATTTTTGCTGTCTGCTTCCTTTATTTCTTAATTTTATAAATATTCAACTAATCTGGATTTCCACTCTTCTTTGCCAGTACCCTCTGTTCCAATTTATAATTCACTAATCACAGTGGTAAGTCTAAATCTGAATTCCTTGCAATGACCAAACATTTGCAATGAATGCACCGAAAAAACACAAAAAAATGGCAAAATTTATCCTACACAACAATCTATCAATAATTATGCAACTTTTACTCCAAATCAGAACACCAAAATGGAAAACAATGCATCAACAAATAATATTATGTAAATGCATTCAGTAAACAGCAAAACACTGAAAAATCTCACAACCCAGAGTCCAACTTCCACACAAAAACAATATCTAAATCAAATTCAAGGAGAAAAGAAAAATCAGAGCAAACTTTTAAAATGAACAATGTGGAAAATAGATCTGTTATAGTTAACACAAATCCAATAAAAAAAAAAAATCCAAACTTTAGACGAAGAATAAAAAAAATCCAGATTAACTCCCACAATGGCACACGAGATCCATCAAAACAACGGCCAAGCTCAGATTTTTCCACAAGCATTGAACCCAAAACTCAAATACAAAAGCAAACCATACTATTAAACCAAATCAAAGCACACCAAGCAAAAGATCATCAAAAAAATACACAAAAAAACAGTGAAAACCCTGAAAATGAAAGACACCTAACCTCAGATGGAGCGAGTTCTTCGTTATCACTGGAATCTCCAGCTCCACAAGTAATGATCTTCAAGCACGAGTTCGAAGACTTGCCCATTTTCGCCAGAAAATTCAAAACTTCGGGTTTTGATTTCGCCGCAGAGCTCCTCAGTAGCACAGTGACTGCGTTTTGGCGGAGTTATTTATCCGCGAGACACTGCACCGGCGTTCGAGATTGTCGGGACTTAAAGCACGCTTCTTAAATTTGGTTGAATCCCTCTCTTAACGTCCGCCGTTTTAACTGTTCCACCCTTTTCACAAAGAAACCCCTTAAATATTATTTAATTATGTAAATATTGGTAATTTTTTTATTTATGAAATTAAATATATCTATATATATTATATATTAATATCAACTTCTACACTATACCATACTATTATAAAGACCGTCGGATCAGAATCCAATTATTCATCACTCAACAATACATTTGAACACTGAGATGATACGGTAGAAATATAAAATTTTTTCACTTTGGGCAAAATAAACTATATATTTTATAATTATGTATATGTTTTTTAAAACTTTTATTTTCAATCAGTATTTTTTTATTTATAATTCATATATATACAGACATATGAAGAATTATATATAATTCCATGAGAAATTTTCACTTGATCAAATCAAAATAATTTTTCTGACTACTATTTGGTGAGAAAAACCCTTGTCAGGGATTGGCAAGTAATTTTGTTCACCGGAATCGTAAGAGTTACATGTACTTACTGTGACTGCATCTACGCTCACCCCCACATGCGTCGCAAATCACGAGAATCACGAGAAACTGCTTAAATCTCGGGACCCGCGAGTTTTCATGCCGATATCTCGTATCCTTTATGATAAACACAAAAGATCTCCTCGTTACGGTCATTTACTCCGCCGGCCATGTTTAACTAACCTACGCCTTGCTTCCTTTCCTCACCCAACTTATTATGACTAATTTTATCAATTTTTTAAAATTTTAAATTATATCATTTTCCAAGCTATTAAAAATATAATTTTTTTCAAAAAAACAAAAAGCAACTTTATGCTTTTATCCTTCTTTTTCTATAAATAAATGATTTATCTATTTTTTTATAAAAACAACAATAAATACTATATTCATTAAGACATACTCGAATAATTTGAGCAATAAATTTGTACCAATAATTAAACTTTAGTATTATTATTGAAACTCAGAGTTTTTTAAATGGGACTAATCCTGAACTCATAAACAGATCAAAACAAGTCCAGTAAGAGTCTTTTGGTCAATTAAAAATAGTCGTTAAATATTACTAAATTTAATCAAAGTTATTGAGCGACATGAAAAATTTTCAAAATAAAAATAGAGTTTGAAAATTCCGGCGGAACATATAAAACAAGCAATGAAGGTGGCAGCATTGGACGCTAGTGCCACATGATGTCCGGACACGTGCGACACGAATTGGTACGTGCGCATCAAGCGTGCGCGGGGCCGAGTAATAATAGAATTAGTAGGGTCCTTTTTGCACATAAACCTCCAAAATTGCTTAATCACATTTACACCCCTTTCAAAATTTTTAATTAATTCTTCCTTTCCTTGATTTTTTTTCTTTCTATTTTTTTGCAAAAAGAACTATGTGTAAAATACTTCAAAACAAGAAATTTATCATATGATTGGAGGGGTGGATTACGTATGTGGTTGTTGTAATAGAGTTTGTCATTTGGACTAAAGTTTATTTGGCAGAGTGGAAAAGATAGCTTGTCATTTGGTATGGTTGGTTGATCTAATTCTTTGAAAAAAGTATGTGTATAAATATATATAGTGGATATATATATATATATATATTAGTCTAAGTGATGAAAGCTTGAGTTACTTCAAATAGCTCTCATCCAGTACGATAATCCATCATATATTCTAAATATTTAGAAAAGCATTATGCCATCATAATCTGTGCATTTTTTATCTGTCTGATCTTTTTGACACTCTTAAATAAAGACACTTGTTTATTTATAAAAATAAAATAAAAATTGTGTGTATAAAGGCCTTTACATCTCTATCAAGATTTAATTTTTTAAACTATGCTTTGAGCAAACCAGTGAGTGAAAGGCTTTAATAATAATAATAATAATAATAAGAATAATAATAATAATAATAGAACAAATAAAAATGGAAAAAAAAAACAGAAGAATGTTAAAGATGAAAGATAAAATTAAAGATGTGGAGGAATTTAAAGAAAGGAAGTTGGTCCATGCTGCATGGAATGGGACAGTGAAAAGTCTGCAAAAAGGTTTTTAATGGTCTCAAACATGTTCATTTTGATTCCATGTCGGGTGCATGATTGGGCTCAACCAGCTGTACAGGACTGTCCACTCTTCCTCATTTTTGTCTTTTTCCTTTTTCTAAATTAGATATTTAAATCAAATTATAATTTAAATATCACCCGTGACCCCCCTAAAATGAGTTATTGTTGAAATAATTTGAAGTTAAAAACAAATCAATAATAAATAATAAATCCATCCCAGATGATTTTTTTTATTATTATTGTGTTGACATATGATGAAGATAATTTGAGAAGTTGTTTTTCTTTTTTAAAAATAAGATTTAATTTAATCTCTCAAATCACTATTAAATCATTGACTCTTTTTTGTCATCCATATAAATTTATATTTTTTTTCATTGTTTATTATAACTAAAATCAATCAATCAATTGGATAGTTGATCAATCTACAATTATTTTATATCAGTTGAGCAGTCTTTATATACATATATATAAACAAAAATAAAAATATACACTTAAATGATAATTATTATGAAATTAAAAGGTTCCAAATTAGGTGCTACTTTCATTTATTCCATGCTATCTAATTGAACAGCCCTTCTTGAATAATTAAGAACATGACTACTCTCTTCAATTAAAACTTTAAACTATCAACCATTAAACATACAACCACCATTAATTAAAAATATAAATTCAATAACAAATCATTTTTATTTTATTAAGTTTGCTGATATATAAATCATTTTTTATATTTATATTCTGCAAAAAAAAAAAAATTGTTTTGGATGTAGAAGATGTCCCATGGTATCCCAACACCTTTTTTTTTTCTAGACTTATATCCATATTTAAAGTTTTATTTTAAGGTTTATATTGTTGAAATATATTTTCCACAGATTTCTTTTTATCCATTTCTTTTTTAAAAAAATATTTTTTTGTATTTTATATTTAGCAAAATTTCATATAAACAATAAATAAATAATTATTTTGACGTGATTTATATATTTATTAAAATTTCAGATTAGAGAAGATTTGTAAAGAATTACAAGATTTTAAGAAGAAAAAACGCCCATATTATTATCAACAACGATGGCTATATAAAAGCCTTACAAACCAACTAACTAAAATACAAAGAGATAAGAAACAATATCTAACAAACTCATGAGCAAAAACTAATTTAATCAACATATTTATTGACTAAATCCTAATAATAATAGGGATTTATTAACTAAATCCTAACAATCCTTCTCTTAAACTAAATGCATGCTCGCATTTAGTTTACAACAAACTCCCAAGAGTTCACGCGAAAGCTTCCAACTTAAGTGGCTTTGTCATAATGTCTGCCAATTGCTTTTGAGTTCCACAATGAACCAATTTCACAGTTCCAGCCTTTGTGAGATCACGAAGAAAATGGAAATGCACATCTATATGCTTGCTGCGACCATGCATCACTGGATTTTTGGATAATTTAATTGCAGAACTATTATCACAATAAATAATAGTTGTTTCACCTTAATTTTTATCCAGCTTTTGGTACACTCTTTTTAACCATATTGCTTGACAAGCACAAGAGGCTGCAGCTATAAATTCTGCCTCTGTAGTTGACAGACTTACTACAGGTTGTTTTTTAGATGACCCTGAACTCAACAAAAACACATACCCTGATGTGCTTTTTCTGTCTCCTAAGTCTCTAGCATAATCACTATCAGTGTAGGCAATAAGCTCATCTCCTCCTCCTTTTCTATAGAAAATTCCAAACCCAACAGTTCCTTTCAAATATCTGAAAACCCTTTTTGCTGCCTGTAGATGAAGCTCAGTAGGAGTTTCCATGTATCTGCTAATTAGACTAACCACAAATGCTATATCTGGTCGTGTAGCTGTAAGATACATAAGACTACCCACTATTTGTTTAAAGTAAGTCTTATTTACCTGATCAGCCTTTTCCTCCTTTGTAAGCAAACTGGCAGGATCAATTGGATTATGAACAGGATTGCTTTCTGCCATGCCAAATCTTTTTAGCACCTCCAAAGTATATTTCTTTTGACTGATAAAAATCCCAGTTGATCTCTGCTCAATTTCAAGGCCAAGAAAATACTTCATCTTTCCAAGATCCGTCATATCAAACTCTTGCTTCATGGAATTTTTTTGAATTACGCAATCAATAGTTCATTATTGCGAGTAACAAGAAGATCATCAACATACAAACTTACAATTAACATAGCTTCATCTTCTCTGACAAATAATGTATGCTCATAGTCACACTTTGTAAAACCTTCCTTTAAGAAATAGGCTTTCTATCATGTTGTACCAAGCACGTGGAGCTTGCTTTAGCCCGTATAATGCCTTTTTCAATTTGTACACTTTCTCCTCACTTCCCTCATACATATCCACATGGTTGTTCCACATAGACATCTTCTTGTAAATGACCATGTAAAAACGCTGACTTCACATCTAACTGGTAGACAGACCAACTTTTTTGAGCTGCAAATCCGAGCACCAAACGAACTGTCTCCATCCGTGCTACAAGTGCAAAGACTTCTGTGTAGTCTATCCTATACTCTTGAGCATATCCCTTTACCACAAGTCTAGCTTTGTGTTTATTGACTTCTCCTTTTTCATCAAATTTAGTTTTGAAGATCCACTTTACTCCAACTTTCTTTCCTCCTTCAGTAAATCGCGTTAATTCCCAAGTGTCATTCTTCTTTATTGCATCCATTTCAATGTCCATGGCTTTTTCTCCAATTCTCTTCCTTCATCGCATCTTGATAATGAATCGGATCAACATCGGCCAAGCATCACTAAGTGAGCGGAATCATCATTAGAAAGCCCTTCACCGACTTCATAGTTATTCATCCATATTGGTGGATCGCTGCTTTTCTATCTTCGATCTTTCTTGGACTGAAGAACCAAGAGTTTCTTGTTCATTTATGACCGGTTACGTGTTTTTCCTCAACTATTTCATTATCTCCACAATCCAAATCACAAAAGTACACCTTGTTCATGTGTTTGATCCCACTCCCGGTGTTTGTCTTCCTCGAATTTTACATCCCTGCTTATAATGATCCTTTTGGAAATTGGATCATATAGCCTATAAGCCTTGGACTCTTCACTGACACCTAGCAAAACACACCGTAAACTCTTGTTATCCAGCTTAGTTCTTTTGTTGTCAGGCACATGAGCATGAGAAATACAACCAAAAACTCGAAGTAATCAGCTGATGGCTTTTACTCCACTCCAAGCTTCTTCCCGAGTTTGATCTTTTCACTCGCTAAAGTAGGACTTCGATTTAATACATGAACAACCCAATTTCTATCGCTTCCGGCCAAAAAGTCTTGGGAAGTTTTTTTCTCGGAGAGCATCTGCGAACCAAATTCATAATGGTTCTATTTTTTTCCTTTCAACTGACTCCGCTCGTTGTGGTGTGTAAGCAGCTGTCAATTGTCGTTGGATGCCATTAGCAATACAAAAACTTGTAAATTCCTTGGATGTAAACTCTCCTCTACGATCTGTGCGCAAACATCTGAGGAACAAGTTTGCTTCCTTTTCAACTCGAACTTTAAAGCAAAAGTAAGTAAATACCCTAGTCCCTCTAATATAGTCAGTCAGTTTACCCCTTTGGTCCCTCTAATATGATTTGTTTTTAAGATGTCCCTCTATTTTAATATTTAAAAAACTTTCTAGGGTCAAATTATATTAGAGAGAAAGACTTACATTTTTCAAATATTAAAATAAAGAAATCTGTAAGGGACAAATCAAAGAAAGTTTCACATGGTGGTCTGTCAATTGAGTAAGAAGTAAGTTCTAGTGAAACTGGAGTTTCGTCTTCTCTTGATGTTCTGCTTGAGATTAAAATACGTTATTGATATTATTCATGCATATATAGTTTATTTCGGTAGTGTTTGTATGAAAAAAATTATAAAACATAGATTATTTATATACACACAGACTTTTATTAGCTAAGTTTTGTTTGTATAATTATGTTATACTGGTATAGTTAGAAAAAAAGTTTATTAATTTTAACACATTTTTTCTGTCAGAGTTTTAAAACTTAAGATTTAGTATGTCTTCAATTTTTTTAATTTCGGAGTGGAATTAATAATAATTAAACTTTGTATGACCTAAACATGAATATATAATATATTATTCATAGTACAAACTATGAGACCTGTGAAACATTTCATAATTTATAATTTCTGATATGGATTGGATCAAATCATTATAAATAAATAATTAATATACCATAATTTTAATAAACTTTATATTATTATCTGTTAAATTAGTTTTTTAGATATGAACCTTATCAAATTGATGCCTTGTATTAGTTTGTACAGTAGTGACAACCAAAATGCTACAATAGTTTACTTTATGGGCCACTCTAAGAAACAACCATAAAAATTTAAACATGTCACACACAGGTACATATTATATATATATATATTTGCCATAAAGGATAGATACTAGGGGTTGTAGGTATTGATATTTGCAAAAATGAAACTCAAAAGAGAATCACAAATAGAGAGTACGAACAAACTAAACATAAACTTGGGAAGAAGGAATGTGACAAAACTCATCTATCATAGATGAAAAACACAAGGCTACAATAACCAAAATTAGATTATTGGGTCATGTGAATCACTTTGGTTGAAATTGGATTCATCAATGAAAGAAGTTAGAGGACCAACAAAATTAAGGCTTCTTTTTATCATCATAATGGACTCAAGGTGCCAATTTTTGAGCATCCAAAGCTTCAAACTATTGGAGTGATCGAATATGGAGTAGTAGATTAATTTCAGGTAGGTTTTTATGCAATGAATCTAAAGAGGTTCATTAAATATGAAAGAATTCAGGGGTTTTATTTAAACTGATCACAATCGTCCGTCCTTCTCTCCATTTTAGGGATAGTGTTTTTGGTTCTTGGTGCCTTGATTGGAGGCGGAGAAGAGAAGATAGTTCAGCGGTTGCATGTCAGAAGAGGCATAGTTATGCCACGAAATCCAATCAGCACCTACCATTCCTCTTTCCTCTTCTTGATCTGATCCATTTGGGGGTTTTCTAAACCTTAGGTATGTCCTTGTTTTTGTGTTCATTTTGTTCCTAACTTTTTCGATTTGCAGGCTGGAAGTTGATTTACCAATCGACGAAGAAAAGGGCCAGTGGACCCTTAGGCCTTGCTTGGATGAAGTTTAGCAAGGGTTCATAAAGTAAGGGGAAAGGAAAGTAAAGGAAAGGAAGGGATCAACCCATACTTTGTTTAGGGCAAAGGGAAAGTAATGTTATGCACTATAATTATCAAAATCCCTTTGAATTTCAAATGTTATATTATGATAAATAATGGATCAATAAATAAATTCTATTTATTAATTTCAATTAAATATGGATAGAAAATGATTAATTATCATAAAAAAGTATATAAATATTTTCAAATCTTTTATACAACCCCATATATATATATTAGTAAATATAAGTAAAAAGGATATTTTCGTCCAATAAAATTATAACTAAAGAGATCTTCGGCGATGAGACGAGGAGAAAAAGCTCTAAAGTTTTTTATTTGCATTCACTCTCAAAATAAAAAGGATACTATTAGTTATTACAAAGTTATTAAAAAAATGTATTTTCGTCTATAAAATTACCAACCCTTCTCAACCCTCCAATTTGGAGGGTTGAGAAATTGGGTGTTTTCAACCCCCCATTTACCTCCAAACCCTTACCTCCTCCCTCAACCCTTCTCCCCAAGCAAAGGTTGAGAGAACCCTTACCTCCAAAACCCCCCTCAGCCCTTCTTCCCAAGCAAAGCCACCGGCAAGCTAATCCAAGGGGTATGTGATATCGATGTCCTAATTTCATTTTTTTTTAATCTTTTTTTATGGTTTATGGATGCATTGTTCGGGTTTAGTGTTTATTAAGAATTTATGGTTAGAGTTTCAGAATTTTGATGCGGAATGATGGAGGAGAATCAACAAATTAGGCTTTTTTATGATTCATAATTTGCAAAATATTTCTTATATTGATTAGACATTGTGCCAAATGATAAGAGTGTCAACGAAAGAGTTATTGAGTTGCATCATTAGCACCGGCTATAGTTGAAGAATTAATGTGTGATGCCGATTGGTTGAGAGCTTATTATGAGATATAATGCAAAAAATAAAAGTAAAAATAATGTATATTTATCTAATTTTTAAGTTAATTATATTTAAGACTATTTTGCATTTTTGTATAAAAAGAAGGAAGGTCTCACTTTCCTTTAAAATGAAACTAATCTTGACTAGAAGAGAATTAGTAATCAATATTGGTTAAAGTACTATATTTTATTTTAAATTTGACATTTTGTATTTGTGAATAATATAATTTTTGTCTTTTGTTTTTATTGTTAAGTAATTATGCTTTTGTCAATGTACTTGGACTTATGAATTTGTTTGGAGTATGAGGAGTTTGCACAAATTCCCCCTTAAAACAAAGACCAGTCACACCTTTCATTAAGGAAGTGTCCCTTTATCGGGTGAAAGATTTTGCATGTTTGGAAGCCCCTCTCATTGCCAAGGGTATCCGATATGCCTTTCTTGCCATAGTGCACAAGCATTCTTCTTCTTCCCTTTAATTCTTTCTTGCCCTTTAGGGAATTGCGGAGTGAATGAGTAGCAAATTCTCTTTATCTATCCACGGAATTGTAACCAGACCAAGCTCGCCCACAAGCCTACTACCAAAAGTGTTCTTATACTGTGTACTTATTACATTATGGGTAAAATGCTTGTTATTTAAATATAGACAAATGATGCTTTTGTTGTTGTTGCTTCACAAGTTGTATCGGATAATATGTTTATTTTATCTCAAGATTATGTTTGAATTTGTCATTTCATATTTTCAGTTCCTTGATTGTAATTGATGATGCAATATTTGTGAATATATAGGTTCTATTTTCGAGCATTTAGCTAACTCAAGCTCAAATGAACATTTAAATAAGCTTGAGCTCGAACAAACCAATAAACAAGTTTTTTTGAGTTGAGCTTGAGTTAAGTAATTCTTCAAACCGGACATCTTCGTTTTTTTCATGAGCCTAGCCCTCGAATACACCCCTACAAAGACCAACACAAACTGTGGGAGTGCGTTATTGTGAAACCAATATTGTATATTTATCATATAAAAAAACTACCCTTATATAAAAGTTCGATATTTTACCTCCGCTCCAAAATAAAAGATTCATGACTTACCCAAAAAAATATAAAAATAAAAATATACAATTTCATACTAACTTCATCGACTAAGCACCTGAAGGCTACGGAGGGAATCCCATGAACAAGGAAAGAAGAGGGTATTTTTTTAGCTTTAAAATAAAAATAAACTTTATCATTTTCACCGTACACACAAATTCATGAGCATTGAAATGCATGGAAACACAAATAAGTTAATTACAAAACAAATATCAAAACTTTCATGACACGGAGGATACACAGTTCTAGTCTAGAACTCACACTCAAAATAGAGTAAACAAGAAAATTAATTTCAATTCATCAATCCCCTCCACAAAACCCTAAAACAATTATTTATAGAGATCTAGACTAAGAACAAAATAGTAAATAATGACAAATTAATGGATAAATAAATAAAACTAAAATAACTAATAAAGCTAAAATAATTATAAAATATTAAATAAAACTACTTTGAAGATTTAAATTAAAATTCCTAAAATAATAAGGAGATTTCTTCCATCATGCTACGCCATTCACCTCCACTCGCTAGAAACTTGACCT
The DNA here is from genome assembly GCF_009730915.1 of Dioscorea cayenensis subsp. rotundata. Taxonomy (NCBI): domain Eukaryota; kingdom Viridiplantae; phylum Streptophyta; class Magnoliopsida; order Dioscoreales; family Dioscoreaceae; genus Dioscorea; species Dioscorea cayenensis. Next base: position 1,464,147 of record NC_052471.1, on the reverse strand, counting down.
CTAGCTTTTTATATAATCAATTAAACTTGTAACTAAATATTTCATCAAACCATCACCATTCCAAAATTTGAATCTCTTAGTTTTGAAATCTTTCAATTTAATAGCTTTTTCTTCTTCTTCTTTGAAAAAAACCACAGCATTAGCTTGGATTCTTTGAGAAGCTCAAATAAATCATTCTCATTGGTCTTCTTTCTTTCACCAATAGTCTTCCAATTATACTTTTCATCTTTTTTCTTCTCATTTTTAAAATCTTCTCTAATTATATTATCACAACTTTCCATCATCATTAATAGTACTGAACACCTTATTGTTAGTAAACCGATGACTTTGAATCTGCTCTTCATACTGAGGAGTTGACATTATGCACCTTATAAGATATATTTGCCTCCCATCTGCTACATATTCATCTTCCTCATCACCATCTGGCTCATAAATAATCTCTTTATTCTTCTCTATAATGTTTCATGGTCTTCCTCAAGGGACATTTGTTTGACTTGTGTCCAAGTTGATTACATTTGAAACACTTCCCCACAATAAGTTTGGCATATGGATTTTTTGTTCTTCTTATTTCTTTATCTTTCCCTTCTTTATCTTTTTCTACTGTTTCTACTGCATTGTTTCTTCTATATTGGTCATTCTTGTTGCTGCGATCTTCGATACTCTTATGTAAACTCAACATAATTATTATCATTGTTAGTTCCGGCGATGTGGTTTGTGGTTTGAAAAAACACTCAAAACACTCAAGAAAGATCTCACACAAACCAAGTAAGAAGGAGACACATAAGATTGGTAACCCAGTTTGGCGTCCACTCGCCTACATCTGGGGGCCAAGCCTGAAGATAAACAATCCACTAAAAGAGGTGAAAATAGATGAGTACAAACACTTATCACTTACTCTCCCAAAAATAAAGATTACTACCTCTCTAGATTGTCTAGTGTTCACACACTCTCCTCCAAAAGCGCGCTACTTACAATCTTCAAGCAAGGTAGCTTATATAGACGCCTCAACGGCACAAATATAGCATATATCTCTTTTAGAATCTCCACGGCTACTAATTTAAAAATCTGCCAAAATTAGCTGTTGCAACTCCTGTTGTAACATGAATTGCAACATGGCCCTGACTGCTGACTTGACTGAGTTCTTATTACATTACAGACGACCTCAAGACCCATCAACCTCCCGGTTATGCTTAGTCGGAGTCGATGCAACCAAATCTCTCGATCCCGACTGCCGGCAACTAGCATACCTCCTCAGTTCCTTATCACGCAGTCCCCTCGCAAGGGGCGCACGTCCTTGTGCGTCTTCATGAAACTTGCCAAACTTAGTCTTCAACCTTCCAAGTTTGGCCTTTAAAGATTCTCCAAACTTAATCTTAAATTCACCCAAGTTTGGTCCTCAAATCTTTCCAAGAATAGATCTTCGTTCAATCAACTCACTCATGCCAACAATAGGCATGTCTTCAAATCTTTAATCATTCTCATTAAGGATTCTTCAAATCATGTCTTCAATTAGCCTTCATTCATACATTGATAGATATTTCTTCAATTAAGCTTCACTATATTTAGTCTTCAATCAAATCTCTCTAAGTATGGTCTTGATATGATCTTGTCTTCAAGATGTAACATGTTATCAAAAATAACTCCACCAAGATCTTTAAGATGTTTTGCCTTGCAAGCCAAGTCTCCTTGCTATGTCACCATGCTTTCCATGTCATCAATTATGCCTTGTCACCATGGTTGCCACATCATCTTGCCTAGGTGTCAAATCATGCCAATAAATAGTGTGATTGCACTAACAATCATTATAGTTCCTCCAGCTTTGCTCTTGTTGCATTAGCTCAGCTTTTAAGGTAATGTTTTTTACCTCATATAAAGTTTGGATAACTTGCACCCCGATTCTATCTCTGAGTGTTGGCCTTAATCCTTCCAAATACCTCGCAACTTGCTGTCCTTCTGACTCAAGGAGGTTGTTTCTTTCAGTCAATCTCATGAATTCTGCAGTATATTCGTGGACTAACCGACTGCTCTATTGACAGCGCTGATACTTTTGGAAAAGAATCTGCTCATAATCTGGGGGTAGAAACTCCTTTTTTAATAAATACTTCATCATGTACCAAGTTCGTACATAACCTCATTCTCTTCTGGATTGAATCTGTTCCCACCATGCTAATGCTCCCCTTTCAAATGGCAAGCCACCAAACCGACTCGCTTCTCTGGAGGAGTCTCCGTATAATCGAAGAATCGGTATATTTCTACAATCCAGTCTAGAAAATTCTTCTATACCTATACTTCCATTGAAAAGAAGGAATGTCCACTTTCAAACAGAAATCCCCATTGTCTCTTTCAACACCTCCAAAATTATTTCTCACCCTATAACCTCCATATTGATGATGTCGACCGAACCTATTTGGTTCAAAATAGTCTTCTTCCTCTGAATCTTCATCATAGACATAATTGTCTACGAATAAGAATAGGAACATGTCTATCAATAGGGTCACCACGAGTCAACCCTGCCCATGGCCCTCAATTGTCATTTCGTCTCCTATGTGCATCAATTTGTAGAGCATCCAGATGATCTACAATTTCTTCAAAGCGCTCATCAAAACACTGGAATTTGAGATCCATCCGTTGCTCCAAATGTCGCTCCAATTGTTGAAACACTTTGTCCCCGATAGGGGCTCTAGCCTCCTAATCACCGTTACGAAGACCATCACCTTTTCCACCAGTTGACATCTTCTCTTTGATACCACCTGATACAGCAGATACGCAGTTCTAGTCCAAGAACTCACACTCAAAATAGAGTAAAAAAAATTAATTTTAATTCATCATCCCCTCCACAAAACTCAAACAATTATTTATAGAGATCTAGACTAAGGATAAAATAGTAAATAATGACAAATTAATGGATAAATAAATAAAACTAAAACAACCAATAAAGATGAGATAATTATAAAATATTAAATAAAACTGCTTTGAATATTTAAATTAAAATTTCAAAAATAATAAAGAGATTTCTTCCATCATGCTACGTCATTCCAAAAACTATGCAAAATACAAACTAAGTTTATGAAAATCAAAGATCCAAAACCCAGAAGTTCCAAAATTTAAGTAAATTACATCATGATCTTATACAAGACAGATTCAATGTCTCTGTAGTAGATACAAACCTTCTGCCACACGAACATACACAAAAATCAAGCAAGTACTCTTCCGATATTTTTTCAGGCCAATTTCATATCCCTTTATTTTTCAAACTTACCATTTAGTCTTTTTATTTCAGATTGTAACATTTTAGTCTTTCTACAACTTTTAAATGAGCAGTGTTAGTCATCCTTAAATTTAGGATTTAGGGCTTTATAAGGATTTACATTGCTCACTTAAATGTAATATAGGGACTAAAATGTTATAATTTGAAGTAATGGACTGTAAGTTTGTAAAAGTAAAAGGATTAATGTTCAAGGAATTATACCTTCATATAAACCAGGCAAAACCAAAGATCAAACATCACCCGATCATAAATCAGTGATTTGTGGCCATCAAGTTTGAAGTTTAAGCACGAACTCTTCATCTCTGTCATCGCCTCTTTGCTAAGAAAACATTTCAAGATATAAAGGAATGTATTATTGTAATCTTAATTCCGAATCCATATTATTTACATTATGAGTTTTCGTCAAAAACAATCAAACAATCAAACATGCTTAACGTATTCAAATAGAGTGATTATTATATTACACAAAGTAGGATTAACAGCTCATTGAAGATAAGAAATTACCAGTAGAATTGTGAGGGAAATGAGTAGCATTGCCTTTAACATTTTGCGCTTGTGATCTTGATCTCTGCATGCGTGGAGAGATCAGTTGAGCAGTCTTTATATATATATTAACAAAAATCAAAGATACACTTAAAAGATAATTATTATGAAATTAAAAGTTTCCAAATTAGGTGCTACTCTCATTTATTCCATGCTATCTAATTGAACAACCATTCTTGAATAATTAAGATCATGACGACTACACTCTTCAATTAAAACATCAAACTATAAACCATTAAACATACAACCACCATTAATTAAAAATATAAATTCAATAACAAATATTTTTTATTTTATTAAGTTTGCTAATATGTAAATCAGTTTTTTATATTTATATTCTGCAAAAAAAAACTTATGTTTTGAATGTAGAAGATATCCCATGATATCTCATCACTTTTGTTATTTTCTTGACTTATATCCATATTTAAAAATTTATTTTAAGGTTTATATTGTTGAAATCTATTTTCCAAATATTTATATTAATTTAATTTAAATTAATACAAATAAAATTCCCAAAAAAATCTTATTTTCAAATTTCACTTTCACTTTTACTGGGCCTGGTCTTCGCCTATTAAAATAAAAGGCCTAATAAAAAAGAAGGCCCATATATATACAAAAAGAATATGGATGCCACGCCAGAAGCAACAACTGCAAACGCGTTGCTGACGTCATCAAAGGAAAACCCTAAAAATTAAAAATAAATAAATAAATAAATAACACTAGACTAACTCACAAATTATAAATATTTTTTTAAGTATTTTATAGGAGTTCTATGAGCAATATTTATAGTGTAATTTTGCACTTGTTTATCATTTGTTTTATTTTTTATGACATTATCAAATATTATATATATATAATAAAATAAAAATAATTAATTAAAAATTAATTAAAATTAAAATTAACAAGTAAATAAAAATAAAACAAAGTGCAACCGCAGTACGACCACCACCCGCGTTCTTCTCGTTTCCATTCCTTTCGATCCATCGATCCATGGAGCCGAATCATCCTCGCTAGGGTTCGTTTTTCTTCATCTGATTGTCTCGCTGTTGCGTGGTTTATGGTGCGTCTTCTTGTTCTTCTCCTTTCTCTCCTTGTCTCTATCTCTGTTGTTCTCGTGTCATCTTGTTGCGGATTCTGATTGAATTGGTGGAGCTTTTGTTTCTGGATTGATGGAGCTTTTTAATTTTTTATAGGATTTTTGGTTGGGAGGATTGTGTCTGGGATTGGTTTTTTGTGGGGAGGATTTGGGGTGTTAGGGTTGTGGATTGTGCTTGATGATAAATTTGGGGGTTCTGTTTGGTGATTCTTTCTTGTGGGATGTTTTGCTTGAATTTATGGAAATTTAGCTGTTTATTTCCAGAGAATAAGAGGAAGAAATATGTAAAGATGTGATCTTGATATGATGCTTGACATTGAAGTTTAGGCATTGTTGGATTTTTGAATCGCATTGAACTGGATAAAAGTTGAGCGTGAATTGTGTGAATATTAGGGAGAATTTTGATTTTGGCTGCAATATGAGTTGTTTCTTTATAAAAAAAAGTAATGAATTTACAAGTGTTGTTTCTGGGGTTGAGTTGTGCTTTTATTCTGATAATATGCAATAGACCATGAGAAGTGATGATATGCACAACCATCATTATATATTTGTCTGAAAATAGATTGCCAAGACTGATTTTAGGTTTTGTATTATGGTTGCACATATGCTGTTAAATACTGCTAAGAGTTTTCTATGTGCTAGGTATTTCTTATAGTAAAATTTTTTGTGGCATGCTTAGTGATATAACAAACCTGAATTTTTGTTTTGTTCTTTTCTTGCAGATCTGTTTTTGAATTATCAAAGTTTCTGTTATAACCGGAGGAGATCAACTATGTCGAAAACAAGGTAAACAACCATGCTTGCTTGGAACTAAATTTTCTTATCATTCCCTCTAAATTCTGTCTCAGTGCTTTCTTTCCTTAGATAGTAAATTGATCATTAGTGAGATTTATCTATTTTTTGCAAGGAGTATGGTGTGTAGTAGATTAAAGCCTTAGTATTTAAATGGTTCAATTAAAACCAACATTAGGTGAACTTGAGAGGCTTCAAGTTCTTTAATGAGTATATGATTGGCAAAGGACCACCCCAAAAGCGACAACATGCCATCTATAGAGTACATAGACTAATTTTTAGGTCCACTTCTTATTGAAAACTTCTAAAGAAATTCGTTGTTCCTTGTGTACTGCAAGTCTGCAACCAAAATCCTCCTGTTAACTTCCAGACAATTTAATAGTCTTTGGCAAGGTCAAGTGGGACCTCTCATACTAAAAGATAGGTTTATCTAGGCGTTGAGTTAACAAGATTTAAGCTTGGATTGCTATATCTGCAATTGTCATAGAATTCTATGCCCAGTTTGTAATATTACCGCTACTTATATGGAAATAACCACATAGATTGCTATGTTTTTTTTTTTTTCTCAAAGACTTTTGACCCGTTGGTTTCCTAGGAGGGGTGAGGTACTGGAAGCAATACAAAGGGTAGGCCTCTCTCTGTGGGTTTTTTTTGTATACATAAATATTTGAACTCAAAACCACTTAAGTAATTCAGTCCTCTATCACTTGGACCAACGCCTATTGCTTAGATTGCTATGTGTTTTGCGACATTGGATATGGGGGAACTTGTTAATATACAGATTGGCAGGTTTAGGTATCATCTCATTTTGTTGGAATGGATGGATTGTTTTATCTTTGAGTTTAAATTTTGTCTGATTGTCCTAACTCATAAGTAGATTAATCTTTTGTCCTCAATATTCATGGTTATTGTCCCATGGACAAGCTACCAACCAATCTTGACTTGTGGCATGAAAGAAGATGGGTTTTGGGATTATGGGCTGCAACAATGAACATTCTTTCATTGTGCAATTTTGTTGTTGCACCACTTTGGTGAGTAAAAGATAAATCTTATGCTTTTCTATTTGTTTGCTGTCAGAGGTCGTGTTAGATGGAATGAGGCAAACCTGGATGAGATTGAGTCTAACAAACCGGTACGGCAGAAAATTACTGAGCCTAAGACACCTTATCATCCAATGATTGATGAGGATGGTATGTAGATTACTTATTAGTCACATTCTTTCCTATATGAAAGAGTGCAGTGATTTGATAATCAGGTCTAACACAAGTCATGTAATTCTGCAGGTTCTTTGTCACCTGTGCGGGTGTTTGATGAATGCTTGGATAATATTGAGCATGCAGATGCTATTAGGAATGCTTTGAATGATGTGGCATCATCAAGTAAAGGGAATCTTGGGCAAACTGGAGGTTGGACATCGTCTGAAGATGAGCCTGATACCATGGATCAAGACGAAGGTACTTGGGTTCTTCCATCCGCTGGAATATTTAAGCATCTTTTCTTTCCATATTTATTTTCCAATATGACTTAGTAATAAATCATTGGATTTGTTACTTTCTTCCCCTTGAAAAATAGAAAATAGTGTGGCACCCTCACTTTCAAGAACAGTCCCTTTTAAAACTCTTTTTTTTTTTTTAACTCAGGTCAAATTACACGGAAACAATTTATTTATTTTTATTTCTTTTAATTATACAATCATACTTATAATGCATATATTAGGTACACCTTTGATTTTATGATCCTGTTCTAGAGGTTTTATCATTTTGGCCCCTTATCTTTTTTTCATGGCTTTCTCTATCTTAATTTTTTTCAATTTGATTTTCAATCTCAATCTTCATTTTTGAATTACACTCTCTTGTCATATCCTTTTGAACTCTATAATTTTTTTTTTAATTTTTAGAAATTGATTATTATCTTTCTATTCCTTTTTAATATTGATTTTCATGAATTTTCATGATTTTAAAATTTCTATTTGCTTTAAACCTTTTGTGGGATAACCTCGGATATCTCTCAACACCCTTTAATGTGTGAAGGCTTTATATTTTGCAGTGAACTAGTTGTTAGTATCAAACTTTTAGACACTATGTATTTGTAAAACATCAGGAAGATAAAAATGTTTTGGTGATTAAAGGTTAAAGGGATGCAGGTGGAAAAGTGTTAATCATGGATATCGTTTTGCATTATTTGATTTGTAGACCTGCATTAGTGAGAAAACTTTGCAGTTGCCTTGTTAAGAATGACAAAATATTAACTGCAACACTTGAATCATCACAATGCCGATTGGAGAAGGGATCTCATGTTGAAGAATGCTCAATTCATTCTGTGAGGTTTTGAAATATGGAGTTTGAAAACTTACATAAATTGATATGAATGGAGTTAATGCTTTTCTTTGCTACCTTTTGATAGGATTTATAGATAGAACAAGTACACAGCACAAGATCATGTTTAAGAGATAATATGAACTATAACAATGATACAGCTTTTATTTAATATGATCTTCATACAGATGTCATAGAACTACCTAATACATCAGGAATCCACCTCCTTTTTGCTGTTGAGGGTTTTGGCATATGCTAGATCTAATGACATGCTTTCATTATGCAAGGGCTCTTTAATTGCTTACCTTTTTCACAGCATATAACAAAGCTTGTTTAATCTTCTAGTCAGAATATCATTAATTGAAAATGTATGTCTTCAGTTTGTCTTTGAGCACTTCCTTCATAAGAGCACTATATCCTTTTATTTGATGAATGTAGAAACAACTTGATATAATTCTTTTGGAATGGTGGCATTCTTGGACTTGTGAAGACAATTATTTCACAATAGTTCTATTTTTACCTTTCAAGTTTATCTGCAATGATTTTGTAATATAAACACTACCAATCTTATCACCTCGTAATCTTATTCTTTTCTTACATAAATTTGCTTTCAAATATAAATAAAATACTTTGAAGCATTTTTTAATGTTATTTTACTCTCAAATTTCCAAATTTTAACGTGGCTCTCTTGTTATTACTCTATATCAGATTCTGAGACTGATCGAAGCATGAGCTTCAAGGAACATCGCCGGGTTCACTATGATGAATACCGGAAAGTGAAGGAACTCCTTCGGAGCGGGTCCTTCATGGATGACGAGGTAGATGAAGATGTTGTCGCCCAGGGAAATGCCATAGAAAGGTGCAATTCAACATCGTCCTTGAGCGGGGGTGTTAGTGGTATAGATCTCAGCAGTGAAGACAACCGATCTCAAGTCACGCAGGATCATCAAGACCAAACTGCATCAACTAAACTTCAAAACTAGTTAATGCTTCAGTCCTCTTGTTCTGTGTTTTTGTCTCTTCCAAAAAGAAGGATATGAAATGGCAGAGACTTTATTTGCAGAGACTTATTAAATATTAGTGCAGTGTCTGGTCATCAGAAATTGTATTTCTTTTGTTGGTGTTCCTTGGGGATGTTAGAAAGAGTCTCTAACATGATGTAAACTGGCTTTCACTTTTTTACCCCTTTTCTGTTTTACGTGGTGCAAGTTTTAGTCAGGATTTTCTCTCTCATGATGAGTGGTTAAACCTACTTAAAAAAATAGGGGCGTACAAAAATTTTGGTGGAGCAAGTGGGGTAAAATTTGTGCGCATATAAATACTGAAACCATTTGTACACAATTATTATTCACATACCAAAAAATATTCCCAAAAATATGCTATCATTTATTATTGGAATTTTCACCTTGTGAAGAATTTAAAAATGAAGGCCCAATAAATTATTTAGTCATTAGTTATCTCCCACTCGAATTCTGTGGTGTAAATTTTAATCAGGAATGGTTGCTGGTACCATTATTATGTTATCGTCCACTCAAATTCTGTGAGTCTAAAAACAGAACATGATTTACAATTTTTGGCCCCAGAAAAGAAAATTGTAGTACATCCTGTATAAATCAATAATGATAGCATGTGCACTAGAAATAAAATGGAGCCCTTGAACATTAATTCTATTGCAGAAAAAAGTCGGAAACTACCAATAGATATATCTTGAATCCAGGATTTTCATCCACTCAATGCTCAAACTTTTTTTGTTTTTTAAGCCAAATTAAAGAGGGTAAAAATAAGGAACACAAATAAACGGATAAAAAACCACAAATGGGATTAAATTTTGTCAACTAGGTTCCACAAGAACCACATCAAAATAACAAGTAACACAATCTCAGATGAATAACAACGCTTGAGCAATGAGTAACCTAAGTTGTTGTCAATATTTTGTTCCTATTAGTACTGGGAAATCAACCAACAAAACCTAAATGAATTTCAATTGAAAAACTCCCAATTGAAAGCATATTTAGCTTTGCTCAATCAATCTTTTTAACTAAAACAAAATCCGCAAATAAAAAATCATTATCTATTACTCTTCCTAGGTCTTCCTCGCCCACGTCGACCTGAGCTCGTATTTGCAGCCTCATGTTGAGCAAGGCTTTTGTCAGTTTTCTTCGGTCGGCCCCGTCCTTTCCCCGTGTTCTTTGTTTCAGTAGCTGTTTTTTTTGCACCCCTGCCTCGGCCTCTACCAGAAGACTTGCCACCGCCCTTACGGCTTGCGGTGTTAAGGTCACCATTTTCATCGTCACTGTCCTCATTCGATTCTTCTTCGCTATCTTCATATTCATCTTCCACTTCTTCAGACTCTGATGACGAATCCTTGTTCTTTCTTTTCTTTGAATTTGTTGAAGAATTGCCCGCCGCTTTTCTGGAAGTTTTCTTCTCAGTAGCTACCACTTCATCTTGTCCTTCATCTCCTGCAGCCAAAAAAAAAAAGAGCATCATCATACACAATCCACCAGCCAAAACTATTGAGTGTTAGTCCAATTGTACCATTCCACGTTTACAAGCTTTCTGATCTAACAAAATGACTATCAAATCATTTAGTGAATTTTTTCGATGGAATTAACTACAAAATCGATTTTCTGACAGAAAGTAAAATCATCGAGTGATTCATTTTAGGAATAGTCCAACTGTATGCACACCTTGAACTGCAGCATCACATTCGTATATTTCCAACTGTGAAAAAAAGGATTGATCTGTTAGAAACTGGTTAAGCAAGTAAAGGCAGATATGACAGTGTTTTACTAATTATTCCTGAAACAAAATAGGCATAAAATAACAAACTAAAGCCAAGAAGAGTTTACATGATAAAGAAAGATAATAGCAGATTTCCATAATCAGAGAGCTCAACATAGAACACAACATTAATCAGATAAGACAATCATAGGAAAGGGGTTGATACAAATCTTTCACATAATATTGGACAACTTTGGAGCTTGTCCCGGTGTTACAATCACTATCCAATGCAGATAAGTGTGCATCATGTTAAATGATCTTTGAACCTCTTGTAAGTGTAAGTTGACTAGTTGGTTAAGGATAGTGTCAAAGTCCTGACAACCCAAAGGAGAACTATATGCAAAGCTAATCCTGTCCTACTCTGAGTTTCCCAGTTTCCCATGCTCCAATGTCCTAGAAAGCTCTCCAATGGCGCTCAAAATTTCAGAGCTTTAAAGAAGATCCAATGAAACATGAACATCTCATAGTTAATCCAGATATGTTGATTTGTTTCTCACGATTTCTTGGGTTTTGTAGGAGATGATTATTCTAAGCCCAAATTTCCACAACCGAAGCATTTGTATTCACTTGTTCATTGCTCAAATACTAACTTTCCCTATTAGCCTGTGGAGGGTATTCACTAGAACTATTCCCTCAAACAATTTTCCTAGGAATATTATCCAAAGCAAGTACTTGTAAGCAGACATCAAGTAGCCATCTTTGAATTAGAAAACACTCTTAAAACAAGATGGCCTAAAATAAAATATGAACACGGTAAAACTTCAGAAAATTGTAGAGCTTACCTGTTCAAGTCTATCACTAGCTTTTGCTCTATCTACAACGATCACCGAGAGCCCCAAACCACAGGCCACACTGCATAAATGTTCAATAAGTATTTCAATGTATAGAACTGAAAAGTCATCCTATACACACCAACAACTTTAAGAAACAAACTATTAACCATGTTCACTACTCTAAAGCACAAAAAGAATAACTGGTGTAGAGCATCTGAGCATGTACCTCATGACATGCATGTGATCCAGTATTTCTACTTTTTTTGGGTTAGCAGAGGACCTGTGATGAAATAAAATGAGATGATTGTTTTTGTTAATAAAATGTTCCTTGAAAATAAATATGGCAAACGTGTCTGTCAAACCAACTAAAGAAATATGAGAAAATAAATACTTTGGTCCAAGAGGGCCATAACCAAGCTCCCCATATTGAGCATGTCCCCAACTTATACATGCATCATCAGCACCAATTACATGATGCATGTTACCTGAATCCATGCAACGAATGTTCCAGCCACTGAAAAGATCAAAGAAACAATGGTTGAGATCAACTAAACAAAAAACAGATATGATGTCATAAGAACAAAGGCAAAGTATATCAAAATCAGAAAGAGTAATACAGCAGCATGGAAAATTTAGTTTTGTATGCTGGTGCCAAATCATACATAGGCCAAAATACAAATTTTAGTTGTTAAACAGCAACGGAGTTCAATAGAATTTTTTCAGGTTACTTCTGAAATCTCCCGGAAAATGATTCATCATATGATAAAAATGGTTTTTTTTTGTAATTTGATAATATTTAAAGAAACAAACCAAAAAGAATTAAAAGTATGCCAAATTAACATATTTGAGACTTTATGCAGTATAAGCCTCTTCATGGAAACCTGCGTCATGAGGTTCCCTTTTTTCTTTTTAAATCCATCCTATAATCGTCTTACATGGCATATGGATTTTGAGTGAACTAGGCATCTGAAAAGCCAGCTTCACATTTTTTTTTTAAAATTTTCGACTCATTGAATAAAAACCCTTTTAATATTGATAACATTAAATATATATTTTTTTTACGATTAAAACTAATTTGATATAACTAAATTTTGGGATTTAAGAAATTCAATTATTCATATGGCTTCATGTAAAATATATTTTACAACCTCAACAAATTTGAAAATGAACCAGTCAATTAATTGTGATACAAGGAAAACAACCATTCCAAACAACTTCAACAACAACCTTAATGAACTTTATTTTCAATTAGTTTAATGGCCATCAAAATTAAAGACATCCTTATCAAAATAGTTTAAACAAACTATAGAGAAGTAGAACACATCTTACACTTATAGCAATTAAATTAAAGGGATTTATATCTAATTAATTAAAAAATAATTAATTTTCTTAAGAGACAAAGCCGATGGCATTTCAAGGCCAACTTCGCTGATGATCATGTATAGAAAACTCCAGCATTCCAAAGATTTAACTCAACTTCAAAATCATACTTGGCAAGAAATCATTGTTTAAAACACCAGCTTCATGCACCCAAACAGTTCCTATATAGCAAATTAAGATTCAAGGAGAGTTTTTTATAATATACTTTAAAATCCTGTCCTTTTTTTCTAGAATAAAAATTGTCCCAAAGCAATAGAAGTATTTAACATCTGTTTGTCATCTTCGCTTTGAATTCCCTTAACTTACGGTTTCAAGAAAATGATTTGCAGGCCGATAAACTCTGTGAGTTTGCAGAATTTTGAGATTGTTATCATCCATTACTACCGTTCAGTATTGAACCATGGTCAGAGTGCATATCTTCAAGGTCATAACTCCAAATTCAAGATACTAATAGTATTGGTATTAGTTAACAAAAGCTGCAGTACGGTGTTAAAGTATCTCTTAGACGCTGTTCATTGCTATTAAAACTGGTGCTTGACAATGGAATTCTAAAGATAAATTTATATTGCTTTTTCTTTAACTGATATAAAGGAACCATCTTATGGCATAAAGATGAAGATAACATAGATGGTAAAAAGTTCTCAAAAACATAAAAAGGTATAATAGGAAAGTTAGGCAGACCTCAAATCCATGACTGGCTTAGGATACATCCAATCATCACCTGTAGTCTTTAGCTTTCCCCACATGTATAATTGCCCTCCTCCTGAAGACATATCACATAGTTACATAAGCTAGAACTGATTAAGGTATTTCTTAAATTGTTGTTTTCATGTACATCAAATTACATACAATAAAATGCTCAAACATCCTTTTAGTCTACTATCCAAATTACCAGGGGAAAATGTTCAAGAGGATGAAAAGCCATGGAAGTTATGGCTATAATTATAGTTATGACTGAAACAAAGTAGTGGCTGTAAGGCATCTACAGAACCTGTTTATTTTATGCATTTAGAAGACTGTCTCGTTTCCAACAAATGCATAAAAGATATAAAACATGATAGAGATCTCATAGCAGCACAACGAATAAAGAAAAAAAGGGGAAAAAACCAAGAAACTTTAAAAGAGAGCCATAGCCATTCTACTCCAATCATTGGTCAGAATATAACCTCCAAAGTAAAGGACAAAACAAAATAACTTTGTCAATGTTCCCAGGCTGTGGATACAATGGAAACATCCATAGGAAATCCCAGGCAACTCACAAATAGACAAATGATAGGGAAGATTTCATAAGATAATCTTACTTGAAATTCCAAGTAAATCCAAATCAATAGCTCAGTCTGTGGATGACTAACACAGAATGGAATATGCACATCTCAACCCTCACCTGGATCAGGAATCGACTCTGCCGAGTCATCCAACCTTGGATTTTTTTAAGGAAATTTTACAACTTTCCCCTGAAATGTTCATGCTTTGATAATTTCATCAAAACAAGGTTAACATGCACACACAAAATAAATTGACTTTTAAATGCAAGTTACATATCACTCAGCACAAAATCTGAATATTAAGTAGAACCATTAATTTAATCTAAAAGTTTTAGCCATTCTTCAAAACTCTCTTCCATATGGAAGAAGATGTTAACCTTAGTTCCAATGAAGTGAATATACAATTAAAAAAAAAAAATGAAACCAAGACTGACAAAGGCAAAGATATACCACTCTAAAGCAATGTTAAGCTTTGATTTCAACAAGAAAAGGGTTCATTTACTCTTAGGATTCTTCATACTGAATCAAATCTAGTAGATACAGAATATGTCTCCAGGCTGAAACAGATCACTAAATAAAATCATGGTATACTACTAGGATCAGTAATAATCTGGACTGAAGTTGAACCAGGAACAGAAAAACCAGAGTTCATTGCATTTACGCTAACCAAGGAGCTGAAGTACCCAAGCTTAAAGTATCAAAATTTTGATTTGAAGCAAGAACCTTTTAAGCACAAAAAATCATAATAGGGCATAACTTGTCAAATGTTCAGGTTAGTTTCAGATTAAGTAATAATCTCAAATTGGTAATTTTGGTAAATATGGATCTGAATATATAACTTTGGGCCTTAGATCCTATCTGCTTAAGCTTTTTGGTTTAATCAACTCCAAATAACATGCTTTAGTTTGCATCTACCATGGCATTAGAGCTTGATTCATTTGGTTTGTTTGCAAATGGCTAGTTAAAATAGACTAATGCATACCACATCAGTTAATTTGGTAAATATGAATATGAAAATACAAATCTAGCTCCCTCTCCCCATATCAGCTTTTAGCTTGAATCAAACCCAAATAACAAGTTCAGTTTGCATGTAACAAGTTTTAACCATCTATAATACAATTTTGGTGTATATTGCTAGGAAAATAATCAAAGATGGCAAGATGCCATTTTGGCAAGGAAAAAAGCAAATGCTTCATGAAAACACAGATGTGCTTCTATTTGAAGGTGAAGCTAAATAACGTCCCCTCAAGTAGGATTGATTGCAAAGAAGAATGCAGAAACCAAATCATATAATGACTTCATTCCTGGTCAATGGAACCGTAAGGAGAATCCCAAAGATCAATAGTGGTTGGCGCAATTGGGGAGGAAAATGAATAAGAAAATCATGGCAAGTGGAACATTTTCAATAAGTGCTGCTAGTTTCAAAGGAAATGTAAAACCAAAAGAATGATAACAGTCAAAAAGAGTTGTCGAAAGAACATATTGCAAACAAGGAAATACAGGAAACAGTAATAAGGGAGAGAATATTAATAAGAATTTCACACCCAAAAAAGAAAATGTAATACATGTGAGTTCTCTGGTATATTCCAAAAAATATGAAAGAAAATAATTATATAACCAGCTCTTGCATATTCATTAACTAATCAAGAAAATATAAGTTCCAGCGCTGAAGCAAGCTGCTAGGTGTACTTACAGAAAGATTATCTCATGGTTAACAAAAACTAGAAATTTCATACTGCAAATTTTTCAATAAACAACTTTTAGAGCAATGTCCTGTCCTTCACCTTGATGACTCTCAACATATAAACCAATTGTCAACTATATTACACAAGAAAATTTCAGCTGAATACTTCTGTCACCAAGTAGGTTGTTCCTTTACATTGACATATATATAAAGTTCCAAAGTCCGCTTTGGGCTGGACATGCAGACTACTAGGCTAACCAGTAACCACAAAATTATATTTCATGGTTAACTAAAGCAAGTATTTTCATACAACCATTTTTTAGATACAAAAGTATTACAATAATTTCCTATTCAACACCAGTGTTATTAAAAGCGCAAAAAATGATTGCTTAGGCGGCCAAGTGAGGCAAGGAGAAGATATAGCGCCTTATAATCCTCTAAGGCTAAGGGAGGTGCCATCAAAGAAGCACTGTCTAGGTGAGTGCCTCGCAAAAAGGCAAGAGAAGCATTGTCTTTATGAGTTTTCTCCTTTTTCTCACGGATTTCTAAATGCTTTTAGAAATCATATTACAAGGTAATAAATAAACATTTATAAAGGAAATATAAATAATTATACTTGGAAAGTTTAATAATTAAGAGGAGAGATGTTTCTATTTTTTCAAAACAAAAGTAAGGAAACAAGAGGAATATGGAGACTTTTTTAGGAAAGAATAATTATACCAGCAAAGCAAAACAAAGAAAGATAAAAAATAAAATAAAGAAAATGTCAGAAGAAAACCAGAGGAAAACTTGAGAGATTTCACGTGAAAGACAAAGAAGTTAAATTGGGAAATATTCTAAATTAGGTCTTGCATAGTAAACTAGAATGTTTAGATTGTATTTTATAATTTTATGTTTATTTTTTAATTTTGGGTCTTCAATATTTTAGCTGATGATTATTATATTAAAGTTCAATCTTATACAATTTCAATGTTGTTTTCTATTTTTAATTTTTTTAAAATAGTGATTCAAGTCTCTCGAACGAGCACCTAGCACCTCAGGCGATTTACATTCTCATCACTTTAAAGGTGCCTAAGGCTTTTAATTACACTAACCAGGATAGTCCTCTCATGATTTGAATTAATTGTAAACTCATAATCCAAAAGGAAAAAACTCTGATGATACTGCTGTCACAAAGCTAGCTGTTGTTGTACTTCAATTTAAAATACAAAACATCAAAGATAGGTGAATGGCTCATTCTACGGCTCATTTTAGGAAAAAATGAATTAATTACAGTTAATTAACCTGTTGAGGCATTAGACTACTTAACCTTCCCATCAAAATCTTAATTGAACCTCTAAGGATGAACATTTAATTGAACCTATAAGGAGAAAAGTTGTGTGGAGAAAAATAGATCCAATTGGATTATTGAAGAAGTGACCCCTACGGTTACAGAAAAAACTTACTAACCAAAGAGACAAGAAGCAAGCAACATGTTAATGCCGAGAAATCAGTTTATAGGAGAAAAAATTAAAATTACTACTCAGGAAAAATAAATATAATATGATCTAGAATGCTTCTGTGTGGCCACACTATATCGCATGAGTTTATTACTAATTATTATCAGGACGATAGAAAGAGAAAGATCCTTACCAGCAGTGCAAGCAGAATTAACAGAACCAGCAGAGACAACAGCATTAGGTGGTAGGACATTTCTTTTTTGGAAGACTTCAACAAGACGGGGAACCCATTCATCCTTCTGCTCTCTATGGCCAAGCCTAACAAATCAAGTAAACTTAGATCAACAATAAGGCTCAGGAAATAACATGAAGAATACAAAATGCAGATGGCAAAGGTGATTGCTAGCAAAGTCTGCTTGTCACCTGCCAGAGTTAAGATCTATACCTTCCATAACCTCCAAACCCCCACCTGCAGAGAAGTTCAAATGAGAATCGTAAGTTAAAAAGATATACAAATCAAACAACTGGAGAACTTTTCAGATTTATGCTTGCAGGTTCGATCGCGCAGGAATATGCAAAAGAACAAAAGCGTGGGAACACTTACTTAAGGGTAAAATAAATATCCACAATCAGAGATTCAGAAGCTAGTTGCTAACCAAAATGTAGACAATTTAAGGAGAAGAATATAGCACATACGTGTAAACAAAGCCACTTGAATCCACAGCAACTGCATTGACAAATGAAGGAAAAAAAAAAGGAAGAAAGTCACCATTTGCTCCCAACCAAGTAATGAGATAGTGAAATTATAGTAAAAAGAACCTGTATGATTTGTCCCACAAGCAACTTTGACAACAATTTTTTCGAAAAATGCAGCTATTGCACGTGGACGGGGCTGAGCTTCGTAAGCTAGCTTCACTGAACCATCTTTAACATTATACTGCAAAGTGGCAAAACATGTATAACAATAAGAATGGTAAAAAGCAAAAACAGAAATAACTAAAGCAAAAAAGTAGTTTATCTGACCTCATTGTCAGTCCCATGCCCAAGTTGTCCATACTGTGGAAGACCTGCAGTTCTGAAAAAAAATATATTGCAGATGATAACATAGTTCAATGTCAAACTGTACCCTCTTCTCCTCTAAAAAAAAAGAGATCTATTTTTGGCTGTTTGTTAAAGGCATAGGATTATTCATTACATACAATATTGAAGAGCCTTCTACTGATGATAACCATACAGTGAAATCAGCACCACAAACGGCATTAGTTACTTGAGGCACCTGGCATAATACTGGAGATGGCTCAATCTCTGCGTGTAAAAAAAAAATTATGTAAGTGCCAAAGCAGTAAAATGTACTGAAAATGATTGCCAGGTAATGTTGGTCTTGGCATCATACACAAGAATATGTGTTGCATCTCAAAAGCCAACTTTAAATGAAAAGTTTGAGAATCACTATTTCAAGTTGAATGAAACACGGAAATGAGAAGTCCAGTTTCCAGAGTGTGCAGACTACGAAAATTTGGAACTATGAACTTCCAATTTTCTACCATGATACAATCTACTATGTTACCATGGGTGAGCAACTCATTCCAATTCCTCTATTGGTCTAGCCTTTTAACAATGACACACCACACACACAAAACCAAAAAAATCAGTAACCCTAACCAAAAACCAAATCAATAACCTAACCAAAAAAAAACCAATTACAGAGACAAAATCTACAATGCTAAAAGAAATTTACCCAAATGCTCATGTTCCACATGTCTGATAAATACTCTTAATTACAAAGATAAAAATCTATCAAAAGAATTGTGAGGAAAGAAAAAAGCATAATCTCCAGAATAAGAAGTGAAAACAAAAGAATCTTAATCTCACCATTCCTTAAAGAGCCTGACCCCAGTTGTCCATGTTTATTCCAACCAAAGGAGTAGGATTTCCCATCATCAGTCACCACAACAGTATGGTTCCTCCCAGCACCGGCTGTAACAATTTGGTATCTATACAAGTCACAATGGGGTAATTAGATGTCATCCATGAAGTATCTATTTAGAGAAGCAATATCAGAAAAATGAATTTTAAAATCCAATGTTGTGGCAGAATGAAGCCAAAAAAGGGAACATGCAAGAAAGTGCATGGCATTCTATTCTTCTCATGGAAAAAAGATTCATCATTGAGGATAAAAAAGATGATAACAGCTTGCCTACAATTATATCTCTACTTACTCAAACTGGGATAGGTGTCAATTATATAGCAATCCTTCAGACTAGAGTGTTAGCAAATCTACAGAAAGAGGGCACCAGCTCATTATACACACGGAAACAATTTGGCTGTGAAGCCCAATTGCCTTATTGAAGGGGATAAAATATAAAGTATGTATCCGAAATCCTTGATGCCCTCTTCCGTGAAGTCCAAATATGCTATGGTGAAGCCTATCCTTACTGCTGCAGCTACGCCTACTAAACCCTTGGATGCATACCAAACAAAAACCACCTCCAACAATCAATGGTTGGTAAAACTTACTTTGATAATTGAGAAACAATTGTTGGCAAGCTGCGTTGGCGTGTGTCCCCATGTCCCAATTGCCCTTTCTGCCAGTACGTTATAACGCTAGAAATCAAAAAGGATTAAAAACAAAATAAAATGGAAGTTAAAATTTAGCTGCTGTGATCCACCTCATTCCTTCCCCAAGTATAGCAGCGGCCCTCCACATCCAGAGCCACACAGTGGCAAGAAGCTAACAAAACAACATCAGTCAATTGTAAAACACTCATATTTCCTTCAAAGTGATCATATAAATAACAATAAGAATCACAAAAGTACAGTTGTCGCTGATTTTGCTACAGAGACCATCCTTCCCACCATTTTCATTGTCGTTTCTTTTCATCTATTTTCACTCAATGCAAACACATCCTAAAGTAAAATGGTGAAAAACACAATTTTACAAAATTACTTTTTTTGAAAAAAACATTTGCTTATCCATCTCATTTGTTCCATCCAACGAAACAGAGAGACACGCAACATTCTACTTCTTTTCACCTGTACTCCTCCAACCAATCAAAATCAAACCATAAAGCACTGAGATTTAGCAAACCGCATCTAACTCCTCACATCAGTCCATTTCACCAAATAAAAACAAAAATAAATCCACAACAATCATCCAAACAAAAAACCCTCCAACAAAGAAAATACAACCAGAGACAATGAAAAATAATGGGAACTCACTACAGCCAGAGGCGACGAAACGTATGTCAACACCGATGAGAGGGCGGAGGCGTGTGGGAGAGACCAAATTCATCCCAGCCGGAGCGGAAGTCTTGCGGCCCATTGAGTCCCAGCTGGTGCCACCACAGTACAAAAGCTCACCTTTGGCTACATTCTCCGGGGTCTCCTCCTGAGGGCCCTTCTCATCGTCCATGGCCGACATTTGGCGGCGATGCAGCTAGGGTTTGGCTCGTCCTCGAAGCCCGGAAGAGAGAGAGAGAAAGAGAGAGAAGGAAAGGAGAGAAAAGGAAAGACGGGATTTGGGGGTTCCTTTTTTTATATATATATATATATATATTGGATTTGACGAGGGCGAGAGTGAGAGGTTTTAATGTTTTATACAAAAGAAAAAGAAAAAGAAAAAGGAAAAAAAACTGTTTTTTATTATTTTTTATTTATATATTAAGTTTCATGGGCTCCATTCAAATGTTTGAATTTTTAAGCTGCCGGATTTAATTTCTTTTTTTTTATCATAAAAGAAAATTTGTTGTTAAAACATATATATATATATATTGGTTTTTTTTTCTCAAATAAATAGAAAGTAGAAGTTTTTTATTTATTTAGTATTTAATAAAAAAAAATATTTAAGAGTAGGGTTTCAGACTTACTATTCGGACATTGAAAGAGGAAAACGAAAAGAAAGTTTAAGAGTAAAAAAAAAAAAAAATCTTAAAAGTAGAATTTTACAACTTACTACTCGGACACTGAAAGAGAAAAAAGAAAAAAATATTAAGAGTAAAAAAGAAAACAAAAAAACCTTGAAAAGTAGGGTTTTACAGCTTACTACTTGGACAGTGAAAGAGAAAAAAAAAATTTAAGAGTATAAAAAAAACAAAAAAAAAATATCTTAAAGAATAAGATTTTACATTTTACTACTCAGACACTGAGAGAGAAAAATAAGAAGAAGAAGAAAATGAGGTCAACTATAACAAATGGCATCTTGACAAGTCCAACAAGAAGAAGAGGTTTATATTTTCAAACAAAAGACTTGTAAAATAACAGTTATATTAAAATATTTTACCATTTTAAACTCAAAGTTGTTTTTTTTTAAAATTATTTTCATTTTAACTAATTACCAAAATAGGTATTTCTCTAATTATTTACAAAAATATGCTTTTTATCTTTTTAATATTAAACTTTAGTTTTTTTAGAAAAAATTGTGGAAATTCAATATCTTGGAGTTAAATATTATTTTTAAGATACTTGAAAAATCAAACAAACTATATAAAACCAAAATTTTAAATATTATATTTAATTTATTGTGTTTTTTAATTATTAAAAATATATACTACATTATTATTATTACTATTATTAATTATTATAATATTTTTAAATATTTTATTATTGACCCTATCCAACCGTTGGATACATCGACCCCTAACTCTTGTGACTCAATTGTGTTTTATCTGTAATTATTTACAAAAATAGGTTTTTTTATAGCCTATTATTTTTATTTATTTTTAATAAGGATGTCAAGATGGCAGCAAAATAAAACCCTGTGCAAACGCAACCAATGAAAATGACCAAACCCTTTTCACAAACACAACCAATTGAAAATGACTAATTTAGGGAATTTTTCTTTCATTTTTTTTCTAAACTATCTCCCAAGAAACAAGGTAAAAATTTGAAGATCATCTGTATGAACTCCGGGTGCTTGATTCTAATAATATTCAGCTTTTCAAACGTAACCTTTGCAAAGCACTCTAGGCATTACCACAAATACACTCAAAACCAAAAAGTTATTTGAAATGGAGAACATGAAAAGCTAAATCCAAACAACAATGGAACAAGGGCTGGAATCATTAACAAAAGCAACACCATGCAAATCTTGAAGCAAACAGATAAGTATGACAAGGAGTTCAAAAACATTCAGAGAAAGATCAGAGGTTCTTGATAAAATCATCGAACTACTAAGTAGCTCTGACTTATCGCCGTTCGACCAAAAACTTTGAAGATAGAATGTAATCCACCTAATAAAAAATAAAAAACACAAAGAGAAAGCATCTTTCTAAGCACTCTTCTCTGCTTTGGCAGCAGCTGAAGCAGCTTGTCCTCTGAGCCGTCCGGTTCTCCTTGCGGCAATAAGACCGACCTTCTGTCCAGGAGGGGCATCACGACGGACAGTGGATGCGTGACCAATGTGCTGGTGGTTTCCTCCTCCGTGAGGATGCTCAACGGGATTCATGGCCACACCACGGACCTTTGGCCAGCAGTTCCTCTTCACACGGAACTTGTGGTAAGCATTGCCAGCCTTGAGGAGGGGCTTTTCAGTCCTACCACCACCAGCAACCTGCCCAATCATAGCTCGGCATCCACTTGGCACAATCTTCTTGGCACCAGATGGGAGCTTGATCCTGGAGAATAATAGGTTTGACATTTATCAGAGTAATAAATACACTAAGTTACATGGATGCAGATTGATGAAAGATACCCTTCAAAAGTAATTACATGAATGAATCAGTTCGAACAAGCTGACAAAACAACCTAAGAAATCATCTGATGATTAATGCAACCACGACACAAGATGACTAGATTCTACATCCTGCACGAGCTACAAATCCAACATCAAGTTGCAGAGGTTATTGTCACTCATATAAGAATTTCAGCATCTTGAGAAAATCAGTAAGCTAAACAGCAACCTCACCACACTGACAAAATACAACTCATGGAATTCTTATCCAAAAACAAAAGCTTTTCATACACCTTCTAATCTTGACAAAAACTTCATATAACCTAAGACAACCAGAAGACATCACCTGGAGCTAGTCAACTACCCTCTAGAGTGACCTGGCTGATCACCAAAATCTCCTCCTACAGCCAATTGCTTAAGTTACGAAAAGATAACTACAGCAGTTCAAGACACCACAATTGTATGAGATTGATTGTAAATTAGATATCAAGTAGCAAATATTAATAATAGCAGCCATTTGCCTTCACTATTCTTCATTAGCACAGAGATCAAACCTCAGCAACAAACTAATATATTCTTTTTCCACCACTCTCTACAAAAAAACATAGAAATGAACAAAAAAAAGGAACACATCTTTCTAATAGCTTTTACATAGAGATCTGATCATAAGATTTTTCCTTCCACAACACTATTATTCAATCAAAAGAAACATCTTTTCAAACAACAATCATGAGTTACATAAAGTAATTAGGTGCCAAGATGCCTAATCTCAAGCTACTGAGGCACACCACAACATCTAACAAAACCAACATTAATTGATGTGTATATATATATATATATTTGATTTCTGGGTGGAAAAGAAGTTTGTTTTCTAACAGCAATGATGAATTCCATTAAACATATAAGATTTGACGATGATTAATATAATGCAACTGAAACACACCAGCCCATCTAACAAGGGACAATACTAAGATCATCAACATCTTCATGGTATGTTACTAAATAATAATAAATCTCATACAACTATTTGATATATATAATCTATTAGATCTAAGAAAACTAAGCAAATAAAAACAACAGAAGAGAAGGTCAGCATAGTATACCTAGTGGTACCGTTATCTGGGATTGTGACTGATAACAATGGCATAATCCCCAGAAGCCCTAGCAAGAACACCGCGATCCCCAACATGGTGCTCAACGTTGCAAACGACAGCACCCTCAGGGATGGATCGAAGAGGAAGAACGTTGCCAACCATAAGAGTGGCCTTGCGTCCGCAGTAAACGAACTGGCCGGTGTACATACCCTCGGCAGCGATGAAGAGCTCCTTCTGGTGCTTGTAGCGGAAGGGCATGGCGGAAGGTGACGCGGGCGAGGGGAGCACCACGGCCGGGGTCGTGGATGATATCGGTAATGACGCCCTTGAGGTAGCCATTGCGCTCGCCGAAGTCGAGGCTGCGGAAGCGAGCAGGGCCCTTGCGATGGTGCGTATGGGAGCGGAAAACGGAGCCAGCACCCTTACGCTGAGCTCGGATCACACGCCCCATTGCTGCAGCGGCGGAGGTGATGGAGAATGGCGAGGGTTAGGGTTAGGGTTTGGGGTTTCGCGGGAATTTATAGTGGTAGCTTGAGGATAACGGATGCGGGTTTTGGGTTTGAGGGTTCTGATCCGATCCGTTAAGAACTTAGATTAATGGGTGGTGGGTCGGACTATTGTTTGGGTTTTTTTATGGCTTACTCCTAGAAATTTTAAAAAATAATAATAATTGTAAGAACCTAATAATTATATGAAAGATTATAATGATTTTATAAATAAATAAAAAAATGATAATGCTCATGCATTAGTTATAGTTATAAAAGTAAAAATACAATAAAGTATTACTAGTTCAGAAAAAAAAAAATCACTATAAAATACGTAAACAATAAAGATTTAAAATATTATACCCACAGTTTTTATCTTCCCTTTATGATTATATAACAGTGAGATTTATCTCTAAGACTAAGAAGTCATTAAACCATCATATTGATATTATTCATGTATTCGTTGTTAGTGGATAAATTACATATATAAATTTATTTTATAAATTAACCATATCACTAGAACTAAAGATCATAAATAAATAATTTATAGTCATTATCACTGTCGATCATACAGTAAACCATGCACATAAATCACAATCTAAAAAAAACATAAAATGACTATAAACAATCACATGCTGAAACGAAACCTTTCAGTTGTAATGGTATTCAATTGATAGTTAAAAATTATAATCTTCTTAAAAAAAATATAACAATAACAATAAAAGGTATATGATTTAAGAGTTTTAAGAGCAGCAGAGCATAAAACAGGGAGAAAAGCTGCATGCTATTCACTGACCACATGTAAGAACACAAGGCACCAAAAATTACAAAAAACAAAAGAGGTAAAGATCGAAATGAAAAAACAAAAGAAAAGAAAAAAAACAACAAAGGGTGAAAGAACAAGAACAGACATCAGAGCCTTCCATTAACTGAACTGTCTAACTTAATTCTTTTGGAGTTCTTCTGCTGCTCAAAATGAGCTGGATATGCTACATCATGCTGGTAAGAGCAATTAGAACCATGTCGGCATCCTCTCGGGCTGTTGAAATATATGCAGGGTTTTGAAATCTTCGGCTTTGCATCTCTTTGCTTCGAGCCATGCGCGCTTGCTAAGTCCAAACCATTGGCTGGCATTAAATTTTTGGAGTAGTCGCGGTGGCTGTGATTACCAAACTGCATTGCATTATGTGCAGGAGCGGCTTCTTGTCGATCTTCACCGTGCTGCTGGATCAAACTCTTGTAGTAGTTTATGTCTCTCATCGGTAGAGCTTTCGGGAGAGGATTGCCGGTGTTGAACTGAATGGCGGGCGGAGCTTGTGGATTTACAGGAGGTGGACGGATCACATTGGGTACTGGATATGACTGTGGAGCTGGAGGAGGTTGCAAAGAGGTGATGCCGATTTGAGACAATGGAGGTGGAGCTGATGAAGTGACACCCGGGAGCGGAAGTTGTTTGGGAGCCCCGTACTCAGATGTGAGTGTTTCGACAAGGGCAGGATTGCTGAAGATTTTGATCAATAAATCAGGATCAACCATGCTGCCTGCCTCGTTGCTTCGCATAATTGCTGTGAATGCAACAGAGGCGGCAGCCACAACATCTGGTTCTCCGACAGGTGTGGCACCCATTGCTGATCTTTCACCATGAACAAAGTCTTGAGCAGGCGGAGCTGAATTCAGTCGTAATGGTTCAGTAGGAAACCTAAAATCTGGTGGCAGCATTCCTGGTGCTACCTCTGGCCAGCTCTTTGATACATCGACCGGTTGCAATCGGGAGGATGTGTCTACCGAAACCATAGAATCTGACAACTCAGATGCATCCTCATCCTCAGCAGCCGTTATTGGGATCAGAGGGACATCAAAATCATCAAATAGAGAAGTTTCTCCTCCCGAAAGAACAGCAGGGCTGGAATGGTAGCAGATTTGGAGATAGTTTTAAGCAGACAAAAGCAAGCAGAAAAAGAGAAACAAAAGCTATCAAGAGACAGTGACTAACTCTGGAGGAATGGAAGATGCGCGTGGATAAATTGCCTCAAGCACTCCCCTTAGTCTCTGATTTTGAATAGCCACCTCTTCGCTTTCACCTCCAGCAACCACCAGCCATTCTGGATTCAGCTGGAACTGCATAATTAGGGAAAATTAAAAGCCAATGTAATGACACACATCAGTTGCCAAAATCAAGTGAAGAACTCTTCCCAACTAAAATGAAGGCAAGGGAAAGAAACAAGTATTTACTTTGGGAGGAGATTTCCACTTAATTAGTGGAATCTGGGAAACATCAATTTTAGACTTTTTTGTAGCCTGAGGAGGGATTTCAAAACCAGGAGGCAGAGAATCATCAGAGCCCATTTCAGTAGCATGCCATAGCCATGATGACTTTGCCTGAAGATGGTCTTGCCCTCCATATCTAAACTGAGAAGGAGGATCTTCAGATAAGAACATCCTAACCTGAAAGAAGCAACAGTGCTTGTGAGCTTCAGACAAAATATACAATGAGAATATATCAGAGTAATCACAAGCAGAATATAACAGGAGCATGAAACAAATTGTGCAGCTGTGTGGAAGCTTTTTTGACACCAGACAGTGGAGGAAAAAAAAATTCTGTATAGAAATTTTTTTAATTTTAATATATTATATTTCCAAAACAGCCCCCCAATCACAGGGAAATCACCGGACTTCATGCTACAAAGCTATATAGTATCCTAACAAGCACATAGCCAAAAGTCCAGAAATCAAATGCATAAGTCAAATCAATCAAAGAACCAAAAGGTCGCATGCTATTGATTGGCCCATGATATATATGCTTTTAAAAATCCAAGCACAGAATCCATCTTGGCCATTCTAAAACATAAACCACCAACAAAAAGACCAAGTCCATTGTGAAATTTAAATAAAAGTAAAACAAGGTACCCTTGAGTATGGTGATACACATTTTCACTGCAAAAGAAGGAAGAATGTTAATAGTTCCTTGGAAACAAAACCATACATCCTGTGAGTTCTACCGCCATCTGAATTCAGCAATATTGGGTAGCAGGTGTCAATGCTTCCTTCTTCTGAATTCAAGGCATTCAATAATTCAATGAAGGACCTCAAGAATTAACAATTCAATAGGTTAAAAGATTTTACTAAACACCCTTGAACCAATGTTAAATGTGAATCTTTTCACTTGTTACAAATGAATTATAACTCCAATTTTTACTAAATTCTCACCCTTTTGTCAGGGATGACGAGTAAAAATTCCCTACTTCAATCTTGACCGGTGGATAAATATAAGAATTCAAAGGGAATATTTAGAACTTTTCAATTACATGAACACAATAGTTATCAGTTCATCATCAATAGATACAAGTGTATAGAAGCAAAGTTGGATCAGATTAATGATATAATATGGAACTAAAATTGCTGAGGGTCCAAGAAGTGATTTAGCTAGTCCAATCTGCTTAGCCACAGATCCAAGTGAGACACTAAAATTGGCAATCAAGAAATACTTGAGGTAACAATAATAACATATTCCAGAAGGCAGCAAAACATATGATGTGTTTATATTTCAAAAATTTCCCAAACTCCACCAAAATCATATTTGACAGCTTTATGCCTGGTCAAATGTGTGGTTACTCTGAAAATTGAGCTTCTTAGACTTGTTCTTGAGTTAAATGAAAAGTTGAAAAATTTTTGAACCTGGTCCAATTTAAACTAGAGTGAGCTTTTGCCACCACATATTAATATACTGATGATGAATGAAACATGAAGTCTTATTTTGTTACTATATGGGTTCAAATTGTTGTGTTTAATATAAAACTGGAAGAAATCAGTTTTTACGGAATTGCAATGGAGATAGACTACTATTCTTTGAAAATTTGAACTTATAATTTATGCCATGCTTACTGGTAGGTTATTATTCATAAAGGGTACATTTGTCAAGGCAGTGCCTTGGCAGCTGAACATCAGTGCATTTATTCTGTATATCCTTTTCTTTTCATTTTTGTTTTCATTCTTCCATTACTTAATTTTCTTCAATGTCTTTCGTAAATCTTATCCAGATTCATTCTTCCATAATTTTTCATCAAGGAAAAGCCTGGAAGCCCACCAAGCAATGGTTGATTCACTTCTTAAATTGTAGACTATTCTTGATGAGCTCACAAGTTCTTCAATTTTACGTAAAAGAAACCCAGAAATATTTTGCCACTGGATTTACACGACTCAATTAATTTTGGTTGTAGGACCAAGCTGTGCATCTATAAGTATAGCATTAATAAATTGCTCAATTTTTGTTGAAGACCAAAATGCACTTTATCTCATGAGTAAATATACAACGAACATAATACTTCACATATCCAGAAAAGCCACTTCTCAAAGTTGCTTCTCTCAAAACCTTGTACCATTCTATCCTATCGATTCACAACCTTACATAACCCAACAAATAGTGTAGTGGAAAGACCTCTAAACTCATGATATAATTTCCTGCAAGAAAAAAATTATGATAATTTATACTAAATAAAGGAACACAAAAATTGCCACCAAAATGGACAATGAAAAACCTTACATCACAATCTCAAGCAGTGAACTTCAAAAATTATTATTAACAAGAAGAAAGGATGTCTATTTTGAGGGATTTAATAGTGTCAAAACTGTGGTGCATACAGGCTGAGGCATCTAATGAACTTACTCCTTCCGAAAAGGGTCAAGATTGATGTCCAGGGTTTTCAACAGCAATTATGCTAATAAAATTTTGTAATGTTACATGATTAAGCCTAACATACCAAGAAATATATGTGTAGTCACAACAATTAAAATTAAATGTTACAAAAAAGATCTCAAACGCAAATTTCTTCCTTTTTCCCATAACGAATTAAAAAGTGAGTTAATCCTTCTGAATTTTCCCAAATAATAGATAAAAGCATCACTTCAAAATCACCCTAATCAATATTCATAACTTGGATACCTTTAAATGACAATTACCCCACCTGTCAACAAATAAATCTATACCAAATTCCTTTATTTTACATAATACAGGCTCAAATCACCATTAGAAGTATAATTTTTAAGAATATTTTCCTAACAGTATTTGATTTATTAAGCATCACTGGTTCAAGACATTTTGCAAAGTTGTACAAAAAGTTCTGGAACAAATTCATTTGGCAGAATCATGTGATCTAGTTTTAGTTTCATAATTGTGTCACTAAATTTTTTTCCGAATAGCTGCAAGCACTAAGCAATATCATAAAAGACATCACAATATGGAACCATTTGCTCTGTAAAATAAAAAAGGCTGCATCAAATAAAACATAAAAAGAAATTTAATCCCTTAGATTTAGGTTGAAGGTGAACAAAATGATTGGGTCAATACGGCTATGATATAACATCAAATAGATGATACAAGGATTTGTTGAAACCTTTGGCAGTTAAAGACAATATAGAAATTTATTAATGAATTTCCATTAACTATCACTATTATGATTTTAAAATATAGTTCGGAGATAAATTTTTAAACCAGTGTAACACACAATTTCACATTTGATTATGAAATAAGAACCTTTCATAAAAGCACAATCACAAATATGTTAAAAATGGTACAAGAAGAGAAAACGGAAACCCCCAACAAGAATTTTTCTTGAATTTTGAAAAATGGACAGGTAAAAAAAGCAAAAGAGAAAGTGATGCAGTTTCAAAGGATACAGAAGCCCAAATCTAGCTTTTTCTTTCCATATGAAATACACCAAACTTTACCAATCAAACAATACATACATAGCTGTTAGAATCGGCCAATTCCCGATTCGTATCGATTAGAATCGGCCGATTCCCGATTCGTATCGATTAGAACCCCCAACCCAAAAAAGGCATATCGGGGTTTTACCAGTGTGAATCGATTCATAGTCTATTCGATTCAATTCGTCCGATTCATGATTAAAAATATACACTAAATTTGGAGTAGTTTTGTGTTGGGGCTTCTAAAATTTTAAAAATTAAAAGCTCATCTAATTTATAATTGAAAAGTCCAAGCACATAACTCAAGACCCCCCCCGGTCACGATTGTAACCCAACACCAGCTTCTCCCACCCTAATTCCTTCTCCAGTGGTGGCTGGCCTAACTCTTTTCCCCCAAAAATATTGTTGACAAAGTACTTAGAATAATTATAGGTGAATTATCGACCTTTAATAGTAGAGGTTTAATGGTTAGAAATATATAGAATCTATTTTACATGAAATTTTAGGACTTATTGTTAAATCGTCACGGTTTGATTCGACCCTCTATTTTAAAAATTAGCATTCCAATTCACGGTTCGATTCATGATTTGACAACTATGCATATATATACACAAATTACCTCAAAAATAAGCGTGCTTAGTTAAAGACTGTTCTTGACCTTGAAAATCTGAACAATTTTGGAATTGTGTATTCAAGTTTAAAATTCTTTGTTATATGAGATACTTTTATCCAAGAATTTAGTCTTAGAATGGATTCATCATGTTGAATTTATAAGCTTCTTTTATCACCAGCCTGGTATGTCATTCATGCCAGTTGATATAGGTGAATTATCAAGCTTTAATAGTAAATCTTTAATTTTTTGGGTTAGAAATATATGGAATCTGTTTTACATGAAATTTTAGGACTTATTACTAAATCATCATGATTCGATTCGATTCTCTATTTGGTAAAATGAGCTTTCCGATTCACGACTTGATTCACGATTTGACAACTATGCATATATATACACAAATTACCTCAATAATAAGCATGCTTAGTTAAAGACTGTTCTTAACCATGAAAATCTGAACAATTTTAGAACTGTGTATCCAAGTTTAAAATTCCTTGTTATATGAGATACTTTTATCCAAGAATCTAGTCTTAGAATGGATTCATCATGTTGAATTTATAAGCTTCTTTTATCATCAGCCTGGTATGTCATTCATGCCAGTTGATATTGGTGAATTATTAGTCTTAGAATAGATTCATCATGTTGAATTTATAAGCTTCTTTTATCATCAGCCTGGTATGTCATTCATGCCAGTTGATATTGGTGGATTATCAAGCTTTAATAGTAGAACTTTAATTTTTTCGGTTAGAAATATATGGAATCTATTTTACATGAAATTTTGGGACTTATTACTAAATCATCACAGTTCGATTAGATTCTCTATTTGAAAAAAAAGCTTTCCAATTCACGATTCGATTCATGATTCGACAACTATGCATATATATGCACAAATTACCTCAAAAATAAGCATGCTTAGTTAAGGACTGCTATTGACCTTGAAAATCTGAACAATTTTGGAACTCTGTATTCAAGTTTAAAATTCTTTGTTATATGAGATACTTTTATCCAAGAATCTAGTCTTAGAATGGATTCATCATGTTGAATTTATAAGCTTATTTTATCATCAGCCCGGTACATCATTCATGCCAGTTGATATTGGTGAATTATTAGTCTTAGAATAGATTCATCATGTTGAATTTATAAGCTTCTTTTATCATCAGCCTGGTATGTCATCCATGCCAGTTGATATAGGTCAATTATCAATCTTTAATAGTTGAACTTTGATTTTTTGGGTTAGAAATATATGGATTCTATTTTACATGAAATTTTATTACTAAATCATCACGGTTCGATTCGATTCTCTATTTGGAAAATGAGCTTTCCGATTCATGACTCGATTCACAATTTGACAACTATGTATATATGTACACACAAATTACCTCAATAATAAGCATGCTTAGTTAAAGACTGCTATTGACCTTGAAAATCTGAACAATTTTGGAACTTTGTATTCAAGTTTAAAATTCTTTGTCATATGAGATACTTTTATCCAACAATCTAGTCTTAAAATGGATTCATCATGTTGAATTTATAAGCTACTTTTATCTTCAGCCTGGCATGTCATTCATGCCAGTTGTTTATCACTGATTAATAAAGGAGGGCCAAGAAGTTCTGGTTAAACCATCAACAATGCATACCCCGAACATATTTACAATTCATACCAAAACATGCAATCTTGGCAAAAACACTTTTTTAAAATAAATGTTGATTTCACTAAGAAAATTCAAGTAACAAACAGTCTTTTCTTATCAAATTCATGTTGTTTTTCAGCTAACAATCAAAGAAAGAGATAGTAGAAAACCTAATCACAAACTTCTATTAATCACACCATGCCCAACCTAGCAACTCAACATAGAATTTTTCACATTTACTTCTTTGAAGATTAATTAAGATGGCTAGAAAATTAGATTCCTAGAACCCTAGAAATCCACAAAGTTAACAACCAATATCAAGATTCATTGTTCATCATCTTCACAAGATTTTTTTTTTAAAACTTAAATTAATCAAAATATAATTTTTCCGCTCTGACAAACCCTCCCCCAAAAGCAACTTCTTTGTGAAGCAGAAGATTGAAACCTAAACCAAGAAATCAACTTTAATCAACATGAGCGATTCTCAGAGAATCAAAATGAATCCCCAAACACATTGAGGATGAGAAAAGAAAGGAACAAAGGAGATCAATCAAAAGGAACCAAAGACCACAAGAATCAACCAAACAAAGGTCCTTCACCATCATCAAAACATCAAAAGAACAAGGAATCAAAGAGAAAACAAAGGGGATAGAAAGATCAAGACTACAAGGGATTGTGATACCTGACGCAAACTCAAATCAGGAGCCCAAGAAAGCTTCTTCCGCTGCTTCTTCCCGGCCATTGATTGAAATCTATCAAGAATTTTATAGAATTTTTCTCGAATTAAAAGATCAATTTTTTCTCAGACGGAACCCTAGAGCCTCTTCGCGTCGCCGAACGACCAGGATGGTCTCTCGAATTTTCCTTTCTATTTTTTATATATATATATATAAATAATATTTTAATAATATATAAAACTCTTTTTATTTACAGATAACCCCTTGATTAATTAATTATATGAAACTATCAATGATTCAGGGAGTTGGGAATAAATATGGAGAAGTTTAGGGATGTCTTTGCGAGATATTTTGGGTGACGCTGTCCCGTGCTGGGTGTCTGTCCACGAGTTTCAACGTATTTAATTTTTTTTTTTTTTAATTTTAAAGGTATGTGAAACCATGGGCTTTTATAAAAAGCATGATTTGGATGTTTGGAAAACAACCTTGTTTATTATGATAATTACAGGGAGGTTTTCTTAAAGTGTTGTTTATATTTTATTTATAAATTTTGTTAACTTAAGGGTGTTCTCGCATAAAGCATCAATTTGGTCGTAAATTTTGAAAGAGACCCTAAAAAGTAAATATATGAGGCAAATGAAGCCTATGTGTTGTCATTTCATAAATATCAAGGGTGATTTTCTCATAAAATGTCAATTCTTGCTGGAATTTATGAAAACCACCACGAATTACCTTTGAATATCCACTCTCTCCATTATTTTTTATCTGAATAATCGAATGGTTATGTGGGCTCTTTTCTTTTCACCCGTCCTTTAATTTGGATTGACCGGATAAAAAGCATGGATCACAAATCAAATTTTAATATTTTTGTGAAACTGAGGGATTGTGGGTTCATGACTTCGTTAAGCAAGCCCCCTAATGTTAATTACGCGGACATTGTCACAGGGAACCTCCGATTAAGAAAAATAAGTGTGAAGAAAGAAACATATTCCAACAAATAAAATTTTTATTCAGTGAAATCATAGACTTCGTTGAAAATGCAGAAGTTTGGAATTTAATCGTAGTAATGTAACAATAATTGTAGCCTTTTATCTCCTTCCGACTATTTTTGCCGAAAAATCGTGCTTTTGACTTTTTGTTGACTTTTTGGTCTTCAGTCAGCGGTGAAATATGCATCTTGAACATGACTTAAAAAGCCGGGTGAAGTTGTGTTTTTGGATATTTAATTTGCATCTTGGACTTGATTTGGAACTTGATTTGATTCTTCGTAAGCTTCGGCTTTCGAGGCTTGAAACTTTTGCGACTTGTGAACTCTCGACGCTTTATCCTTAATGTTGTTGAGCTCATTTGTTGATTTATTTTGAAACTTGAAACTTGGACGTTTGATCTTTGCATCTTAGATCTTGATTTGGATTTCAGTGTGGATTCTCTATGTTGATGAATCGCAAACTTGGTTTTGACTTTTTCATGAGCTCGGTTATCATGCTTGTGAAGCTTTTCGCAACTGTGAACTCTTGACGCCTTAGCTTTGAGGTTGTTGAACTCGTTTGTTGACTTGTTTGAAACTTGGAACTTGGACTTTTCGGTTTGCATCTTGAATTTGATTTGGAACTGATTTGATTTTTATAAGCTTGGTCTTGGACTTGTGAGAACTTTTTAGCGACTTGTGAACTCTTGACACTTTTAACTTTGAGGTTGTTGAGCTCGTTTGTTGATTCATTTGAAACTTGAAACTTAGATCTTTGACATTTGACTTTTTTGCATCTTAGATTTTTGATTTGGAACTTGATTTGATTTTCATAAGCTTGACTTTTCATGCTTGTGAAGCTATTTACTAACTTGTGAACTCTCCGACACTTTATCCTTGAGGGTTGTCAAGCTCATTTTGTTGATTTATTTGAAACTTGGATCTTTGATTTTTGCATCTTAGATTTAATTTGGATTTCAAAGTGTGGATTCCCTATGTTGATGAATCACAAACTTGGTTTGACCTTTTCATAAACTTTCAATTTGTCGTGCTTGTGAAGCTTTTTTGCAACTTGTGAACTCTTCAACGTCTTAGCTTTGAGGGTTGTTGAACTCATTTGTTGACTTTGTTTGAAACTTGGAACTTGGACTTTTCGGGTTATTATCTTGAATTTGATTTGGAACTTGATTTGATTTTTTTACAAGCTTGACCTTGGGGCTTGTGAGGCTTTTGTAACTTGTGAACTCTTGACTCTTCATCCCTTGAGGTTGTTGGGTTCATTTGTTGAATTGAATTCTTTTGATTTGATTTGGAACTTCATTTGACTTTTTCATAAGCTTCGGCCTCTAGGCTTGTGGAAACTTTTGCAACTTGTGAACTCTTCGACACTTGACTTTGAGGTTGTTGAGCTCATTTGTTGATTTGTTTGAAACTTAAAAACTTGGGTCTTAGACTTTGAACTTGCTCCTTGGGCGTTTGATTATGTATCTTAAACTTTGATTTGGATTTCAAGTTGTGGATTCTTTGTATTGATGAATCACAAACTTGGTTTTGACTTTCGTGAGCTTCGACTTTTATGCTTGTGAAGCTTTTTACAACTTTATGAACTCTTGACTCTTCGTCCTTGAGGGTCGTTGAGCTCATTTGTTGATTTATTTGAAACTTGGAATTTGGACATTTGATCTTTTGTATCTTGGATTTGATTTGGAACTTGACTTGACTTTCCATAAGCTTGGCTCTTGGGCTTGTGAAACTTTTGTGCGACTTATGAACTCCTCAGCGCTTACTACGAGGGTTGTTGAGCTCGTTTATCTTGAATGTTTTGAGTTTGTCTTGAATTTGATCCCGGACTTTTAAGTTATAGATTCTCTGCATTGAGGAATCGCTAAAATATGGTTTGAGCTTTTTCATGAACTTGACTTTTTATGCTTGTGAAGCTTTTTACAACTTAGTGAACTCTTGACTCTTCGTCCTTGAGGGTTGTTGGGTTCATTTGTTGAATTTGCGTTCTTTGATTTGATTTGGAACTTGATTTGGAACTTCGTTTTGACTTTTCATAAGCTTGACCTTTAAGCTTGTGAAACTTTTTACGCAACTGTGAACTCTTCAACACTGTAATCTTGAGGTTGTTGAACTCATTTGTCGATTCATCATTTTTTTAATGCCTTGATTTTTTATTTTATTTTTCTTCTGTTTTTAGAATGCTTTGCTTTTTAAGGTCTTGAAATTTCTTTGTCGACTTTAAAAGAGTCGATGGCCTCAAAGAGGTCCATGAGCTCAAAAAGAAATTTTTATGGGTTTTTGGAATTTTTCATCCCTTCTAAGTGAGTCGATGAGCTCAAGCGAGTCCATGGAGCTCAAAGAGAGTTTTAAGGGTTTTTGGAATTTTTCATCACTCGAGGAGAGTCGATGGCCTCAAGCAGGGGTCCATGAGGCTCAAAAAGAGTTTTAAGGGTTTTGGAATTTTTCATACCACTCCTAAGAGAGTCGATGGCCTCAAATTGGGTCCTTGAGCTCAAAGAGAGTTTTAAGGGATTTTGGATTCTTTTTTTATCACTCCAAAAGAGTCGATGGCCTCAAAGCGGGGTCCATGCGCTCGAAAGAGTTTTAAGGGTTTTGGAATTTTTTCATCACTCCTAAGAAAGTCGATGGCCTCAAACAGGGGATCCACCAGCTCGAAAAAGAGTTTTAAGGGTTTTTGGAATTTTTCATCACTCTAAGAGAGTCGATGGCCTCAAACAGGTCCATCGACTCAAAGAGGTTTTAAGAGTTTTGGAATTTTACATCGCTCGAAGAAGTCGATGGCCTCAAATAAGGTCCATGATCTCAAAGAGAGTTTTAAAGGGGTTTTGGAATTTTTTATCACTCCTAAGAGAGTCGATGGCCTCAAACAGTATCCATCAGCTCAAAGAGAGTTTTAAGGGGTTTTGGAATTTTTTATCACTCCTAAGAGAGTCGATGGCCTCAAAGCAGTATCCATCGAGCTCGAAAAGAGTTTTAAGGGTTTTTGGAATTTTCCATCGCTCCTAAGAGAGTTAATGGCCTCAAACCCGGGTCCATGAGCTCAAAGAGAGTTTTAAAAAGGATCTTCGATAGCCCATCAGCTTCCAGTGATTGTTAAGAGGCAGCGAAGAGACCCTCTCGAGGGAGGCGGTCGACATCGTTGGAGCGTCGCGGTAAGCTTAAGGGGTCTTTAAGAGTCTTCACCGATCCCATTCGCTTCAGTGACTATCAAGAGGTAATGGGAGGCCCTCTCAGGAGAGCGAGTCAGCCATACATTGGACATCACGGTAAGCTTAAGAGGGGGGGTCTTGTGAAATTACCAAAATACCCCTTATCTTCGCTAAAAACCCTTTTTTTCTTCTTTTCTTTTCTTTTTTTTTTGCATTTAGATCCTCTAATTTTTTTCATTTTTTTCACATTTTTATCAAATTTTTGCCAATAAACCCCAAACTTTCATATTTTTTTATATTTTTTTCATGGATTTTTGCAATTAAACCCTCGAGCTTTTCATATTTTTCACACATTTTTCACATTTTTTTGCATATATGTCCTCAATTATTTCATCATTTTTTTATTCCATGGATTTTGCATAAAAGTCCAACTTTTCTACAAATGTACTTTTTTTACCACAACCGAACCCTCTTTTTTTCTTCTTTCTTTGATTGAGAAAAACATGCTTTGGCATGTGATACATAAAAAGCATGCTACCACATCTACAATTAATCACTCACTTAATCAAGGAGTGCATGGTTCGTAAAAAGCAATCAAGGTGCAGGTCCTACCATCCCATGGATTAACATGGGAATGAATGAAGATTTTTTGTAAAAATAAAATCCAGACATTTTTTATGGCATAGATGCAACTAGAACATGTATAAGTATATATATATATTTTTGGATGGAATTTTGTAAGAACATCTACCTTTTTTCAAGCTATAAGCACTTGACGAGCTTCTCGAGCATGCCTCGAG
The DNA here is from genome assembly GCF_009730915.1 of Dioscorea cayenensis subsp. rotundata. Classification (NCBI taxonomy): domain Eukaryota; kingdom Viridiplantae; phylum Streptophyta; class Magnoliopsida; order Dioscoreales; family Dioscoreaceae; genus Dioscorea; species Dioscorea cayenensis. Next base: position 1,426,000 of record NC_052471.1, on the reverse strand, counting down.
ATTTGTGCTAGGGTTATGAGCGATTGGAGCAATTGATCTTTTTCCTTCTTTTTGTTTAGGAAACATTTTTTTGATGAAGTCGATGATTTTTTTATGATAGAATGTTGTCTCTCGTCGTTGATCTTCTCACTGCCTCGGGATGGTGATCGAGATGCGGGATCGGAGAAGAGAGCAAAGAACAAAAGCTTCTTGGATTACGCCAGGGGTGGTGGCGGCAAAAAGCCATATACGTCATCACCACCACCACTAAGTTGTCCTCCATCTTGTCCTTGGTTTCCTCCAGCTCATTACGTGGTAGTGTTTGGAGAGAGAAAAAAAAGTGTGGGAGAGGAACTAATAGAGCCGAAGGTGACCTCCTCGACCCACTGGAATGAAGATCGGAACCTAGAATCGGAGAAAAGAGATAAAGGCGAGGAAGAGTAAGATTTCAGGATGACACCGCGACCCATCACCATACCAATTCTCTTCGTCTTCTTCTCTTTCTTTTTCTTCTTCTTTCCTCTTCTCTTCCTTCTCAGTCTCTCCTTCTTCTCCTATTTTTTTTCTCTCTTTCTTCTTTTTTCTCTTAGTCTTTTTTTCTGTTTTACCAAATCGCCAACTCCCCGTCACACGGGAGATTTTTTTTTCAAACTTTTTCTTCAAATTTCAAATTTTTGTTTCAAAATATCTTCCTTATCCACTTTTTTTTATTATTTTTTTTAAACTCAAAAATTCAATATATATATTCTCACTTTTAAAATTTTAATTATTATTATTATTTTTTATGCTATAATTCAAAGCGTGACACCTCCTTTTTTTTATTATTTTTTTATTTTGGTCCTCCTATATTTTTTTTATTTGATCCTTTTCCTTTTTTTCCTTTTTTTTAATTAATTTTTTTTCAAAGTCTATATAAACAGGTTATTTCACATAATTTAATAAAAAATTAATTATTTTTTTATAATTATTTCTAATATATATTTTCACAATTTTTTTTCATATTAAATTTTAATAAGAGAATTGATAAAGAGTGCTATGGTAATTTTAGAAGAAAAAAAATACATCTTAATATTTAAAAATAATAGATAAAAAAAATATGGGTTTATGACAAATAGAAACATGACAAATAAAAAAGAACAGTAAGAGTAATATAATATTTAGGGTGTTTTTGCATAAAACTTCACTTTTGCCGCCAATTTACAAAGATTCCCTCGATTTATATATAATTACAAACCTTTGAATATAATAAAATATTAGGGTGCTGCTGCATAAAGCATCATTTAGGAAATATTAGGTGTCATTTCACAAATTTTTATGAATCGGTTCATATATGCCACCCATAAATGTCATGTCTTTGTGAGGAAACCATCACTTATTCTGGCATTTTTTTTTCCGGTCAAATTCATTTTTTTCTCCATGCAATATCTATTTATATATGCATTTTCAAGATATTTACTATGATTTATGCATTTGGGTTTTTTTTTTAATTTTAGTTTGCCATGTATGTAGATAACTATTTTACTCACCAAAATATGTTTTTAGTTTTAAAATTTTTTTATAAGATACTAAATAGTAAAATTTGATATGGTTGTCAGAAGGTTGTTTAACTCACATCACTGCAAAATATATTAGTGTGGGGATTTAAAACTCCAAGTTCAAATCCCATTAAATACAGTGATGGTAATGAATCCCTGGTGGTAGTTGCAGATTTGCAAACTGAATCTTGTGTCACTAATTTAAAAGCATGTAAGCTGAATAATCAAATCTCTGATCTATGCATTCGCCTCTTAACGGTAACTCCATGTTACTAATAGCATATAGCTAAACAATCAATTGTCCGTTTTGTGCCCTATTCACTAACTTTTCTGTATTTGTAATAAATAAATAAATTTTTATTGGGATATAAATTTTCAAATACTAAATATATAAATTAATAATACAATTATAAAATAAAGGCAGTCATTATTACATTTTATTTATTTACACAATTTTCATCATCCAAGCAAAGTTATTTTTAAAAAAATTAAAAATTAAAGGCAAATTATACCATTTTTAGGGTGTTATGCTGTAAAATATCAATTCTGATGTAAATTTACGATTCACCCCCCATAAATAATTTATATTACACGAATCCATCCCTTTTTCTCGGCGTAGTCTTCTCTCTCGCTTTTCACTCTTGCTCTCTTGCTCTCGGATAATCAATGGCGGCCGGCGTTCCAGGCCCTTATTCCGGCGTCAGCACCCTCGCCTTCGTACGTCTTTCCCCTCCCCTTAATCCTCTTGATCGCCAATCACAATCTCTACTTCATGCTTGATCTCCTCTCTTGCAGGTCGCCCGCGCTTCAGCCTTAGCTTTCGGTGTCGTCTACGGGAGCATGAAACTCTCCTACCTCAAGGTACCAATTGATCTAATCTCCTCACTGATCCACCATTGCGGATCGATTGCTTTTCTTTTAGGATAAGGAGGATGTTGTTCATGCTTAATTCGATGCCTTTTGTGAATAAAATATCTCATGTGTATATGAATTTTTAGAAAAAAAATAAAAATTTCTATTGAAACCCATGTTCATGCTGAAAGGTGCTACCTTTGTTTGTTTGCACTATTTTATGGTTGTTTTTCTGATGAATTGATCGATGCTTTTTGATTTGCAAACAAGTATTCAGTTGTTTGCACATGATTTAATGCTCTGTCTGAATTTGTGAATTTGCTTTATTGAAGCCCATACTTATGCTTGGATTTGGATACCACTGTTTGTTTTGCATCAGATTATAGTTTCTATCCAAGTGTATTGGATGTAGAAAAATGTGTAAAATTTAGCCCCCTTCTTTTTTTCAGTTTGAGAGTTAACTTCTAAGATTGTGTTTGTATTGTACCTAAATGCCATTTGATTTGTTAGCAAGTGTTAAGTTTTGTGCACAGATTTATGCTCTATATCTAAATGCCAATTAGAATTGCAAATTTTGGCGTCATCGTATTGTAATGATATCTTATTTGCTGCGATGTCGACATTGTGCTGCATTTTACATGAGAGGGCAAAGCTTTACTTTAGATGCAAAATACTTAAATTCATGTAAAATCATGTGGTTTCATTGGACTAGAGTGTTGAAATATAGATTCAAGTTCATAATGAATTACTGAAGGGACTAGATTTCCAAAATGCTAAGATATGCGTATAAATATTTTTGATGTAATCCTAAAACTATGATGGAGAAGATTTAATGAGGATCAATTGAGATATAAGAGAGATTGAAAGAGAGTTTGCGAGGGAGTAAAAAAGGAGATGCAATAGTAGAATCTTGAAACAACAGAGAGCTTGAAAACACAATTGTTCTCATTTTGTTCTTTGAAGCAAGATCTAATATCGCTGTAATCCTTCCCTTGTACTATTTTATTATCAGTGGAATTCACTTTTTATTTCCCTGTGGATGTGGGAGATCTATTTCAGAAACACATAAGTCTTGTGTTCTGTCCGTGATTGTCTACTTTGCTATTGTTATTACGTGCATCCTTAATTTAGGGTTCGTAAACCATGATCCGTAGGCCATCTCACAATTTGTATGCTTCCACACTTGCTTACATGGGATGTGTATGTATATATATATATATATATGTAATTGGGATATGAAATGTGGCAATACGTCGTCATTGCAAATACATTATGATGACACTTGCAACTCTAAATGGCTTTTTTTACTTTCTCATACAAGCATATTTCTTCTATTCTACTTATGTTATTTGTACTGTGTTCTTCTTTGTTTAGGCGAAAGCAAAATCACATAACAAAGCTGAGGCAAAGGGCCATCACTGAATGATACAGACCTGCTTAGACTTGTTGATGGATTATGGAGGAAAGCTAAACTCCATTTCTCATCAAGAGGAAAAGCAAAAGAAGAGATACTTTCATGTTTCATCGTCTGATAATAAAAGTGTAGATCAACTGGTGCTTGCATTAGATTAGAGGAACGCAATGACACTACATGGAATTCGAATTTTCTCTTTGTTTTCTTTTTCTTTTTCTTTTCCTGTTCAGAAATGATTATTTCTGGTTTTCCATCTTGAATTCTTGATAAATGGAAAATACAGTGATATTTTGAATCAATGTGATCCTTTCTTTTCTCTAGCAAGAAATGTTTTTACCATGTTGGGTTAAGGAAGTGTTTGGTACCTTGATTGAAAATTTAAGTACATGAAGTTAAATGGATGAACAGAATTATTTCTTCTCTCAATTAAAGCAAAATAGAGAAAAGAAAATAAAGAAACACAACAATGTTTGCCTAAAACCTCTTAATAGTCTCCAAAATTTTGTTCTAAGATTAAACCACAAAAGTACCATTTCTAAACGCCAAAGAACTCTGCAAATCACAAAAACTAATGATAGAGTTCCAACTTCAACCTAAAATCACAAGCAAACTGCACTAATACTACTCCAACTTCAACCTAAAGCCACAAGCCAACTACACTAATACTAAGAAGATCAAGTCTGCAGTTCATGATGCTTTAATGTATACATAATGGCTGAACAAAGTGAGTCCCTGATGGCAAAAAATGTTAGATCTTTAAGCTGATTGAATCTCCCACAAGATTTGTTTTCTTGTTCAGAAGCAGTGTTCTGATCTTTGATTCAATATCATGAAAGATAAGAGAACAATGCAAGGTACACTCTATGATGCCATGTTGCTAGGAAAATCCAAGTCATCACTACCATCCTCCCAATATGGATTTCTATTCACCTGGTTCACATTGGAAGTGTTAATGAGATTCATCCCCTCCTTGCTCATTTGTTGTACTTCTAAAAGTGATAAGATCTTAATGCATCGAACGCAGTTGATGAACTCCCTGCAAGGAGAGCGTGTTAGCCGAGTTCAAACAATTCGATGTCTTAATGCTAAACTTTTAGCAAGATAATCAACATATCATATGCTTACAGGAAAGTGACTTACTCCCATGGATCATCTCCAACGAGAAGAATATCATTTTCATAATCCACATACACAAGCTTCCACTCAGAACCATTTGGATCATCGAATTGCCCTTCAAGCCCAAACATGCATGCTATTGCAGACTTAAGTTCTTGGTAGTTCCTAAATTGTGTGATATCGATCGATCGCCCCACAGATCCTGCCTTCTGAACCTGGCAAACATAAAAAGAATCTACATTTGTTTGCAGTTTGCATAAAACAATGAATTTTACTTTCAATTTCAGTGTGGGACACAAAGCTGTACCTTTGTGTACGTTCGCAATGGTTGTTGCGAAATTGATTTTCTAGTGCATCTATTTACACAGCTGTCACTTGCAGATGATGTACCTCGAGAGCTTTCAGGAATGTCTTGTAGAGATTTCACCTGAGACTGAAAATCCTGATTAGAATTCCGGTTATCGATCAAGCTATCTGGTGGACATTGCAAAGTAGAACCATTGAACCCGCTGCAGTTTCCTGTAATTGAACTCGAAACACAAGAACCAATGCCTTGTTTTTCAGTACAAGCCGGAGAATTCTGGTTCTCCAAGTTCTCACTTTGTGCATAATTCTCAGTTGATGAGTTAGTTTCTGTTCTATGAACCACTAAATCATCGTCTGCCAGAGGAATGAGATCTGGAGGACTGAAGAATTCTTGCATGAAAGCCGGAAGGCATATGTCAAAAGAATCCAAATTTTCTGGGTTGATGATAGTACATAAATCTCCAGATAAACTGCTAGTAGTTTCTGATAGATTTGAAAACCAATTCTCCTCGTTCAAGTAGTGAGAAGTAGAGTACCCTTCCTTGTCTAGTGATTCTGATGTTTCCATCACCGATGAATGCGAAACAATTGGCTCAAGCTGCTGAAAGAGAAGATGGCTGCTGTCACCTTCCATTTCGAAACATTTGTTCACAAGCATATTAGTTACAAGGCTCTCCTGGACAGAATTTCCTCCATTGTGGTTTTCAAGGTCAGTGTCTTCACTTTGAAGTTGAAATTCTCTTTCTGAAGATGATTTGTTGATTGATAGTTCATCACTTTGTTGCACTATTGAAGGTAGAAGTTTCTCATTCTCTAGCAACATATTTTGTTCATTCTTCTCAATTACTGATTTTGTGACAATCATTCCGTGTGGCACTTCATTTGATATTGAGGAAATCGGTTGTGAAGCCCAAGAAACAGTTTTAGAAATATCAGCAGTGCCTCTAATGCTCTGAAAGATACTAGCATACATGGTTTGTTCAGATACAAGATGCTTATTCTGGTTAGAAGTATGAGTTTGCTGCAGGACTTTCAGAAGTTGCACAGGATCATTACTGTAAAACAAAGGCTTTACTTGAGCATTTCTGTTTTCAGGAACTTGTAGTAAAGGTTTTGAATTTAGAGATCCAATTTGAAGTCCAGGCACTGCAAAATCATCCAATATAATCATGATATCAAAATCTATTGCATTACCGTAACAACATGCAGAATATCAAATAGTGATAATTTTGCTAAATAAAAGCTATTAAGATTTTACTCTAAGTAAAACAATGGCAACAGAGTATTTAACCGAATGAAATAAAATTTAGGTACATGAATTACCAATAAAACCTGGGAGACATTGCCTCTTTAGATATGGAGTCGTGGCAGGAACAACAAATAGGCTCTCTGGGGTTTCGATTTCCCACAAACTAACCCTATTTGGTCTTTCACCATAACCATGTTCATCCCATTCCACCTGTTTATGAAATGAAGAATTGAATATTAGTACCAAAAATACACCACTGTTTGTTCTAGTGACATAATTTCTGAAATTAGATAAACTCACCTGCAGATTTCGCCATCTTGAATTAGGCCACCTTAAAGGATCATAATCACTAATGCCGACAATTGTGCCCATATACCTTTCAAAAGAAAAAGATTAGACGATAAGACCTTTACATATTAACATCAATGCAACATAGATTGTCAAATGCATTTGGATTACAAGCATAAAAGATAAGATATGTCAATGGCTTGTTAGCATGGACAAAATTCTATACGAAAATTTTCGCAAATATATACCAGAAAATACAATTCAAGTATGGATTTGTATGACATAATTTCTCTAGAGTTTCAGTTTCGAGATAAAACTAAAGAGAGAAGGGAGAGGGAAAACCTGCGCTTACTGGATTCTTCAGTTTCAAACATCATCCCAAATCTCATTCCAATTGATACCGGGGTATATGCAAGTTTATTGTATTTATCCAGTGGAACAATAAACTCTGATGGGCATGCCCTGAGCATATAGGGAAAAAAGGTAAATATTTTCAACAATGTAAAAATGTGTGAAGGATATGTCAGTAAACCTTGGATTATAGTAAACAGTAAAGGGGCTGCAGCTTGCTGCAGCATGAGCAGCAGCAGCGAGAACACCGATATGCATACTATCAGCAGATAGCACTGATGATGGCATTGTTGTTAATTGTCGGCTGGCACGCCTGACACCCAAGAGTAACTGTGACTTCTCGTCCCTGAAAAAGAAAACCAATAGGAATTGAAACCATTGAAATGAAAGAAGAAAAGAACCAATAGGCACAAAGAAGATTTAAACAATGTGTATAAATGGATGTCATATTTGCAACAAAGTTCAAAGTTATTGAATATATCATTCATGGGAAGTCACTAATTTTCCTGGATTAAGAGTGAAGAGTACCTAATGAAAAGAACAGCGTCACCGGCTTTTAGATGTTTTGCACTCACAAATGAGCTCCATCCAGTAGTCAGAAGATGTCGCTTTGGCTGCCCTGGAAAGAATTGGAAATTTAAGGATTAAGATATACTGCAGGGAAACTTAAATCAACCGAGAGTCATTTACTGTCCAAACAAAGGATAAATTATGTTACCGCGATATATGTGCCGAAATGTCCACAAGTTATCATGTATATCTCGGACAATGAGCTCCTGATTTGGAGGTTGCATTGAATAATCCTGGAAAGTTAAACACAAGATGTGAAATTTGTCTTGTTATATATAACTGCACTCTATCATGCACCCTCACCAGTGGTGGAAATAGCTTCTCTGCAGCTCTGCGTGGCATTGAAAAACCACCGTGAGTACTTGTATCACTTGCAGTCAAATTCTTGCAGAGGAACTCACTCGGTTGCTTACTTCTTGTATGTCCAGTTTCAGGAATAGAAAACATATCCATTTCCTATAGAAAAGTAATATGCCAGTTAATGAAAAAATCATCAGGAAAGATAAGAAAAGCCACATATTCAAATACATATAATCTATGTAAAATCATAGCAGATGAATTGGCAGAATGAGAGATCAAAGGATTCAAAACATTGCAGAAAAGATTGTGCTGAATGCAAGGAACCACTGAAAATGTAAAATGTTTGCGCTTACAGAGTTCACTGGCTGAAGAGTGATTTGTGCATAGACCTCATCATTATCACCGCAAGCCTGAAATTTTGTTTATAGAATTACAACAACAAATAGATAAAGCTAAAACAAACAACATATAAAGTTTACTAACGGACATGCAAGGTAACATTGTGAACTCGGCACATCAACTGAGAAGAGAGAGTTGGGTAGTTGGGAATTTGCGAGTTCAGTGTTCTCTTCGTTGAGACCGTTACCTGTTCGTCAACAAAAAAGGGGCAGGCTGAATAAAGATATAATATATTCCAAAATAACATGAGGCACACAGAAATCAATCACCTTTATCAACACTGATAGTTTGAAAAGTTAGAAATTCTTTATCTGTAAATAATGCTAATTATAGAACAAGATTTCAGTTTTAGTCTTTGAAAGTATAATGCCTGCCAACATTTATGTTCTCAGCTTCTCCATATGTTCATAGAATACTGATACTACCCCAAAATGCAAGTTCACTCTATATCAATGCTTGAGTATTCATTTCTGCAGTACTATTGGCAATGAAAAAAATTTGAAGAACTAGACACATTCAATTCCCAGGGAGCTTGAACTGGTTCTTCTCCATAACTATTGCAACATTACACTTGCAAGCTGAATGTTGTGACAAGCACTATAACTAACATCAAAATGGTAACTTCAAGCACAGAGAAAAGACAAACCTGTTCACTGTGTCCTTGAGGGAAGTAATAAACAAGGCTGCCGGGTTGTGGCAAAGAGACTAAAGGTCCAGCGCAGGCGTGCCAGAGCTCAGAATTAATGACTTTCCTCACAACTAACACAACAAAACATCAAACAAAATCATCAAGAATAATCAAAAACTTCAGCAGTAAAACAACATACTCAAGAGGAAAAAACACTCTTACCTGCATTGTTCTGGATCTCTGCTGAGAGCTTCATTTCATCAAGCACATTACCTGCATGCACTACTCGCGCTCTGTGCTTCTCCAGCTACTGCACATTACCTTCATTTCATCCAAGAAAACTCACTGGAACTTTCACAACATCATCCAAGAAAAAGCTCTCATTTTTTAATCAAGCCTAAAAACACAATAAATTCCCCACCTTCTCAAACTCAACCCATCAAAATCCAATCTTTATCCAGAAAGCCTCATTCTCCCTCCGAATTTTGACTACAAAACGCCAACCACATCCAACCAAAAAAACAAAGGGAAAGAAATGCAATCTAAGCAGGCATTGCAGTGAAAAAGCTAAAAAAATTTCCCCACTTCCAAGCACGCCAAGCACTAAGAACTATATGAATGGTCAAACTCCTCTTCAATCTCTCTCAAACTTCTTTGTCTTCCATTCTCTTTCTCCCTCTCACTCTCTTCCCTCAAAGACGTCGACCTTTCGATAAAGAATTCTTGATTTCTATGCTTCTATGATTCTATCTACACAAAAAGCTTCAATTTTTTCGCCAAATTTGGCTGCTTTTTCAATGGCTTTCTGGCAGCTTTAGGCTGAAGAGAAGCAGAGGACTAGAAAAGCAGAGCAAGAGAGCATCAAAAGAGAAGAAAAGGTTCAGGTTTACTTAACGTGAACCGCGAGGAACTATACCACTTAGCGGGTCTGACAGAGATATCGGATCCGGGTTTTCTTTCAATCTCTGACCGTTAAGACAGTTGAAAGCCGTTGGATATCACTAACGTGTCGTCTTGTTGTAATTTTTTTCTTTTTTTATTCCATTTAATAATTTCCATATATCACAAAAAAAGTATTTATTCCAAATACTCATTTTTAAAAAAATTAAAAATTTTATTTTTATCTTTAAAAAAGTGCAGAAATATTATTGGCTGGCTAAGTGGGGGCCCACCACAGACAAAGGGCAAAAACAGGCTGACGTCAGTAAAGTGGGGGCCCACGAGAGGTTCATAACGGATCTCAAGGAAGATTGAATCCGATAACCCGAAAGCATTCCAAGGATCCGATTAGCTTTTGACCCGGAGTCGGGTTACCATACCTCTGCCCGAGCCTTTTGTCCGGAAGCGCACGCTGGGATCGGACGGTCAGGATGAGCCGGCGTGAAGATCGAAGCGCACGCGAGAGAGGAAAAGATGGTCAAACACTAGCCGTCAGATCTGACAAATGTACGTACATGATGAGTTGGAGAATCTTTGAAAGTAGCACCTGCATGATCACGTGATATCATTGCGTGTGAGTTTGCTTCTCATTGTCTACGTACATTCCATATGTTTTACAGACATTGGTATTAAAATGAAATATATATTGATCATATAAGTTTAGAAAAAAAAATCATGTGAATGATGATGATAATAATCATGTGAATGATTTTTAAGATGGAAGTAACAAAGGAAAAGAAAAATTGAATAATATATATAAAAAAAAAAAGTAAGATTCTAAAATTCATGTTCTTGGTAAATTAGATTTTTTTGTATAGGAGTTGAATTTTTTTTTTTTCAAAATATTATATGATATTTTTTTTATATGAACCTTAGAATAACAGCATGTTAATCTTTATAACTTATATTTTATTTTTTAAAATTATATATATATATATATCAATATATATTGTATGAAATAAATATTAAAAAAATGTGCTAAATTGCAAATACTTATGCAAAAATAAATAAATAAAGACAAAGTGTAATTAAGTTGGTATTCCAAAGCACTGATTTTCTTTATAAAAATGGTGAAAAAGCAATGTATATATATATTATCAGAGAAAAGCAAGAGGGATCCTCATTCTTTAAATTTTTATAAAAAAATAATGCTTTCAAATCATTTATTTTTAAATATAAATTTATATAAAATTATCAAATTATATATAGCATGGCTGCATAAGCTCATGTGAAGAAAAATTTTAAAAATAAGAAAACGAAATGTACTGTAAATATTAAAGAAATTGATTCGGAAAAGTTACGGATGGATATATATATATACATATTATTATTATTATTATTATTATTATTACATCAGGATTCAGGAGAGAAACAGAGGAAAAGCAGAAAAGTAGAGGATTGAAATGTGCAACACTGAGATGAGATAAGCATGACATAATGAACATACAAAAATATTTAATGTTAGTACTTTGGTACTATATAAAAAAAAAGATAGTGAAACAAAATCAATAGCTGCAATACACTGCTACACACTGCATCTTTGTGGGTATTATGGGGAACAAAGGACAAGAAAACTATGAAAAATTCTCATCTTTCAATGTTTCTCAAATGGATTCTATTATGGAAAGTTGAGAGCTTTCACTTTAATAAGATAAAGATACTTATCTTTTCCTTACTTTTTTATTTTCAAAAGATTTGGTTTATAATCAAGAAGAGCCTTTTCTTTTACCACATGTTTACTTTGGTTAAAATTATCATGACTATCATTGACAAAGTAAAAAAGTTAAATGCTTTGTAGTTACTTATTTTGAATATATTCATGATAGGAAAAAAATTGTATTATTATTTTAAAAATTGGACAAAGTGATAACATCTTTTTGTTTCACACTTTTATTTTATACTTTTAATGAAAGTGTATCTATACATCCTTATGGAACTCAAATTATAGTTTATCGAATAAGCAAAGTGTATCTTATGATTTGATTTTTGTCTCATAAAATCTAATGATATATAACATAAAATAGATTTTTATATTAAAATATAAAAAATTATTTACATGCATCTAAAAACAGATTATAATGGGCAAAAATTGCTTCTCAACAAACAAACAAAATTATGATGTGTTTCTTGACAATAATGCGTTGCAATTAATTTCAGCAGTTTTTTTACTTTATGTTATTTTATTTTATTTTTTGAAAAATGTGAGCAAGCAAGAATATGATTTAAACACTGCCCTTTGAGTTGGGAGGGGAATAAAAATATTAACTATCATGTTATAATGATCCTCGATAATATATCTTTTTTTATAAATTTTGCATATCGTCATTTGGACTAATAGTTTGCATTTAAAATTTAATTTTTTTAATAAAATTTGATTAATTATAATTTTATTAAAAAAAGAAAAGTATAAATATATGATGGTAAAACAAGAAAGAAACCCACACAATAGAGCATAATAAGCTGAAAAAATAACCACAAACACGGATTAGATATTCTTATTAGCAATAAACAAGGTACACATGAAAGTTAAGGTTGTGTTAGTGGTAGATAATATTTTTTTCAAGTTTGGTCATTTTTTATTTTTTGCCAGCAAATTTACCAAGCAAGGAGATATTTTATTAAAAATATTATTATTCCTTTCCAACTAAATATTCTAAAGAATAATCCTTAGAGGAGCTTCCATGTCTCATGTTGCTAGGACTCCAGTTTGGGAATCTAAAAAGTCTAAAACCTCGAGGACGCTTAAAAATATAACCAAAATGGATACAAATGCATTCAACAAATGGGTAATATCAGAACATGTGCTCAATGATTTCCACCACCTTGTGTCAAAAAAACATTCAGTACTTAACAAACTAAGTTATCAGAGTCTTTCTTTGCTAAGTTATCAAGAGTGAGGGTTTTTACTGTGTAGATTTTTTTAATGACAAATTCTTTTATAAAAATAATTCCTCAAATACATAAACACCATCTCTGAGGAATTTATAGAAAGATCTAATCGATAATTTTTTACTACTCACTAATTATCAAACCTTCAAGTCCTCAGTTTCACTTGAAAAGTGTGGGATTAATGTTTCAGTATATGTATATCAAAGGAATGACTTAATAGACTAAAAGGCAATGGATCTAACCAACGACTAAGTGGAGGGCACATTTCTGAAAGTGCGAGTAGTGATTATATGCGGGTAGTCACGATTTACGTGCACTAGTGCCCTACCTCACTGTCATACAAACTGTCTCACTTTACTTTTTCTAGCCGAAGCACTCATCTGACAAAAAAGAAAGAAGCAAAAGAAAGAAGGGCAATGGCTCCAGGGGAGTTTGAAATTGGGTAGGCCAAACATTTGTTTATTAGCGTGAGGTTGAAGTTGCAGATGTTGTAGAATTAAAGTTTTATTAAATATATATAAATTTTCTAATTTATATATTTAAATGTTACTATCAAAATCATTTATTTATTGCCTTTTTAAAGGGTGAAAAAAACAATTATCAAAAGTTTAAAGGTGTGGCGCGTAAAATATACACAAGGTTAAGCCCAGGCCTCGTGGACACCGTTGGATCAAGATCCAACGGTTGAAATAGAATCAATTTCCTTCGTCCTTGAAACTAGGTTCTCAAAACCCCTCTTTGCTTCTCTCTCGCTTTCGCTCTTCTCTGGAGCTCGAGTCCGTGGCAATGGCGGCAGCGAAGGAGAAGCCTGTGAAGAAGGAAGAAGAGGAAGACGATGTTTCGCTCTCCCTCTCCATGTTGAAGAAGAGGAGCTCCGTGGACAGTGGAAAAGTTAAGCGGGAAGGGATCCTTGGTGATGAGGATGAGAAGGTCTTCAAGGTTTGCCCTTAAATGAGATTTTGGAGGGTTTTCTTCTTCTTTTTCTTCTTGGCTTTGGATTTATGGATTAATGCTTTATTTTTTTTGGGAAAACAGAAGAAAGATGAAGTGAAGAGTAGTGGGAAGACGTCTAAAGTGAAGAAAGAAGAGCCTGATGATTCTGAGGAGAAGGATCAAGAGAAGTCCAGCAAGGTTTTTTTTTTTCCCTCCTCCCTCTCTCTCATTCTATGTTGTTTTCCTTGAGAAAAAATGCAAATTTTTCTAGGTTAAATGCTGTGCTTTTGGATTAGTATCGTCATTGATCGCAAGAACCCCTAAAAATGTATGCAATTATCTATGCTGTATTTTCTTTTCAAAAAAAGTTTGATTTTTTTTTTAAAATTGATTAGTATGTTTATGACAATCACTATAAAAAATTTAATTTACCAGTTGATTCATAATTTTTTTGTGTGAAAAATGAGAGAAAGAGCATGCTGATAATGTTTTGTCTTGTCTGATTATCACACACATACGCATTATTTTCCGTTTTGTCTTTTCCATTTGATGGCTGTATCTCAATTTTCCAATAAGATTTGACTCTTTTTTTCCATTGGATTATCTTCAATTTTGGTTCTTTTTTTAATCTTATTTTTGTCTGAGTCTGTGTGTTCTTAATTTTGGTTTGTTTTGTTTTCTTCTATTTATTGTTTTATTCAACATGAAGAAGAAGCAGCATAAGAAGGAAATGGTGAAGAGTAATGCTCAACTGTCAAAAGTAAAAAAGGAAGAACCACTAAACTCAGATGACGAAGAAGAAGCAGAAAAGGTTTCTTCTTGTGTTTCTCTTTTTCTACTTGCAGTGTGTTGGCTGGCTAGCATTGTCTTTTAGAATGTCCTTAGGTTAAACTTGTATTTAAAATTTTTTACATTGTTTAAAGGAAAAGATAAAGAAAAAAAGAAGGAACATGAGAAGAAGATGAAGGTAACTAGTGTGGTGAAGGTGACCAAGGTTAGGGCTGTTCGAGGGAGGGAGAAGAAGTCCTTTGATTTGCCAGGGCAGAAGCATGAGCAGCCACCGGAAGTATGCTTTCCCTTGTGTATGTGTGTATGTATTTCACTGAGAGCAGAATTTGAATTGGGAAATTTATTAACTATGAGTTTTCTCCCATTTTGTTTGTTGTATTGTAGAGGGATCCATTGAGGATATTCTATGAAACACTGCATCATCAGATGCCTGGCAGTGAAATGGCTGCAATTTGGTGAGTGTTTTTTTTCCCTTATTATATGCATGTTTGCTCGTTCGCTAGCTTAATAGTTTTATTTTATTTCCTGATAATATGCTTTCATACTTCATATTTCAATTTTTTATTGGTACAAGTCTTGTTATAAGATTACAAGTATGTATGTTTTATCATGAGAAACATTGTTTTGAATAACTACTTTTTGTTTTAATCTACGTGTCCATTAGTGTTTTTGAGGTTCTAGGTGAGTTCTTGATTTTGGATTGACGTGATTATTTAGCAGTTTTGAACTATCATTCTTGTTTGTTTCCTCTATTTTTCACTAGTCTCCTTCCTGCACAAAAATCTATTCTTCTGCTGAATTTGGATTCTCTTTTGACTTTAGTAGATTAATCAAACCTGAAAATGCCTTTAGATAATGTAATTTCTTCATATATTTTTTTCTCTTATGTTTTTAACTCATTAAGTCAATTGATTATATTAAAATGTATGAGTAGGGAGCTGTCTGCTGCATTTGCAGTTTCATGTCAAATATTATTAAACCTAATGTTCAGCCAACCTTAATTATTAATTGCCTCTTCTTTATCTTTCAAAAACAAAAACTACAAATACAGACAGTATTGTTTTTGCTCTCACACGGAAATATAGCGAATTTGGTATTGATCTTACTTCTCATTGTTAAGGATGATGGAGTGGGGTTTGCTTCCTGCTGACGAAGCGAAGAAGGTGCATGAGAAGAAACTAAAGAAGAGCCAGCAACAGAAGCTAGCTTCTCCAACAAAGGTGACATCTGTTAAAAAAACATCAACCGTAAAAGAAAAGCAGGTAGTCACAAAAACTGTGATCAAGACGGAGAAGCGAAAGGCAAGAGATAAGAACGAAGAAGATGACGAGGACGAGGACTTCATCTTATCGAAGAAAAAACGGCAGAAAGTTTCCACTTGAAGTATTCATCTCAAACTTAACCCTTAACTGCTCAGAACTTCTCCAAAGTTTAATGAATGACATAGAAATGAAGCTAGTTTAAAATTGTTTGTAAAAACTCATACGCTTACATTGTCATTGGCATAATGAATCTTGTCCACTTTATAAAGTGGTTGTTTTGCTGTCACAATATTGATTGGTCCTGAAAAAGGGTTGGAAAATCATGCAATGTTATTGCACCAGGTTGATCATTGTGAATCTGTGATCAATGGCTAGACATTAATTATAGTTTAATTATTCATTATAATTTAATTTTACAATTAAACAGAATAAAGCATTCAACATAGCTGGTATATCCTTAGTGAACCAAATAAGATTTGAATTTATTTATTTATTTTTTAATGTTGTCATTTCATGTGATCAAGATTAATATTATGAATAATTTATAAATATAAATGATTATATGTAATTAATAATTATCCATCTCAACAAACAGTCTTTAACAGACAAGAAGGAAGAAAAACACCAAAAACAGAAAGCTTTATTATAAAAGGCAAGCCAATAGATCACACAAATAAATTTGGGGGAAAAAAAGAGAATTTTTTTTTCTTTTTTCATTCAATTTCTTTAAAAGTTCTCTTTTTTAATCCCCAAATTTCCAAAATTCATCTACAAATCCCACAAAAGGTGTCACCTTTGATCATTTCCAAATCAGAAAAAGTCTTCACTTTTGATCCTTTCTCTTCTTCTTCCTATTTATATTCCGGAATTGGATGGTTATTCCTCTCAAAATCGGAATAAGAATCGAGTAGGATAAGGATGGGATCATGCTGTTCAAGCCCAGCAAGCGGCTCCAATGGCGGGAAAACCGCCGGCGTGAGGGAGAAGGGGCAGCGGAGAAGGTTGGCCTCGGCGGTGCCGTGCGGGAAGAGGACCGATTTCGGCTATGATAAGGATTTTGAGAGCCGCTACGCTGTTGGGAAGCTTCTAGGGCATGGCCAATTTGGGTATACATTTGTCGCCACTGATAAAAGCAATGGTGATCGTGTTGCTGTGAAGAGGATCGACAAGAGCAAGGTAGGGTTATGGAACTCTGAATCTTTGATGATTTTTTTTTTTGGTTTTATTTTTTTGGTTTTATTGAATTCTATTTGTTGATTTCCTTGAAAATTGTGGATTTTTCTTTGATGATTTTTGGTTTTTATTGAAGTTCTATTGAATTTCTTTCGTCACTGAATCATGTACAATGCTTGAATTTATTGAATTCTTTTGTTGATTTCCATTAAAATTGTGGATTTTTCTTTGATGATTTTTGTTTTTTAAGTAAAGTTTTATTTAATTTCTTTCATCACTGAATTATATACAAAGCTTGAATTTATTGAATTCTTTTGTTGATTTCTATTAAAATTGTGGATTTTTCTTTGATGATGTTTGTATTTTAATTAAGTTTTATTGAATTTCTTTCATCACTGAATCATATACAAAGCTTGAATTTATTGAATTCTTTTGTTGATTTCCATGAAAATTGTGGAATTTTCTTTTTTAGTAAAGTTTTATTGAATTTCTTTCATCACTGAATCATATACAAGCTTGAATTTTTTCTTCTATGAATGCTTTGTGATTTGCAATAGATGCTTCTTCCAATTGCTGTGGATGATGTTAGAAGAGAAGTGAAGATATTGCAAGCCCTTCAAGGCCATGAAAATGTTGTTCATTTCTACAATGCATTTGAAGATGATTCATTTGTTTATATTGTCATGGAGTGAGTTTCATACATTTCATTTTCGACGTCTGTTTATCTTCATTTCGTATTATGAATTAGTCACTATGGCATGTTACTTTTTTGGAAACAGATTATGTGAAGGTGGAGAACTATTGGATCGAATATTAGCTAAGTAAGATTACTCGGCGATCTTGTGTTTTCTTTCCAAGCAAATTGCCGCATTGCTATGATTTTTTTCGGCTTTTTTTCTTGCTAGAAAGGATAGCAGATACAGTGAGAAAGATGCAGCAATTGTCGTAAGACAAATGCTCAAAGTTGCAGCTGAGTGTCATTTGCATGGTTTGGTACATCGAGACATGAAACCGGAGGTAGACTCAAAATTTTACTTTGCGAAACATGGCTTGCTTTAATTAATAACATGTCGAACTCTTTACAGAATTTTCTCTTCAAATCGACCAAAGAGGACTCGCCTCTTAAAGCGACAGACTTTGGCCTCTCAGATTTTATAAAGCCAGGGTTTGATATAAACTCTTAGCTTGCTATGTTACAGTTCGAAACTGTGGAATTAGTGTACAATATAAACTTAAATTGTGCAGACAAGAAATTCAACGACATTGTCGGCAGTGCTTATTATGTAGCTCCAGAAGTGCTAAAGCGAAAATCTGGGCCGGAGTCAGATGTTTGGAGTATAGGTGTCATTACTTACATTCTTCTTTGTGGAAGACGGCCGTTTTGGGACAAAACCGAAGATGGAATATTCAAGGAGGTAAACTAAATTCGATCTTTGTGATGCTCATTGCTTCTTTTGATTGATTCTTATGCTCGATTTTATGTGAAAACTGTTAATCAGGTCCTAAGAAACAAGCCTGATTTTCGGCGTAAGCCCTGGCCGACCATAAGCGTTAGTGCCAAGGATTTCGTTCAAAAGTTGCTTGTCAAAGATCCCTCGAGTGAGATTAACTGCTGCTCAAGCTTTATGTATGAACTTATTTTGATTAATCTTCTCTAGATCGATATCATTTTTGTCGATTACCTATTGGATAACGAATTATGTTTAATCTAACAGCACATCGATGGGTGAGGGAAGGCGGAGATGCATCAGAGATACCCATTGATATATCTGTTTTATCGAACATGCGGCAATTTGTGAAGTACAGCCGTTTCAAACAGTTTGCTCTTCGAGTATGTATATGTCTATTGTTATTCACCTTTATCGTTAAATGGTTATTCCTCGACAGTAAAGAAGTAGTATCTATGTGTTCATGGGCCAGGCATTGGCAAGTACACTAGACGATGAGGAGTTGGCTGACCTCCGTGATCAGTTCGATGCAATTGATGTAGATAAAAATGGCTTGATTAGTCTCGACGAAATGAGACATGTAAGTAGCATCTACATGATTAAACATAGAAACCATTCATTGATCACAAATAAGAAATTTTGTGTGTTGGATTATTTCGATTCCATCTTCTAGGCACTCGCGAAAGACCTTCCTTGGAGAATGAAAGAACCCCGGGTTGTCGAGATTCTTCAAGCGGTAATTGACTAATCTTTTTACCTCCATTCGATTTTATGAACATGATGTGAGAATTCTAATATTTGTCGAACGCATTTAAACAGATCGACAGCAACACAGACGGGTTGGTGGATTTTTCTGAGTTCGTCGCAGCAACATTACATGTTCATCAGTTGCAGGAACATGACAAGTGGAACACTCGTTCTCAAACAGCTTTTGAGAAATTTGATGTCGATAAAGATGGATACATCACACCTGAGGAACTCAGAATGGTACAACAGCTATTTGAACATCAGATGAATAAAGATTCGAATCGATTCTAATGGCTATTTATTTGTGATGCACAGCACACAGGTTTAAAAGGTTCGATCATCCCGCTTCTCGAAGAAGCCGACATTGATAAGGATGGCAAGATAAGCTTGTCCGAGTTTCGTAGACTCCTAAGAACTGCAAGCATGAGCAATCTTCCAAGCCCGGCCGCACGAAATCCTCAAAACCTATAGATTTAAGCAATGATACTCAACATAGATCAACACCACATACATACATACCAAAAAATCGATGCAATCATTGTGAGCTGAGTTTATAGATGAAAATTTAGGGCGACAAGTGATGCACCAAGTGTTGTTCCATGCAACAACTCATGATGAGCTAGCTCTTTGTACATCCCTTACACACCATAACATGAAGAAAGGTTTTCTTCTCACATTTTCAGTGAGCACAATCATGTAACAGAGTAGTGGCCGGTGAGTCGAAAAAATAGTTTCATGTATTGTTTTTGAGATGTTTATAAATTAAGAGGCTGACAACAAATACGGTGGAACAAATGTTTTTTTTTATTGTGAGGAAAGATGAATTCTCATGACTAAGAAAGATACAACATGGAAAAATTGCAATGATGCAGTTGAATAGTATTAAATCAATTACAGCAAACTGGTAGTTCTTCAAGGACAAAAAAAAAACCATGTCTGCAAATATCACACAGCATCATTCTTGCTTCTCTAACTCCCCCATTCTTTCAATGATTGCCTGGTGATGACATACACCATGTAAGTTAATTTTCAAAGGTTAAGTAAGCCATGTTTAAAATAATACTTTTAATATATAAAATGGATTGTATAAGCTCATAGATCTTTCCCTTGGCAAAATCTTATGTTAATTAAATTATATTTTAAAATCCCATGTATACTGGGATTATATATATATACATATGCAAAATCATATTTTATATGAATATAGATAGTGGTTTGAAAATCATATGATAAAACACGTGTTAACTAAATGCTTTTTTTTTTTCTAAATTTTCCTAAAATTTGGTCTCGATTCAAACAAACATGTTTTCTAGCCATGTGAGTAAAAATTGTGTTTTTTAAAAATAAATTCAAAACAAACAGGCCCTTCTTAGTATTATTGAGACAATTTTGATTCCTATGTCAACAGAGAAAAATAAATAAACTCACCCTCTTGCTTGTTTCTTGCAGCTCACCGGCAAGAATGAACTCATCCAATATCAGATATACCTTTACAGAGAAAAACCCCATGATTAGCAACTGCTGTTAAGTCGAAAAATAGCAAGAGAGTAAGGAAGAGTAACAAACACATATAGTTAACCATTCATTATAAAAACACTTGATTGATTTATGTAATACCTTAACAACATAAACAAAAATCAAAGACTGGAAAATCCATGCCACAGAAAAGAGACCATACACATCAGACAATCATCAATATATAGAAGAAGAACCCAGAAAAATCAATGTAGCATAGTATCTAACAAGATGGTGATTGAGAAAATACTTACAACCGGTAATAATAAAGGAAAATAATCAAGGTAGGATCATGAGTACAAACCTTGTGGAAATTGAAAACCAAATCTAGCTCACAAACATTGCTGAAGAAATGATCAAGAATCTCCACAAATAAGTGGATGCACTCAAGATACGCTAACTCATTGTCAGTGATATCAACACATAATGAGAAGAATAACCCTGCGTATCTTCTGTATATAACTTTGTGGGTGCGAAACTGCAATAAGAAATGCAACTGTGTTTAATAACACAATAAAATAATAAGAAGCTTTAAAGAAGAAAAACACTATCATAAGAAAAGATACCCATCCATAATTATTATGTAACAAAAGAATACACTATAACCCATATTTATTTTAGACTAACAAAACTATAGAGAACTTTTTTTGGAAAAAAAATGTTTATTAAAGTAATCTATTGTTCTAGATACCTAATGTTAAATCATCAGAGTTTAACTTTAATTCAACACATATACCACTTTTATTACCTATCAAACAACCAATTACATTTATTTTAAAAATTCCAACAAGCATTCATCATTTTGACTCCCTCGAGCATACTATTACTGTCAATGCCCTATTTCCTAATCCTAACAAGATAAATTCTCTTCCATGAAGGATCAAACACGCAAAATAACATGAAAAGCAACATCCTTCATTTGCTCATTTGGCTTACTAATATAGAAAATAAATTCCATCTTAAACTTCCAATTTTTTTTTTTTTTCTAGTAGCACTAATACTTCATAATTCTATTGTAATTAGTGTGAAGACAAAATCAAATTCGCTCCGGCATGATATCCATCATCCTACTACTTGAGTGACACAAAATAAAACTTGTACTTTTGATTACAACAATAACTCAATCATCACCAACTGAACAAAGTCTCAACGGCTTACAGCATCAATAGACAACAAAGCAAGAAAAGCAAAGTATCATCAGATGTGGAAGATAAAAGTTGATACTTTAAAAGACACACCCTTCATCCAAAGATGCCTCACAATATCTAAAATGACGTTGGTGAGAAATTTATTCAAACTTGATCCTTCAGGGTAAGCTCAACCAATCTGATACTGTTTTTCAAAAATTGACAAGAATTTTGTTCTAAACCTAACCTTGCTAAAAAACCTCTATTATTCCTCTTTAGAAACACAAAAGATTTTCTTTCCACTTGACAAACAATAGCAAACAGGATATACAAACAAATTGTGGAACCAAATTCAGTGGAAAAGAGTCATTCACCTCAACAAAGTTGGTAAATTTTGGATCCCTGTTGACCACAAGCCGATGAACCTAAGCAGATCAAAACCCTAGATCAAAACCAAAACAATCTCGACAAAAACCATAAAAAAAAAAAAATTTGCGGAGAAGGATAGAAAGCAGAGATCCAAACCTCATATTCAACCTTGTGCTTCTCTGATTCCTCAAGGGGAACATAGTATTTCGCGAGCCGCGTCTTTCCTTGCCGATTCTGAAGCAATATGAACCGGATCTGCCACCAAAACACATCAATCGAAAGCTAAGACGACAAGGATTTTGAAAATCAAACCGATGAGATCGTTCTGATTGTAATTCGAATCGAAAATGAAGAAAATCATGCAAAAAGTTACCATTTTTCCCACGAAACGAAGACGAACGCGAAACCTATAATTCTCCCGATTTGATACTTTTTATTTTAAAATTTATTTATTGGGCTCTTTTTTTGCAGATTAACCCTTCAATAAATTATAATGAGAAATGTAGACCACTTTTGCTTTTGGTCTTATAAATAAATAACATTAAAATTAAGTAATTAAACCATTTAAAAATAAAATATTTATTTTTTAATTAAATTTCTGTATATATTGAGAGAAATATAAATTATAAATTTTTTTAATAAAAAAATTGTTGTTTCTTAAATCCAAAGTTAACATGATAAGCTTTGAATAACTCCACTATTTGTGCAAAAAAACATCATTAAAAAAAAAAGAAATCAGGGAAAATTTGTTATTAAAAGTTAGGGAATGGAGACTAACAACAAATCAAGATCAATGATCATGTCTCATGAGGCTAATTATATTTAAATTATATTCTTTAATATTTAAAGTACTAAATTAGTTTTGACAAAATAATTTGTCCAATCGGGTCCCACCACTCTTTCCGAGGCATCGTTCTCTTGGTTTTGCGGGGATCACTCATGCCGAAAGTGTTAGGTTCTCCTCTTTATTCGAGTCATTTGTTTTCTACAAATGTGTATGCCATTATCGGTAAGATTGATCATTTACTCAGTTAATGTAGCATTAGACTTGACCATACACTAAAAGAAAATAAAAAAATTAATTTGTCCAAAATATAAAAAGAGAAATTATTACGAATATATATATTTTCTTTCATACGTAATTATTATGTTGACAAAGCCAAGAGATATTTGATGGTACTCAATAATGGAACTATTTTATTTTAATCAATACATTTTTTTTAAGACACTTCGCTCTTATTTTTCCAATATAAATGAATGACGTTTTAACCTACAATAAAAATTATATATATATATATATATATATATTTACTTGTATATGTTTAAAAATATATTTATATGTATGCCCCAACAAATTACTTATATTTGTATGCCGAGGTTAACAAAAGTTTTAGTGGTATTAAATAGACCAAATATATAGCTTTCTATGATGAAAGAAAATTAAAAACACAGTTATGCGTTTTGTCATTAAAATTTTAATTAAATCATTTTGTTTATAGTTTTTTTATTAAACTCTCATAATAACATATGACACAGGGAACTCTACAAGGAGATAGACGTCTTTGAGCATATGTACATATAAAGATTAAATTCAAAACTATCTATTGAAATGATTTAAACCTTTATCATCTGGACAAATTTTGGCCGTGCTTATCAAAAATACTTTTAAAATATACTGTAAATAGTCAATTATAGTTAACTTGATATACGCATATACCTAGTAGATCTCAAGTAAGAAGAGGGACATATGAACAAATATTATATTTTTTTCGACCAATCCCACTGTATTTGCATTGTGAATCGGGCTCCGATAGAAACCGCAGCCCCGCTCCCACTTCTTTCCACTGAGATTTGCATGACGCCTCTTTTCTTGGCTAGACCACTCATCTTGGCAAAAAAAAATATATTATTTTTTTGGGCATACACACAATTGCAAGGTTTTTTTTTTCAAGCATATATATATATATATATATATATACATGCAAAAATCCCTGAGGCATATATATATATATATATTATCACCATCTAAAATCTAACTCAAAGATACCTTAATTAATATCTATGATAAAGACTCATATGAGATTAAGAATCATCAGTTAGGACAAAGATCACTCTCAAATTTATCATCTTCAAATCCAATATGCAAATGGGACCCTTTTAAATATCACTTATATCCATCCTTACAACAATACTCACCCAACACCACTCCTAGTCTCAAATCAATGAAAATTCTAGTGAAGTGGACGCAAAGAAAGCTCAGCAACCATGATTTTATTATTATTAACCTTCACTCTAACAACCTGCCAACCTCTATTATCAATTTCCACATAAATCCCACACCTCTATCTCAATTTCTCCTCATCACCACCTTCTCTTTTCACTCTTTATATATCTTTTTCTTCATGCAAGCAATATTAAATTCATTAATGGATAATGAAGAAGGTGGTGGAGGTGTGGCAATGGAGGAAGGAAGAGTGGAGATTGACACAAAAGCACCATTTAGTTCAGTGAAGGAAGCTGTCATGATGTTTGGAGAAAGAGTTCTAGTTGGAGAGATTTATGCCCAGAGACTTAATGAGGTAATCATAATTAATTAATGTGGTTATTTTTTTTCATTGTTGATTAGAAAATATTAAAAGAAATAGTAATATGTTTCGCATCATATGACGAATTGAAGACAATAATACAATAAAATGTTAGTATTGAAAAGTACTCAAATGATCAAATCGGCAGTGATAATGCAAGTAAATTCTAGTCGTTAAGTTTATGTTTCTCATCAGTTAATTTGAAAAATATGGATTTAAATATATAAATATGAGACTTTTGGTTGAATAGTTTTCAAATAATATATTTAGTATGCATATATTATTGATGATCATTGATCAATATATTAATAGAGTTTCGAGTTTTTCCTTTTCTTTGTTTCGATAGATGAGGGGTGAAGGAGAAAAGAGAACCGAAAGCTTTGATCATTCAAGGCCGGGTTCGGTAGCTGAAGAGCTAGTAGAGACGATGAAGAGCCTCGAGAGAACTCGACAAGAAAGCTTCGAAATGGCTTACTGTTTGAGCTCTCTCAGGGAAGAGCTTGAGAGGACTAAGAAGGAGCTCAATGTACTCAGATCTAAGGAATTATTTGGTAAACAAGATCAAGATGATAAGTTCATGATCAATTCGGACATTTCAGTATCGGAATCAATTCCGACTGAGAAGAAGAAGATTGATAATAAGAAGCAGAAGAAAATGAAGCCATTGATCCCTTTTTTTGGATGCATAATTCCTAAGAAGAAGTACTCACAATAATTAATTAGATAATTTGTGTTCCTTAATTTTGCTTTCTTATTTAATTTTCTGAGAGTTTTGTTTTGTTTAATTGTTTTGCTTTGTTTTCTTGCTTTTTCTGATTTGCAATGGATTTAAGCTTCATTTGTTCATATTTTTATGTGCATTGATTTGCATGGACATGAACAACTAATTAAAATCATGACTTATCATTCAAAACAAAGCAATAAACAAAGATTCATATATATGTTCATATATATATGTTAAAACACAATCATTGGGAAAAAAAAAAGAAAAGAAAAGAAACTCAAACAAAATCATCAATCTTGTGAACACTCAATCTAGTATCTTGAGAGGACTTGTTAAAGAACTCAATGCAATCAGAAATAGCCTCATCATAGTGAGAATCAACCGAATACCGGCTTGAGCTACATGATGTTTTTGGGAGCTCGATACGGTCATTAGTCCATCGCCGGGGAGCAGCCGGAGGTTTCCGTGAGCTTGAAAAAGAAAAGAAACACATAAAAATACTCCGAAAGCCACCGATGAGTCTCACCGGCCAAATGCTAAGCTTGCCATGCTTCCCTTCTCCTCCAACTTGCTTTGCAAAGCTCTCACCTTGAATCCTATACATTGTTAGCTATGAATGGTCCTGCAAGACAAGAGTGAAGTCCAATATATATATGGCTACTTATTCAAAGAAGGCATGTGAATACACAAATGGGTTGAATGATTTCAAAGTGGCCTCTTATGTACTGCATTTAACTTCATTGGAGTGCTGAGTATCATTTGAGAGTGAGGAGATCAATAAGAAAACAAAGAGAAACCCCAGAAGCATTCATGGGGACAGTCAAAGAAAGGCAAACTCTAATTAATCTTTATATATAAACATACATATATATTATAGTTAACAGAGAGTGAATGCCATTATCTTTAATTTGTTTGTGTGTTTTGAATTAGCTTTTAGTTTTAGCATGTTTGCATTTGAATAATGGAAGCACACATGATGTTGTAGTGATGCTTGAGTTAATTTTATACTTAAATATTTAAACATATATATGTATACATAACACTAATTAATAATTATTGGTGTCTTATAATGAGTCATATGGCACGTAAATTAGTAATTTTTATAACTATTATGCAGTGTGTTTGATTCAATATTAGATGGGTTCCATTCAATTTTTTTATACATTAACATTAATATTTGTTTAACAACAATTATATGCCTCAATAGTTTTCTCTTTTTTTTTATATATTCTTTTCTTATAAAAAAAGTCATGTTCCTTTCGGTGATAATTGCACATTTTTCATAATGTTTTATATTTGATCAAAGAGGCTTATAAATTCTGATATAGAGATTTTGTATTTGAATTTTTAGAATATATTGAAAAAAAGAAACATATTCTCCAATGTGAAAGTAATTTCAAATAATATTTTTAAATACTTTGATATATTGATTTATAAATTAAGTAACATAAAATTTTATTACATAACAACCATCCCCTAATGCAGTTATTTGAATGGTGACTTTATAGATCTAGGATTAAATACTATATATTTTTTTTCCATGTGTTATTGTACAATAATAAAAAATTTATTAGTTCAATTTAGTTCCTAAAAAATCGTACATGTACTATTGTCCAATACTACAAAAATATTATAGTTGTTTTACTATATGGCAGGGGATTTATTAGCTCACCTTGGTTCATATATCTATTTGTTCATAATTTTTTCTAGAGTAGCGCGCTTGCTACAATAGTTAAATGGTAAGACAGTTAACTTCCATACAAAAGGTAAAAGAAACTTTATTGGGCCAACGACCTTCGGGTCTATTGGTACACGGGTCACCGATAGAGCTCTCATCGAGTGGTGAGAGTTCGATTCTCGGCTGAGAGCACATTTTTTGGAGTTGTGAATAGTAGTTGTGTACGGGTGGTTCCTGTGCCCACATGAGCGCGGCCCCATCCCCACTTGTTCCACCGAGTTTTGTGCATGTCCCTGGATCTCTAGTGGGTTCGCCCCACAGAATTATTTATAGTAATTATTATTTATTAATATTTAATAATTAATAATCACTAATATTAATATCAACTCAAATTCCAAAATAATTATTATACGAAATTCTAAACCCCGTCGTCCTCCAAAACCCTAGAAACTCTCCATCGAGAGCTAGAATCAGCGAGCCTCCGATGGCCGGAGAACTTGTCGGCGGCCACCATACGTCGTCTGTGAATCCTAGAATCACCTGGGAAGGCTGCAGCGTCCTTCTCGACATCAATGACGGTGATCGGCTCGTCTTCGCTCGCCTCTCCCCCGCCGCGTTCGCTTCGCTTAACCCAAGTTTTGGTTGGGGTTTTCTTGTTCTTGTTGTGATTTCAAGCTAATTTGTCTTTGCAGGACTCTGAAGATTGGAGATAAGAAGTGCTCTCTGAGGCCTTTGATTGGATGCCCTTTTGGTTCGCTGTTTCGAGTTGAGACTGGCCCTAATGGCCCTCATCTGGAGCGTTGCGTCCATTCACCTTCGGGTGCTAATGGTGTGTCTTTGTTTATGCTTTTGTCTCGGAGATTATGACATTATGAATTCTGGTAGAGTGCGGGAAAAAAGATGTTTTTTTGGCACCAAAATTTACTGGAAATTTAATTTGAGCTGTTAGTTTTGGTTTTGCACTAAAATCTGTTTATTTTCGTTGATACAGTGAGTTTTGGGAGCATTACCATTTACCAGTATAAGGTTGATGTTTAAGTTGTTCCTGAAAAAGGAAATTGTTGTGACTTATAATAAGTTTGTGGAGAACAAATCTTTTAGAACTATTCACCGACTATGATTTTGGCAAATCTGTTTTACTGGCACTCTGATTAGTAAAAGGCTCTTCCATGGACAGATATGGGCGTGCAAGAAGGAGGTGATAGGCAATTAGAGAGCGAGTCAAAGGATAATCGAGCTTTGATTGATAATAATTCAGCACAGAATTTGTCTTCTGAAGATATAGATGCAATGCGTAGGTTAGTAAATCGTTGGTGCTGCTCTTATACTGATGTGATATGTTTAATAATGACGCTTAATGTTTTTGTTGCAACATTAGGCTCCTGTGTAATGACTTGATGTCAGGATAGATCTTTTTGGTGCAAGTATATATAGTTTCGCATGGGCAATTTATGATCCAGGACCTTGCCTTGTTATTATTTTAATGATGACTGGGAAATTTGCTAGGGAATACTGGTGTTTTATATTATCTGCCATTCTGCATTTGCAGCTGTATGTGAGCATAATACTGAAAATTGTAGCATTGTATATCTGGTGCTACTGGTTTTGAGGAAGGTTTAAGAATATAATTTTAGGACACTTTAAAAATCTTTTATATTTCTATTGAGAACCCTAGATTTATGCATCATCTTTTGATGATAACTCATACTTGCTCTATAACCTTTTTGTGCAACTTTCTTATTAACAAACTGATTCCTAATAGGTTTTTTTAAACCTAATTTCAAATTATAATTCTTTAAATTTCTACTTTCTATATTGGGAAACCACACTTTTACTCCTTATCTTACATTCGCTAGTCAATTGACGGGACGCTTGGTTAGT
The DNA here is from genome assembly GCF_009730915.1 of Dioscorea cayenensis subsp. rotundata. Taxonomy (NCBI): domain Eukaryota; kingdom Viridiplantae; phylum Streptophyta; class Magnoliopsida; order Dioscoreales; family Dioscoreaceae; genus Dioscorea; species Dioscorea cayenensis. The sequence continues at coordinate 1,396,954 of NC_052471.1, read as the reverse complement.
GATTAGCATCTTCTTCTCTCCATTTATTTTCAAATTATCCTCTAGACATCAAGTTTCAATAGGAATTATCAGCTAGATTTTGCACCTGAGTTGATATGATTTGATTTGAATATTCATTATCTGTTTTCTTCACTGACTTTTTTTATTATTTTTTTGATGTCTTGTGCAGAGATGGTGCAACTGGTGATGAAATAGTTGAAGCTCTTATAGCTAACAGCTCAACATATGAGAATAAAACAGTATTTTCACAAGTGAGTCTTGAGATCACAGTGTAGAAAATTTCTGTTATATGAAACATGCTGATCAAAGGCATCTGCAGGAAAAATACAAGCGTAGGAAACAGAAGAAATATGCACCTAAGGTCCTCCTTAGACGGCCATTTACTCGAAGGTTAAAATTTTTATTTATTATATTTTGTAAAAGATGCCTGTTACAACTCAAATAGAGTTTTAGATTTGCAGACTCCTAAGATTGGATTTAGAAGCACAATCATATGAGTTTTGTTTGAGCCAGAGATTTTATTATGCGCTTGCAGAGATTACATGATCAGGTGAAGGGTATGTTTTCCGTGCCTAGATGTTTATGCAATTAGATAAGCACTAGCTGGCGGTATTCAGCTTGGTAGTTCAAATCGAGGTTGTACTTTTACAGGATTAAAAAGGAATAGCACAATTTGGCAGTAAGTGAAGCTGTAGGAAATACAGTTTAGATTGAGAAGCTGAGTGATAAGCACAATCGAGAAGATTTCAAAGTGAACTAAGCCTTTTTTGCTTCGTTTGCAAAGGAGTTATGGACTTTGGTAAGAGTTTGGAAAAAGGGGAAAGAGGGTTTCTATTATATTATGCTAGCTTCTGGCAGAAATTTTGAGGACTATTTGTTTGTTTTTCAAATGTATTAAATTTTTTAATATGATTAGTTGCTTCATATAGCTTATGTTGAAATTTCACCAAAAATATTTATTTTCAAGAGCTTATTATTAAAACATGAACTAACAGTCTTTATCTGGAATAACTAAATAATTGGCTATTTAGGCCATGCTGATAATTTCTACTGAAGGTTTGGTCAATTGATCCTTTCTGCGCAGGTCTTCCCTTATAGTGAGCTCTTCTTTTGTATGTCATGTCAAACATTTAGTTGGAAAATATTAAAATTACTATGTCAAAGTTATTGGAGGTTTGAAAATTCTGCTCAAATTTCTATAGGATTTTCTAAAATATTTACTTCTAGACTGTTAACACCTTGATATTAGTTTCTAAGGCAATTTTGAAATTTCTGCTGTAGCTGTTCCTTATGTTCATAATTCTGATTCTGTTTTCTGAGGTATATATTATCAGTATGTTACTGAGTCATGTTCATTTTTTTAAAATTGCAGTATATGTGAAGCATATTTCAAGAAATATCCAAATCGAATAGGGTATGATCTTGCACTAACTTCTATTATAACTTTCTGTTACTCTACTGATGGTCTATGTTACTTTGACCATATTGTTACATGCAATGGATTTAATTGATACTGTCCAAATTCTATGCAGTTGATTATTTTTAAAGCCTTAGAAACTCCAAATGGTAAGTTGATTGACATATAGGATATAAAGCAACTTTGTAGAATTCAATAATTGAACTCATTATAAGACTTGCATACAATGACTTATGTGACAACCAAGTCATTTAACTTTCTATAACTTACTGTTCCATTTCATTTTTATTTTATTCAATTAGATATAATCTTGAATATCAAATAATCACATATTTTGTTTTATTTTGCAAAGTACTCTTAAATCTAATTAGTTCAATGATACCTTGGGAAGTTTATCAGGAAACTAACTCCATTGTGTTGTTATCAGCTAAGAATTATGGTTGTCATTTATAAAAACTCTACTTGTTTTTGGGCTAACAAATTACAAATTATGTACTCTTTTCTGATATGAAATTGTGCATTTTCTTTTGTTGTGGCAGGTTTCTAAGAATAGACACACTTTCTCTTTTGCTTTCGTTTGCTAATATTAGTGCTTATTCTGATGTCCTTCTTGTGGATATGGTTGGTGGGTTGCTTACTGGTTCTGTAGCTGAACGACTTGGAGGTATCTTTTTGTTATTAGTTTTTGATAATATTTTCTATCTAATAAAATTGATGTTAATATATATAGTCAATGTTGTATAGTAGTTTTTTGACTGTATCAGCTCCAATCTTCAAATATACCAGGGAAAGTAATGCATCTTTTACTGACAAAAAATTCCTGGATGTCTTTTGGATAGAGCTTGGATTGTTCTTATATTGGTTGTCTTATAGTACAGTGGTCGGTATGTTGCTATATAAATGTTTTTGGAATTTTTGTTTCCCAAAGACCTGTGAGAGTGTTCAGTAAATTGTTTAGGTATGAATTTGATAAATTTTCTTGTCGCAAGCTACCCTTTCACCTATGATAGCTTGTCATAATTTATTTGTTTGACAGGTACAGGATATGTGTGTAATACCTATTTTGGAGGAACATCTCACTCTCTGGATATAGCAAGGATATTCAACTTCTCTAGTGAATTTGACAGCAGGTAAATTTTATTTGGTATGATATTTGAACTTTAAAGTGATTCTTTTATTTTTGACCTATCAATCAAGATGAACACAAGAAACTAAAAGATGCATATGATCTCAAAATAATTTCCTGATAAAAAGCTTGTTTTTATAGCTAATATCTGGTTTTACTCTGATAAATACACAAAAATGCAAGAGGTTATCATTAAATATGATGAAAATTTCTGTGGGTATTTCTCTGAGTAAAATTAAGTTTGTATGGCTTTGTCTTGCTTTTCATCGTATTTAAGTTATTTAAAGCTTTGGACCTCAAGTCCGTGAAGATAGCCAAAGAAATTTTGCTGGTATAAGATTCTATTGTATCTTCTTGAGCTCTTTATGCTTTTTTCGGTGGCTATTTTTTCTTTATCTAGCCCGCCCCCCACCCCTCCTCCTCCTCCTCCTCCTCCTCTTGTATATTCACACTTAAATTTCCAGTTTTATGAAGCTGTCTGAAGAATAACTTATTAGCAACATTGTTTGCATTTGTTACTCTTTTCATAGCTTCATCTGTTTGCCATGTCTCTGAAATTTTTGGCTTTAATATGCTTCATTTTTTCACCACTGCAGAATTGTTCAAGCTTCTTACTCTCATCTCTGCTCAGTTGAGAGCCTTGATGAGGAACGTAGCAAAATGCATGAAATTGATCACCCTGCAGGAATCCAATCTATAATTGGGAGAGAGTCCTCGACTAAATGTGATCCATCAACAGGTTCTACACAGATTCAGGAAGTGCAGTCTTTACGAAATGATAATTCTTCTCTTGATGAAGAATTAGGTAATACCAAAGAAAATCTGTCCTCGGGGCAAGAAGGCTTGCATGAGAACAATGCTACGATAACTTATAAAGCAGTTAATCCAGGAAAACAGGCGTCACCAGATGCCATCAAGATGTGGAAGGAAAAAGGTTTTAATAGGTAAGTTCAAACTGGCTTGCATATTTTTTTTTATTATTTATTTTTAATTTCTCCATGAAGTTAACAGGTCACATTTTTTATGCAGCTTAATAGTAGCTGCGCCCGAGTTGGAGGTGGATAGCATAGTTCAAAAACTTGTACCTCTTTTATCATATTCTGCACCCTTTGCAATTTACCATCAATACCTTCAGGTGATTTAAAATCATATCTCATTCATGCATCATCATTTGTGTATATGCATGTATACCTTTCTACCAATTCCATTTCAATGGTAACCCTGAAGTCTTTGTTTGCTTTTGTAATTTGCAGCCTCTTGCAACATGCATGCACAAATTACAGTCATCAAAAATGGCAATAGGATTGCAAATCTCAGAGCCTTGGTTACGAGAATATCAGGTACCTTGTATGCATCTTCATTTATATATGTTTGTGCAACTTATTTCTTAAAATCAAAATCAAAATCCATACACTCTTGCCCAATATTAAATAATATTTTTCAACTTTGCCATGCCTGTCCAAATTATGCTGTTCTTTTACCTGTGTAGAATTTCTCTCGTATGCTAGTGGAAATATTTAAGTTGTTTTAAACACAATTTACTTTCGGCCCTTCCTAATCTGTTGTAGATGCCAACTAGACCATTTTCTCTTGTTTTTGTGGACGCTAGAGATCTTTACTTGATCATAATTTCTGTGTACCAACTCTTCATTCTACATAATTAATCAATTGTCAGAAAATAATGTGATTTTCACAGTTAATAAGAATGGAGATCCTTTGAGTTTGCATTAATCCAATTTTAATATTCAGGTTCTCCCTTCTCGCACTCACCCGCAAATGCAGATGAGTGGTTTTGGTGGTTATATTTTGAGTGGGACTAAGATAAGCAACAACAGTGAAGATTGCAATGGAAACCAATAACTACAATCAAATACTCGGCGATCTCACTTATTGTTAAACATAAACAGAGAATGACATAATCGTCCCAGATAACTAATAATGAAGCTGTCAATGGGGAGCAAGCACAACCACGATCCATCGGTTCTCTGTTACGTGACAACTCTTGTATTTTTTTCCCCTAATGTTTTCCCATTATTATCTTGTATCGGAATAGAATAATGTCGATACGTTGAGCTTGTGTTTGAAGACGCTGTAACTTGTAATATCTAAAATTTATGTTTTATTGTTGAATTTTGTATTGTTATTGATACAAATTCATTCACTTTCAGACAATGATAATGGAGAATTCAAGTTTGTCGATGAATTCATCGGTTCATGAACCATTGAATTTGATGTTATGAGGATTGGATTTCTCTCCAGTTGCTGCATAATTTTTTCAAGAATCTGTGTCATTATCTCCTTGAACTCTTCTTCCTTGAGCATCTCTGTTTCATTAGCATTCAACACAGCATCAATCTGCAAAATTTTTACTGCAATTCATCAGGAATTACTTCAGTTAAGTAATGCCAAAAACTTGCAGGAATTTTGATTTCTGAAACCTGATCACTTGCATAACAAGAAGGCAGCTCTGCTAATCCAGAAATCCGGTCAAGTGCAGCACGAAGAAACACCGATTTTTTCTGATTTTCATCTTTGGTTAAATCCTTCCAAACCAATTCCAATATCTACAACGAAAAATAATCAAATTAGTGAATCAGTGAATGAGAATAATGAATACAGATATTTGAGCAATTAATGTTATATGACCTTTATTAGTTCATTTTTATCAGATAACAATGTCTTGATTCCACTTCCATCAATGTTGGTCTCACTGTGAGCAATAATTAAAGGTTTTTCTTGGAGTTTTTTGAGGATTTTGTTCACAACTTTCCTGAATTCTTCCAAGAAAATCTCTTCAGAAACTGGTACAAACTTATCATCCCTTGACACTGATTGAAGAGCTGGTTCTACAACATTACTGAAAACCTGAAAAAAAAAAAAATAGAATTACAATTAAGATGAATGCATGAATCAATAATTAATTAACAAAATAATAATAATAAATGAGAATGAAATGAATCAAAATTACCCAAGAATCAGAAACTGGAGGCATTCCATGATCAACAGTGAGTTTTTCCAAAGCAATTAAAATGCAGTTATTCAGAGATTCAGTACTGTTATTGCATTTCATCTCATTGAAAATGGAAAGCATTTGTGAATCAAAACTTGGACTTTGACTGAATTCCTTGAGCTCTTCACCATCAAGCCTCAATATCACAACATCATCCTTCTTGAGACCAGAAGCCATTTTCAGTAATTTCTGAAAACTAAATAAAATAAACCATGAGAATAAACTATTAAAATATAAATAAGAGAAATAAAAGAAGAAGAAGAAGAAGAAGAAGAAGAAGAAGTTATACCTGATGTTCACTTGCTTGTCTTTCATCTTGTTATGCTTTTATAGTGGTAAAATCAACTGCTTTAGGAGATCAAAGTGTGTGGGTATCTTGTGAAAGCTCTAAATCTTTTTAGCTTTTGATAAAGATATGTGTGTGTGAGAGAGAGTGTGGTAAAAGAGTAGAGCCATCCACCAACTACCAGCCATGGATGGAGATTTTTGAAAGACGATGAGCGCTGGGAGCCCAGGGAGCGAGCGTGAGAGATCGTGGCTCATCACCGAACCGTGCCCTCATCTTGCACGAGATGGGGATCGAACTCGGGGAGCCACGCTCGACACTCGAAACGAACACCCTACGCAAGGGACCCGATGCCAATAGATCAAATGGTCGTTGGCTGGATGAAGATTTGTGTGCTTGCCATTGAGAAAAAAGCAAAGTTTATTATTATTATTATTATTATTATTATTATATGAATTGGTGTGTTGATTGTGAATGATTTGGTTTCACATAATGAGGTAATAAGAGCTCTAATAGAAAAAATAGATCTCTTCTACTAGTGTGTTTTTCTTTTTTTTGTTTTTTGATATATATAAAAATTTAAATTTAAGCTCGAAAGATGTTTACTATGTATGCCAACTCAATGTATATATATTTTGAAGTTCTATATATATACACTTTCAAGATATATATCTAAAAAGTTATATTTTATATAATAAACAATCATTATCAGTTAAAACATTTCTTAATTTACATCAGTAATATTTAAAATTGATAATTTACTTCATTTGAGTGTTTCTTTAGTGTCACTTATATATATATATATATATATATATATATTATGTTGTTTAACTCCGGTTTGATCTAACATTTACCATTGGTTAATTATATGGTGTTTTTTAATAATTAGTATTGTTCTTTTGTTATATATTTTTATTGTTTGTAATTGGTTTTTTTTTATTTAGTAAAATCATGAGTTTTTATAAAAGAAAAATTAATATACATAAAATTTCAATTTTATTACAAAATAAATACATTCATGTGAGCAAAAACTTCTTTATTTAAAAAAAAATTAGAAAAAGACAATGGCAGTGCAGTCTTGAGAGGAGTCCACTTGCATCTTTTGAATCACAAGAATTACCATGTTTTAACTTTTTAGAGGGTTACCTTGTTTATTATCATTATCATTGCTCTTTTCTTAATGTTTTAGGCCGTTATCTTATTGGAATCTACTTTTCTTTCATTTAGTGGAACTTAGAAACTTCCATAATAAATAATAATAATAATAATAATAATAATAATAATAATTATTATTATTATTATTATTATTTTTCTTAAAAAAAGTACCGCTACTTTAAAAAAATAAACGTATTTGATAAATATGTGTGCAAATAACATTACTTAAATACTGCTAATATTGTTACCGATCCCTGATCTATTAGTATTGAGTCTTTGGGATAAGATGTTCATGTCTCGCTCTCTGAATGTGTTAGAGAGTAGTTATTAATTCTACTAATATTGCTACTAACCTCTTGATTTATTAGCATTGAGTTTTTGAGTAGAATGTTTATGTCTTACTCTTTGGATGTGTTAAAGAGTAGTTAGTAATTCTGCTAATATTGATAAAAAAAAAAATATGTGATGGATTTGAAAACAAAGTTTGGAGTAAATGAGGATTGAGAATAAAAATAATAACAGAGAAAAAATGTATTGAAATTATTTTTATATTGTTTTAAGTAAATGGGATGATATTGAATAAGATAATAAATTATTATGTTTAAATATAAATAAATTTATTTTAATTAAAAAGATTTATTAAATAAACCACTTTAACTATTATCCACATTAATTAATATTTTAATTTAATAATTATAGTCCAACTATTAACTTTTTTTAATTATTATAATTAAATATTTAAATGAATCAACCATGTAGCTATTATCCAATGTAATTTTTTTAATTAAAATATTTTAATTAAAAAGAGATTGGCAGCACAAGATGATTGAGACCAAAGAGAAACATGTTATTTGTCAAAATAGCCCTACAACCATCACATCAATGCCCAATCAGTATATGGTTGCTAATTGAGCTACTCACCGAGATGTTGATTGGACATTTAAAAAAAACCTTTTTTTTTTTTATATTTTAGTTTTTTATTATTATTATTATTTAAATAGCTTATTTGTTGTTTTTTTAACCCTTTTTTTTATTTTTTATTAAAATATAAATCATTATTTGAAATTATAATTATTATTATTAACCTGAGAATTATTAAAATAGGATTTTTTTTCAAATTATTTTAATAATATTTTGATTGCTATGTTGGAATAGGAATTATTTTTGATTAAAAATAAAAATTATTATTATTTTATTGCCTAGACCCTAAAAAGGGATTCAATGTAAACTAAATTTCCTTCCTTTTTTAAATTACATTAGATTTGCATCCAAAAGATATATATATATATATATATATAATCTTTTTCCATGTTTTGTAAAAAAAAAATTCCTGATATTTAAAATTTCCTATAATTTATTTTACAAAGAATATTATGGGAAAAAAGTTTATAACCACGATAATAAAAAATATAAATTTGAAAGAATTAGGGAGAATAATATAGGTCATCTACGTACTCATCTAATGCTATCTACTTGTATAAATTATTTTTTTTTAAGAGAGATGCGGGGTGTAAATCAATTAGTTAATTAACTACTTAATTATTTATTAGATAACTAAAGAAGCAGATTCCAAGCACTCCAAACCCTTAATTTATTCATTTATTTATTTATTTTTTTATGGGAAAAATATATAATCATATTAATTAAAAATTTATAATTCAAATTTTAGGTAGAATAATGTAGGTCATCTACTCCCTCTAAATCCTATCTAATTATGTAAATTAATTATTATTTAAAACAATTATCTGAAAAATAAAAAAATTCCAACTTGATGTTCTAAAATTTCAACTACTTAATTATTTATTAGATAACCATTAAAGAAGACTCCAAACACTCCAAAACCTTTATTTTATTTAATTATTAATTTATTTACGGCTGAATTAATTAAGAAGAGTGAGAAAAAGAAAGGGATTGCTGTGAAACCCTAGAGTGGATCAGTTCGATCGAAGCGGAGACGATGAAGGGATCGAAGCGGACGGTGAGGGCAGTGATGGCGTGGGTGCAGCGGCAGCCGCCCAAGGTGAAGGCTTTCCTCGCTGTGGTGATGGGAATGGCGGCTCTAGTGCTCATCCGTTTCATCATCCATGATCACGATAACCTCTTTGTCGCCGCTGAGGCTTGCCACGCCATTGGGATCTCTGTTCTCATCTATAAGCTCACCAAGGAGCGGACTTGTGCTGGTTGGTATCCTGGATTTCGGCTGGTTTTCTTTGATCTTGTGTTTGTTCTATGTATGCGAAAAAGTTGGAATTTTTGCTGATTGTGAAAATGAGTAACCGTGTTGATTTATGATATGCCTGATTTTCTTTGATTTTGTAGTTTTTTTTTAAATTGCTTTTGAGAAAGTTGGAAACTTTACTGATTATGGAGATGATGAGCTATTGCAAGTGTGAAGCTGCGCGCATTGATATTAATTTTGAACTAGGGTTTTGCGGTGAAGTTGTTTGCTTTGCCCTAATTTTTTTAATATAAATTTATGTGTCTGAATTTCATGATTGTTGTTAGTTTTATTAAGTTACTTGTAGTTCTCAGTGAATTTCTTGAACCCAAACATTCAAATTATGATATTATTGTGATTATTTTGCATCCAGTCATAGATCAAATGCCAACAATAACTTCCTAGGATGAAGTATTTAGTATGAAGCATCTTTGTATTTAGTACTTTAAAATTTGGTAGTTTTCACTGGAATGAAGCTGGAGTATATATTTTCATCCCTTGTCGAACTTTTCCAATTAGTATTGGTATTATTGTGAAGATGAACAAGTTAATTCTTTGAACATGAGTTCTCTGAACTTGTGTTTCAAATGAAGGTATTATTTTATGTTAATCTTTTGTATAGGCTAAAGATAACCAGTGAACCAAATGCTTTGGCACCCTTCATGTGTTTGCATTTATTTGCACAAGGGCTTTTTTTCGTTGAAATGTATTTTTGTAAAAGATTGATTTGAAACTGTTTGTTCTATTTTTATTGATCTAATGCGTCAATTAAATTGTTGCAGGACTCTCACTCAAGTCTCAAGAGCTAACTGCTCTATTTCTAGCAGTTAGATTGTACTGCAGTTTTGTTATAGAATACGACATACATACACTGCTGGACTCTGCTTCTCTAGTGACTACTTTGTGGGTTATTTATATGATAAGATTTAAATTGAGGTCCAGTTACATGGAAGATAAGGACAACATTCCCATATACTACGTGGTGAGGATTGCATTGCCTTCTCTATTAAACTTGACATAATGGAATGCTATTGATGCATCCACATTGAAGCTCTGCTTGTTAAAAGCCGCAAGATTTGTAGCCATGATGATAAACTTTGAGTATCTTCTTCGATCTTTGAGTTAACTCATTATTGTATTCATTTCCATTTCTGCCAGGTTGTGCCTTGTGCTATATTTGCCCTTGTTGTCCATCCTTCCACGACCTTGTATAAACTTGTGAGCCGAATTTTATGGGCCTTCTGTGTTTATTTGGAATCTGTTTCAGTGCTGCCCCAGTTGCACCTAATGCAGAACACAAAGGTTTGCTCTGAAAAATGATTACATGCTTTTTAAAATTTTGTTTATTGTTTTATTATTTGTTTCGCTGCATCCTGATTGCTTTTCATCTTTCTCGGCAGATTGTTGAACCATTCACAGCTCACTATGTATTTGCTCTTGGGGTTGCAAGGTTTTTGAGTTGTGCACACTGGGTCCTTCAGGTCTGGCTTAAGTTCCTTGGCTTGTATATATCATTTATTATTTAGATATCCTAGATCTTATTGTCACACAAATAACTATCTATTTATACTTTGCACATTCTTTACTAGGTGCTAGACTTTTAAGCAGTGATTTATATAATAGATTTAACAAGATTTCTATTATTCTTCTTAAATGAGAAATAGGTTAGATGCATATGTTTAACCACACCCATAATAGGAGAGTTGGTATTTCATTTCTCTTTCAACTCAAAAATTGAAGGTTCGATTCTGTGGCTTGTCCACGTTTATAACGATAAAAAAAAAAAAAAATGCTTATACTCAAAATTGATGTTTGCATTACTCTGATTCATCGCCTTTTATACAAAAAAAATTATTATTATTATTATTATTATTATTATTATTTATCTATGAACTGTACTCTTGAATTGGCATATCTACTGAATGTGGTTTATCAGTGAAACTATGCGTGCTCAGCATTTATTCAAACAGAAATTTCAATGTGTTTTTTTGTTCAACCCTTTTGTACCATAAAGATGTAGACCACTGCAAATCAGATTTATTGGTTAGTGTTACATTAAAACTGGTCTATCATGCAGGTCTTAGATACCCGGGGTGTTCTGTTGACGGCTTTAGGCCACGGATTGTGGCCTTCAATGGTTATTCTTTCAGAAATAGTCCAAACATTCATCCTTGCCGACTTCTGTTACTATTATATTAAGAGGTGAGACAGAAACTTTGTATTTGCTGTCAAGAAAAATTGTCATTTTGATTCATGAAACATCATTCTCTATTTGTTTTTGACAGTCTTGTCGGCGGTCAACTCGTGCTGCGACTTCCGGCCGGAGTTGTCTAATGCTGAAGCATTAGATACACATCTTGATTTTAGATGGTCAAGAAGCAAATCTGGATAATGTACATTCTTGTCCAGTTTTATTTCCTGAACTTCATAGAAATGTAATGTGTCTTGAATTGCAGACTGTGAAAGTAAATTAACAGATACTTTTTGGTATTTCTTCTAATCCATTTGATCTCTCTTTCTCTCTCATAAAGAATCATAGTCTGGTAAATTGCTTCCAAAGTTAAATATCTCTGATAATACATACACAAGAAAGAGCTTGATAATCTATGAAAGTTTCTCTATATTTCTTCAGCTGCTCATTCTTTAACTAAGTTCATCTGTGCATCTTCACACCCCTTTAGATAATTGTCTCAGTATTACATCACACTGCAGTCTTGCAGCAATAAGTTAACTTAAAACTCAGTAGTTTCGATGATATTTTTACTGGTTGGCCACAGAGCCATCTCCTATGCTATAGGAAGAGCTTTCTGGCAAATCACAGGAAGAAGAACAACTACTTGGAGTGCTCCCTTCCGAGGAAACACACTTTTTTCGTCGAGCCAATTTCGTCCCTTCTCTTCCTTCAGAAGACAATTCCTGTATTATAATGGAACCAATGCATCAGTACTAAACCAGATCATTCAAAACTCAAACCCAGATTTCATGTGAATCAGCATAATGAGGAATAGAACAAATAAGCTTCATTGAAAGATCAAACATGCAAGACTAAAGGATGGTGACAATCTGGATTGAAAATTGTAGTAAAACTAAAATAATAAGGGAATGCACCTGATCATGTGCTACTTGTGAAAGAGAAGACGGGCCAGTAGATCCAGGAGTTTTGAGTTCCAATTCCGTTGGAACATCACTAAAATCTTCTCTTCTTTCTGCACCACTTTGTGTATGATTATCGGACAATTTGCTGCCACAATCCTTCTCAGATGTGTCGTGAGATTGTTCGCAGCTTGGTGGTGGGTTTGGGTTATTCTGTTGGTTAGATGGCTGGTCACCTTGGTGATTAGAAGTGGTTGAATATGGCGTATAAGCAGGATAAGCTCCAGGATTCGGACCACGGAGGTAATGGTAAGGAGGCATAGATGGATGAATAGCAATTGGACCAGAGGCAATTGGAACCGGCACCGGAAATGGATATGATGGCGGATGACCCATTATGACCGAATGGTCCATTGCGCCCCAAGGAAACATTACCCTGAGCCTTTGTTGATACTGAGCATTCAGATTATCAATATCGGATTTAATCTTTGCCTTTTCTTCTCTGAGCTCATTTTTTTCTTGGGTCAGCTACAAAAACAACAGCAGTAATTTCACTCCAATTTCAGTATAGATAAGAAGAACTAATTCAATTTAGTTAATGCAACTACTGGCTTAAGTATCACATGTTACCTCCTTTGATTCTTCAGAGAGTGTCATATATTCAGCTTTCAATCGGTCGACTTGAGCAGTCAAGTCCTTAAGCATTTGAATTGCATCCGAAAGGACAGTCGCCTTGTCGTTTTTCGGACGTTCCGGGTCTGCAAGCAAAAAACGAAATCTAGTTTTTACAGCATCATATTGCCGGGAAAGAAAATTGAAATGTCATCTACCATAAAGCTAAAGTGTATTCCTTCGAAATTCCAAATAGATATAAATGCAATTTACCTAGCACCTTTCCCAACTCGAAAAATTGTTCATTCAGCCGCTCCCTCCTCAATTTTTCACGGTCAGCTTTCTGCCCTTTTCGCACAGCCATAGAGTCTTTAACTTCTTGTTGCACCTTGCTACTGCATAGATAATTGAAAATGGTTCGCTTGAGAAATCGAACTAAATTCACTCTTAAAGAATCAAATCAGGTGACAGAATGTAAACAAGCAATAGAAGCACTCAATAATCTTCTTGATTCTAGCATTGTAATAGACACTCCTTGCCATGACCATCAGCAATTCCATAAATACTAATTGAGCATTGAGTTCTTAATATTGATGAAGAAGCAATCCTCACTCATTTCAAACAATAAATTTGTATATAACTCCCATATAAAAACCTAATCACATAGCCAAAATTAGGAATCAGAAACAAATCATGAGCTTTCTAATTCACAAAATCTGATTTTTATTCTACAAATTTAGATATAGAAACTCAGTATACATTCTATACAAGACCTAAATTCAGTACCCAAAACCAAAAATTCAAAGATCACTGCTTCTAATCCTACAATTATGACATCTGGAATTGTGAAATTAAGCAATTGCAGCAATAAAAATCAAGAGAATGATATCACAGATGGACATGCTTGAAATATGAAAACAAAAACCAAATTGAGAGTGGTTTGAAAGCAGAGAACAACAGGAGGGTGCCATTACCGACCTTGAATCGGGGCAAGAGGTCTCGGGAGAGCAATGGAGACTCGTCCACCGATCCATTCGAGCAATTTCGAAACCCTAGCACACTGCGAGCCCTAGAAAGCTTTCGCCTTTCTCTCCCCAATTCGGGAAATCGACGAGGAAGTTCCAAGATTTGGATAACGGATGTGGGCCCCATGTCACAGGTTTGTTACAAGGAATCCACTTTGGACACGTGGAACAATATTTGCGTTTAATCAAATCCAGATGAAGTCTCAATCTCGAGGCAGTGACAGGGATGCAACGAAGGTGGGGGCTGGGGGTTATTTTGCACAAAATATTTCTCATAATAAACAATAATGTATGATAAACCAATAAGTTAATTAATACAAATAATATAGAAAATTTGAAACTAAATTAATAAATAAAATTAAAATATATAATTTATTTTTTGGGATTCTCACGCCCCCACCCCAGGCTACTAGGCGGGAAAAGTTTTTTCCCCATTGTGTGCCTAGTTGGTAAAGGGAATGGGGGAGGGGGTTATTTTAGAAAATCCATGGCCCACTTGAATCTCGAGTACGCGTTTCTACTAACATTAGTAGATTTGAAATCTACAAATATCCATGGGGGCCATCGGATGGTGATCCAATGGTCCCGGAAATCCTAACTCAGATTCATGTTTTGTCCTGTGTGTTGTCCACAAATGATGTTTACATATATATATATATATATATATATATATATATATATATATATATATATATATATATATTAGCTCATGCAAGATGAATGCATTGAAAGATTAACTCTACACATGTACACGTTCATAATGTGACTTGCATATATTTCATTAAAAGAAAAATGTATCATTCAAGCAATAGAATGATGTCTCCCTTTCTTGCTAACTAGGAGATTGAGGAATTAACTCCCTCTTAATATATGATTTATTCTTTGGAATTCTCGCGCCCCCTTCCCCAGGCTACTAGGTGGGAAATATTTTTTCCCCATTCCGTGCCCAGTTGGTAAAGGGGAAGGGGGAGGGGATTATTACAGAGAATCCATGGCCCATTTGAATCTTTAGGCCGTGAGGTCATTGCTCAAGAGCATTCACCTAATATAATATATAGAGTACGCATTTCTACTTACGTTAGTAGATGATGATCCACTGCTCCTAAAAATCCTAACTCAAATTTCTGTTTTGTCCTGTGTGTTGTCCACAAATGATGTTTATATATATATATATATAAATATATTAGCTCATGCAAGGTGAATGCATTGAAGGATTAACTCTACACATGTACACGTTCCTAATGTGACTTGCATATATTTCATTAAAAGAAAAATGTATCATTCCAGCAATAAAATGATGGTCTCCCTTTCTTGCTCACTAGGAGATTGAGGGATTAACTCCGTCTTACAATGATAGAGATAGATGCCTTGCTCTCTTTATAAACAAATAAAAAATAAAAATGTAATTGATACTTCATTCTCATTCATGCTAAAAGAGATGATGAAGATGTTTAAAAGACGGGTTAAATTGAACTCATTTAATATTATATAGGTGATGAATCAGATGATTTGTTTAAGTGAAATTTACAATGAAATCCTTTAATATACCATTCATTTGTCATAAAAATGTTTGAATTGAATTCAGACTTTAATGTAGAAAAAAAAAATGAGAAAATTGCTTAAGAAACTGAGTATTGAAATTATTTGTGTATTTGTAACTGTTCTATTCGAGAAAAGTGTCCCTTTTGATTTATAATTTATATTATGGTTGTTTACTTATTCATTTATTTATTAAACAGAAAAATTTTCTGTTCTATTAAAAAGAAGCTGTAATTGCATCAATGATTTTTAAGCTATTAAAAATGTTTTATTATTATTTTGACCCTTCAACAAACTAAAAGTTAAAAGTTTGATTCATGGTTTTTAAAAAAATTCATGGTTTATATCCTTCTATGTAAGTTAGACTTTTTATTTAACTTTGTTGCTTATACTGTGATAATTTTGTCAACCATATCAACCATAAAATTAGACAGAGATATTGATATGCACGTAACACTGTAATTTGAGAATTAAAAGTGAATATACATATGTATATATATACATTCCATTTGAATGCTCATACACTGAGAAATAACATCTATTTTAATTTTTTAATTTTTATTTTTTTTTGCCAATTTCTCCTCCTTTTAAAATTAAGAGATTTCCTATTGCATGGTAGCCAATTGGAGTTAGCATGCTTGATCATGTTTTTGATAAAAATAACAATAAATAATTTATTTACATAGAAAGATTTTATAATTATTTTTTTTTACAATGTGGACAAACCATCTCAAATAAATAAATAAATAAATATATATATATATTATAGAAAAAAATAAACTTTTTCATTAACCCAGCTAATGAAAAAGATAAAAAAAAAAAATCAAAAAATGATATCCCACTGCCTTTTATATAATTATATCGTATGTACACATAATTAAAATTTATATAAAATTATTATTATTATTATTATTTGTAATAGTTTTTACTTATTTTTTTAATAAAATAAATAAATCACAAATTTATTAAAAAAAAATACGGAGTAATACAGTGATCTAAATTTTTTATTTACTTTCAAACCAATTTTAGGTTTTCTAATTAGTCTAATGTTAGAGTGTTCCCACAATGCACTTAAGAAATGAAAACAAGAGCTTTAAATTTTTGGAAATTCACTCCAACTACTATGCAACCTACTGATCTAAACCTGAGCCCAACTTTTTAAAAAAATAAAATAAATAAATCATTCAAAATATATCTAAAAAATAACTATAGAATAAAATAGATACAAATATAAATAAATTATGACCATAATTACAATTTCTGGCGCAAAATAGAATACATAAAAAATTATAAAAAATAATTAGATAACCCTATAATAAAATAAGAGGAGAAAATAATCACTAGAAATAATCATCTATCTTTGATCATTTTGATAATCCTAATCTCAAGGGTCATCCAGTGATAATTTTAATTTCATTTATTTATTAAAATTCACTTAAAACAATTAAATAAATGATATAATGAAAAACCGTAGAGAGGAGGTTGTTTTTTCTCACAATTATAAAAACAAAACTCACATTATACCTTTTTACTTGCAAGTCTTTTTGGGCCATAAATATTTACTTTTTCATTAAAAATATTTTGTTTCTAATAAAAAAAAAATGGTTTAACTCATTTGATCACTCTTACTATTATCATGCTTCAAAATTTGAAAAGATTGAAGAACTATTGTTTTCTCTGTGGTGTGGTGATAATTTGAATCTTCTAACTCAGGAATGATGTTATAATCCACATTCATACTTCATAGAGGTACGAACTTGTTGTTTTTTTCAAAAAATAAAAATAAAAAAAAATAAAAATAATTACTCACGTTTGCATCAAATGTACAACATAAGTTATTTTATCAATAACTTACAAAAATTATAATCATTGAAATAAAAAGAGTTTTAGAGAGAAACAATGCTAAACCCTTCCGTCACATAACATTTCCTTAAAAAAAAAAAAAAATCAAATTTATTAATATTAAATAGCCAAAAAAAAGAAGGGAGAAACAATCTCCAAAAATCATGGACCCATTAAGAAAACTCATTAAATAAAATAACATTACACGTCATCACCATCGTACCTTAAACTTCATACTAGGCCGGGAAGGAAGCCCTCTACCGGCGGCGATGGCGGTGGCGGTGGCGGTGGAGGAGCTCTTTTGTCTACAAATCTCGAGCCTTCGTTTCCTTGCTTGCGCCGCTTCCGCCGCCCGTTCCCACCTATCCATCTCCTCCGCCGAGATGTTCAGATCCGGTAAGCAAACCATCACCCGCTTCCGATGATCGTTGTTGTTGGCATCATCACAGCCGTTTATCTGATGGTGCTGGTCCACGCTGGCGAGATCTGAGCCGTTCATCGGGTTCACGGTTTCCTCTACTGTCACCCTCGTCCTCTTTCTCGTCCTCTGTTTTAACTGAAAAACAATAAATAATATATATATATATATATATATATATTTTTAATTCTATAAATCTTATCCAAATATTTCAAGAAATATAATGAAATAAATAAATAAATAAATAAATAAATAACCTGCAAACTAATCTCGTTGAGCCAAGAACTCTGAGCTTCGATGCTTATATGGTTGCCTCTGGATGCTTCCAGCTTCTATTTCGAGATTTTTAATAAAATTAAATCAAAATTTTTAGTGAAAATATAAAATAATTATATAAAAAAAAAGGAAAAACAAAGAGAGAGAGAGGAAGAGAGGAAGAGAAAGGAACGCACTTGTTGGATATTGAGTTCAATGACGGACAACACCGCGATTTTCTCGTTCTGTTCTTCAATCCACTGAAGAAGAAGAAACCGAAATCAATCACTACTAAAACGAAGAAAAAGAGCAAGATCGAAGAAGGGGGGGTGGAGAAGGGGAAATCTCACCTGTTGATGAATCTTGTAGCTCCGAGACGGCGAAGGCTTCTTAGGGCTAACGAGGTTGGGTTCAGCTTCCTCACTGGTCGCCGGGAAGGACATGGGAGTGGAGGGGCTCGAGGAGGCCGGAAGAGCAGGCGGGATGGACTGATTCGGTTCCAGAGCTTTGGATGGATCCGGGGGCTTATTGGAAGGTATGGATCTAGGTTTTCGAACACCCCATCGAGGGAGGATGCCGAAGTAGCGTTGCCGGGGCTTCAGCTCTGGTTTGATGGTGAACATCCGGGAGAGATTGCGGAGAACGTCGGCGACCTCATGCTCGTCGGAGGTTAGCCGAGAATCCATCGGAGAGAGGAGCGCCGGCGGCGGTACGAGGGTTCTCTCTCGCTCGAGGTTGGGGAGAAGGAGAAGAAGATGAGAGGATCGTTTCGTTGGTGTTGCTTATAAGGGAAAAATTAAGGGAGTGACACGTGGCGGAAGATGAGGATGTGACTCTTCGAGATCGAGTGTGATTAGGTTATGTTTTAGAATTTGACTGCAGAGTACTGATCTCGAGGAAAGTGATGGACCGTTGTGATCGCTTTGGAGATTGATGGTTTGCTGACTGAAGTCAAAGAAGTTGTGTGTGGGGTCCACTTAGTGACGTGGAAGGATCTGGTTGGGGGTTGGTGTGTTTTGTTTTATTTTCGTGCTTTGAGATTAGAGACTTGATCTGATCGAGCTGGGCTACGTGGTTGATTTTGATTGGTTAGCATGGGATGCGGTGGGCTGCCATGTCGGACTGCGTAGGACCCGCTGCTGTTCTTTGTCTCTTGTTGTTAGTACTTGGGCTGTAAACGAACCAAGCTTGGCCACGTTGAAGGTTAGTTCATCATTATTTTATTTTTAACCGAGTCCGAATTGAACTTAAATTTATTTTGAGTTTTATAAAATTCTAAAGCATAAGGTTCAACTCGATAAACCTCAATCATTTTTTTTTCTCAATAATGCACTATTGTTATTTTTAAAAAATATTGTTTTTAAAATAATATCAATTTTTTTATAATAAAATTATTTTGCTTAATTTATATTAAAAAAATTTCTTAACATTTTTAACATATTATTAATATTGATCACATAAATAACCATGTTAAAATTACTATGAATGGTTTTCTAAATACTTTATATAAATGAGTTTATTAATGATTGCATTTTTATAAATTAGCTTGTTAATGAAATTGTAAATGAGCTTTTAATAATACTATAAATAAATTGTTCATGAGTTTTAATGAATCGAGCCTAATAGTGTCCATGCTCGCCTCGTTTACCTTACAAGTTCAAAATTTGAATTCAAAAATCGCTTATTTACTTTAATAAACAAATCAAGTTGAGCTCTTAACTAGCTAAGTTTAAGTTTTTAATAAATATATTATTCATTTACAGCCTTAGCTCAAGTATTTACGTTGATAGTTTTTTTTATAAACCCTTTTGATTTTTTTTTTTTAAAACATCTTAAATTTTATTTTAAATTTGTTTATCTCAACGCAAATGAAAAAAATATTTTTCTAAAAGTATTAGTATTTCAATATTTTTGCAGCCTCACCTTGTCATTTATTTGTCAAATATATATATATATATATATATATATATATATATATATATATATATGTGAAGATCAATCATCTAGGAATGCCTTTAAATTTGAAATATATGAATGATTATAGTAGTATTCAGAATAATATCTAACGGTTACCATCCATTCATAAATTGAATAATATTATTAAACAGTTTAAAATAGTGATACAATATCAGTACACACTAATCAGTATGATATCTATATAAGCAATAACCGTTGGATATGATTCAATAGCAGTAAATAAACATTTTTAATTAACAGAGGTATGAGTAGTTACACAAATGACTTAAAACCTATATATGTATATATATTAAATAAATAAATAAATTTATACTCTGCTCATCTTCATCGCTGCCTTACCATTTTTTTGACGGCCAAGATTGAATTATCATTTGATTTTTTTAACGGCCAAGATTGAATTATCATTTGAATATCTCTTTGAGAGAGAG
This sequence comes from Dioscorea cayenensis subsp. rotundata, assembly GCF_009730915.1. Lineage (NCBI taxonomy): Eukaryota > Viridiplantae > Streptophyta > Magnoliopsida > Dioscoreales > Dioscoreaceae > Dioscorea > Dioscorea cayenensis. The sequence goes on along the minus strand of NC_052471.1, from coordinate 1,376,553 downwards.
AGAGAGAGAGAGAGAGAGAGATGGAGAACCCGAGGGTCTACTTCGATGTGTTGATCGGCGGCGCGCCGGCGGGAAAGATCGTGATGGAGCTCTACGCCGACGTGGTGCCCAAGACGGCGGAGAACTTCCGGGCGCTGTGCACCGGAGAGAAGGGCAAAGGGCGCAGTGGGAAGCAGCTGCACTTCAAAGGGTCCATCTTCCACCGTGTGATCCCCGGATTCATGTGTCAGGGCGGCGACTTCACCGCCGGCAATGGAACCGGTGGGGAGTCGATCTATGGGGAGAAGTTCGAGGACGAGAACTTCAAGCTGAAGCACACTGGTCCTGGGGTGCTCTCGATGGCGAACGCTGGGCCGAGGACGAATGGGTCTCAGTTCTTCATTTGCACGGCGGCGACGCCGTGGCTCGATTTGAAGCACGTCGTGTTTGGGATTGTCGTGGAGGGGATGGATGTCGTGAAGAAAATTGAGAGCTTGGGATCACAGAGCGGCAAGACTTCGAAGAGAGTCACCATTGCCGACTGTGGCCAGGTATTCACAAAATCTCTTTTTTTTTTCCTGAAAATTTGGGAATTCACATTGTGTTTCATCACTGAGATTAGGGTTTTAGATTGGTGTTGGTGAATTATGGTTGCGTGATGATTTTGTTGGTAATTGGGGAACTATTTAGTGAAAAATTATGCTGATTTAATCTGTTTTTATACTGATTGTTTTTAGAGTTAATTTAAAGGAAATTTACAGTTCCATGTATGTTAGTGGTTAGATTTTCAACTGTTAAATAGAGATAAATTAGATGTTGCAGTTCAAATTAGAGATGAACTTGTTATTATTTATTGAGCATGATGTTGATTGGTTGAGATGAATTTAATTATACATGAATTGAATTGGAGATGAATTTGTTGTTTGATTGGAAGAAAATAGCAAAACGTTTGCTAATGTATCTGAATGCTTTTAGTTCTCATTGGGTAAGATGCTTTTAAGAAATAAAATAAGAGGGAAGTGCAAATTGAGCAGTGTAGAAGTGATACATGAATTCTCAATTAATTAATCATAAATTTGCTGTAATAGAAAAATAAACAACTATGTTCTATGGTAATTTTGTCATATCTTTTCGTATTTTTTAATACTAAAGTTCATGCAATTATCAATTTTGTGGTTCCTTCTCTTGAGATGGCTTTGATGTTCTTGGCAAATGCACAAAAGCTGCCTTGAGCTTGTCAGCTGAGGCACTATCCCTTTTGCTGACAGAAGCTGGTATATTTGAGGTGATGAGAAGTTCACTAATTGTTTCATGTTATCCGCATTTCAGTTGTGGAAGCTGCCGAAGCGACATTCTGAAATGCCAAGGCAATCCAAGGTGACCTTTTCTCACAATTGTTTTGTTCTTGCATATTTACTGTATATCCTCTGAATGAAAACAAGAACTTTCACTCTCTCTGCATCAAATCTCTCTTTTCCATCAATCCTAGAATGTATTCACTTGTATGAGTTTTAAAGTAATAGAGTAGATGATGTATAGAAGGAGAAAAAGGAGTCTTTCCATTCTTTTATTTTTACCGTTTTTAAACTCTGCTATGATATTTTTCTTGCTTCTGATGCTTGTTTGCACAGCCTCTTTTGGCAAGTATTATATAATTTGTATTTGTGTCCAGCATTTTGTGGTAATCAAAATCAACCATATCAGCCATCAGTCTATTATTGAATGCTTGTAATGTGTTTAAGTTGTGGAGCAATGAATTTTGTTTCTCTGAATGTGAATTGTTGACCTCAACATTCATCCTGATTTTTGTTTTCTGAAGGGATTGAAAGCAATGACTGGTCCAAACCCAAAGGTCTTCTTCGAAATCACAATCGGTGGAGTCCTGGCTGGCAAGATTGTAATGGAGCTGTTTGCCGATGTAGTACCAAAGACAGCAGAGAACTTCCGGGCATTGTGCACAGGTGAGAGGGGTGAGGGCCGAAGTGGGAAGCCACTACACTTTCAAAGGCTCAACCTTCCACCGTGTGATCCCTGCATTCATGTGCCAGGCAGGCGACTTCACTGCCGGGAATGGCACTGGCGGGGAGTCAATCTATGGAGAGAAGTTCGAGGACGAGAACTTTGAGCTGAAGCACACAGGCCCCGGATTGCTTTCAATGGCGAATGCAGGCCCAGACACAAATGGTTCGCAATTCTTCATATGCACGGCGAAAACGCCATGGCTGGATGATAAGCATGTTGTGTTTGGGAGCGTCGTGGAGGGGATGGATGTGGTGAAGCAAATCGAAGCTGTGGGTTCAAAGAGCGGTGATACGTCACAGACTGTCACCATCATCAACTCCGGCCAGCTCAGTTAGATATTAAACTTGTGTTTGCCAAATGATCATCTTCTATGTTTCTTCAATTTGATCTTTTTAAGTGGAAAAAAAAGAAAAATACTTTGATTGTTGTAGTTAATTTAGTTTCAAATTCAACAGAGATTTACATGACCATGCCTTGTCTTAGCTTTCCTGAATGCAGGTCCTAGCATTGGCCATGTTTGCATGCATCTAGGCAGATGTTTTTCAACCGATTTTTTTTATAATATATATATATAGAGAGGATCAATTCTATGTGAATATCCATGAACGTTGATTTGTACTGTTGGATTGAGGTCCAAAGATACTTATAAATAGTGCATAATCAAAAGTAAGATACACATTCAATTGTTTATACAGTAACTAAACAAATCATAACTATTAAATTATATTTTTACTAATATTTTCAGTACCAAAAACATCTACAGACGTCTGCAGAATATTTTTTCAAATTTCTAAGCACTTGCACCTAAAGATAAAGGTATTAAGTATGCAGTATGCACACATATATTCGAATGCTTTTTCTTAATAAAGACTAATTATTTTTTAAAATTAAAAAAAAAAAAAAAATCAGATTCCAATATATATATATATATTAAAAACTCTCTAGCAATATCACCACCGGATCCACACTCGCGTGTGAGCAACGCCAACGAATCAAGTGGAAAATTGGAACATAAACCCATTATCCCAACCCTTCCCAAGATCTCACCACGTGTCAATTTCAACGGCCAGGATCTAATCACATCCTAATTTCTCTCTCCTCTGCCACTCTATTTAAACCCCCCATTCACACCCCTTCCTCTCCATCGAGCCATCCAAATCAACGATGGTGAATCCCAAGGTCTTCTTCGAGATAACGATCGGCGGTGAGTCGGCGGGGAAGATCGTCATGGATCTCTACTCCGACGTGGTTCCCAATACGGCGGAGAACTTCCGGGCACTGTGCACCGGCGAGAAGGGCATAGGTCGTAGTGGAAAGCCGCTGCACTTCAAGGGTTCCATCTTCCACCGCGTGATCCCTGGATTCATGTGCCAGGGCGGCGATTTCACCGCCGGGAATGGAACTGGAGGGGAATCGATCTATGGAATGTATTTCAAGGATGAGAGCTTCGCCAAAAGGCACAGAGGTCCCGGTGTGGTCTCGATGGCGAACGCCGGGCCGAATACAAATGGATCTCAGTTCTTCATTTGCACGGCGAGGGCTTCGTGGCTGGATAAAAAGCACGTCGTGTTTGGGAAGGTCGTGAAGGGGATGGACGTGGTGAAGAAGATCGAGAGGGTGGGATCTCAGAGTGGGAGTATTTCCAAGCCCGTCGTCATCACCAACTGCGGCGAGGTCACTCCGTCTTAATAATTGATTATAGCTTTCTATTTCATCAAGCTTTATTTATTTTCGGTTTAATTACTGTACAAGCAGGTCACGGTAATTGTGTATTTTTTACCTTTTTTAGTCCTTATAATATATACAATTAAATCTTTATATTTAGTCGAATGAGGTCATTTTAGTCCGCTGTATAAATGGACAAGTGTAAATTACAATGACTTAATTGTATTTAAAAATATTACTGTAGGCTAGAATGATTCAATTTGACTAAATATAAGGATTTAATTGTACTTAAAAATATTTAAAAGGCTAAAAAGATAAAAAATGCACAATTATAGAAACCTATATGGTAATTAAACTTTTATTTTTAGACCTTTGGTTCAAACTTCAAACCGTCATCAACATGTTTGTAATTATATTATTGTACTTAAAAACACAGTATTACAGTAAAAAAAAATTGCATGATAATTTGACAGGAATCGCCCAATTAAATTTGTACCTCAAATGAATCAATCACAACCGTTGAATTCTATTTTCACAATACTTAAAATTAATCAACTAAATTCATTCATTAATGTGTTTGTCTCTCTCCAAAGTTAATATTGGACTCAACTTGAACATCCAAGTTGATATTTATGTCAACACATTTATATACGGAGAAGAATAGTGATAAAGATAGAGAGAAACCATAAACTGTATATTAAACAGTGCCCAAAATATGTGCTTGGTTCAGGAATGGATAATTCATGTGTATTTGGTTTTTTGTTAGTTTTTTTTAGTACATTATTAAAAATCAAAGTTCAATGGGTTGAATTGGCTAAACTACTATGATGGTTATGAATGTTTATAATGCTGTATATCTCATTTCATATTATTTATAGCAATGTAGTTTATAATAGTATTGTAGAGATGTACTGTTATAAAAACTATTGAAAAAAGAGAATAATTTGAATTCATTGGATTGAAATCCAATGTCTAAAAAGAAAAGTATGTATAAAATTAAATTCTACTTCTTACCCTCAGAGATGTGGCCTTCTTTTTTTTAAAAAAAAAAAATTATTTATTATCTTTTTATGGGTTTTTATTTGCAGCATTGCCAGCATATAACACATCTCAATATAGTGAAAATTACTGTTATTATTATTTTGTAGAATTATCTAATATTTTTTTATTTTTTAAATTAATTATCAAATGTATTTATTTATAAGTAATGAGGTATTTACCTAAGTTCGATAGAAAAACATTTTAATTGGCGGGAAACCGTAAAAATAAATGGAAATGGGACAGTTTTATATTATTTTTTTATTCATTTAAAAAAGGCAAAGCATAAGCATAACACCAACGGAGTCAAGGGCAGTCAATCTTTGCTTTCCTCCATCTCAATGGCTTCTCTGCTAAGCTTCATTGCTCCACTGCTCCTCCTTCTCTCGCCGCCGATGGCCATCTCCGGCAATGGGTTCGAGATCCAAGAAGCCACAATCGAGGCCATCCAGCAAGCTTTCAAAGAGGGGAAGCTCACATCCCGGCAGCTAGTACAGTACTACTCCGATCGGATCCATGCCCTAAATCCTCTTGTCCGCGCCGTAATCGAAGTGAATCCCGATGCTATTCGCCTGGCAGAGCTCGCCGATGAGGAGAGAAACAACGCCGGAGATCGTCATCTCGGTTGGCTGCACGGGATTCCGATCCTCCTCAAGGACAACATCGCCACCAAGGATCAGCTCAACACCACCGCTGGCTCCTTCGCCTTGCTTGGCTCTGTTGTCCCGCGTGACGCCGGTGTTGTTCGCCGGCTGAGGAGCGCCGGAGCCATCATTCTCGGCAAGGCTAGTCTTAGCGAGTGGGCTGAGTTCCGATCCTTCTCCGTCCCCGATGGCTGGTGCGGCCGCTCCGGTCAGGGAAAGGTATTGAAATTTTGAGAATTTCTTGTTTTTTTAAAAAAATATTTTTTTAATAAAAAAATGATTTGAGATGTATAAACTTGGCAGAATCCATACGTGTTGTCAGCGGACCCTTGTGGATCGAGCAGCGGCTCCGCCATCGCGGTGGCGGCGAGCATGGCGACGGTGGCGCTGGGGACGGAGACGGACGGCTCTATCATCTGCCCCTCGTCTTCCAACTCGGTGGTCGGGATTAAGCCCACCGCCGGTCTCGCCAGCCGCGCCGGCGTCATCCCCATCTCACCACGCCAAGACAACGTCGGGTAATCTCGCCGCCCATGCCTTTGCCCACCTTCCTAGGTTTTTGGCCCTTTCCATTGTTTTGAATTAAATTTTTTAATTTATATCCAGTAATTAATTAATCAGTAATTTTTAGAAATTAATTTTGAGCTGATCTTTATTACCTTTGGGTGAACTTCGTCATCTAAGCCTTCAGCGGTCTTATGACCAAGTTCTTCAATTTTTTTAATCTGTTGTGAACTGTCACACCGCTAGTGTTGCATTATTGATTTTTGTTGTTTTTTTGGTTTTTGTTTTTGTTTTTTTTTGCCTGATTGTTTTGTTGTCAGTTTGCTTGTATTGTTTGTTATTTGTTGTTCTGATATTTTTTTAATAAATTCATAGTTTATCCACTCTGTTAAAAAACAATCAAGATTTATGCGGATATAATTCAACTCGATTTTAATAGAACTTTGAGAACTCAACCATCTGTGTTTTTTTGTCGGTACAAGGGTTGCATCGTAATTGTTATTATATTGATTTATGTTTGTGTCTCTATCTTTATTTTATTTTTTTATTTTTTTCGATTCTATGGATGTCTGCACGTGACGAAACTTTTTCATATATTTATATATATAATTGGTTAGGGATGTAGATAATGTTTTTTTATCTTATTTTAATTTTTCTTTTTGATCGAATTTTGGTAGACCGATTTGTCGAACCGTATCGGATGCAGTCCACGTATTAGATGTCATTGTTGGGTATGATCCGAGAGATGAGAATGCGACCAGTGAAGCTGCCGTATTTATACCGCGGAATGGGTATGAGAGGTTCTTGAAAACGGATGGACTTCAAGGGAAACGGATCGGTGTACTTAGCAAAGGCTACTTCGATTTGTTCCCCTCAACATCTGTACGGGCGATAACTTTTCAGCGGCATTTCAATACCATGAGGTTTGTTATTTGAATATTTATTTATTTATTTATTTATTTGGAGTGTATTGACTTTTTCTAATACAGTCAAATAGTAAATCATCAAATTAGTCTACTAGGTATGACCATTGAAAACTGAAAGCTTGTGGCATTCATGCAACATCTCATGAGATTGGATTATATATATATATATCATGATATTTATGGAGGGATTTTGTCACATATACTTTTGTTAAATTTTTGCATTCATGCTTTTGCATATTTCATAGTATCATCTCAAATTTTCCCGCAATGTATATATGTAAATCTTTTGAGTTAAAAGTCAACTATGTTATTTGGGGTAGGGATCTAATTAATTTGGTGGCAACAATAAAGGATTATGCATAATTTAACTTAAGTTTTAGGTAATTAAAAACTAAATTGAAATGTATGAACTGAAATAGATCGCATAATAATAAACTTCTATGTGTTGTAGATTGGTTTATTATTATTTTAGGAATTTAGGGGAAAAAAGGATACAGTGTTGTAGTTTGTGAATTGAAATTAAAAATAATTTAAATAGATGAATTAATTTTATTTATTATAATGTTAAATATATTATTTAAATGTAGTGTTTGATGTTTTTTTTTTCTGATTAATTGAAATTTTAATATTACTAACTAAGAAATGAAAGGGGTTATATTTCAGTTGTACTAGGAACTGAAAACCCTTTAATTTTTAATGGCAAACCGAAGCATAATTTATACATTTATCTTTATTTGGAATTAAAGTTCTTCGAGAATATTGAGCTAAGATATACATATAACAATTAAATTCAATTAATTAAGAAAGGGTAGATGCACAATGATCTTAAAATTATGAAGTATGCATGCGATGAGAACATTATTGAGGTAAATGTACCTGATAACAAAGATTTATAGTCCATGAACTAAAGTACCTATTATTAAATCATAGAATAGAGGTACCACAGAGTGGCATTTTTCATGCATTTTTTATACTTGTTATGGTTTGAAGGCGAAAAAGGTGCTATCTTGTTGGACAACTTGGTGATTCCAAAGGCTAGTACTATTGAAGATTTCATAGGAAAATATGAGGACGAGGTATTGCGGGCGGAGTTCAAGGAAGCTATCAATGCTTACCTTTCAGAGTTAACATATTCGCCAGTTAGGTCTCTGGCTGATCTTATAACCTTCAACAATAAACATAAGGATGAGGTAAAGACATATATCAAATTTTTTTGCATTTTTATTTTTCTTCATGTTTAAATGTTTGATAGATTCTGCATTCCTGCATTTTATATTTTTCAGGAAAAAATTGGGGAATATGGACAGGATATCTTCTTGAATTCTCAAAACAGTAGTGGAGTAGGCCCTACTGAAAGGGCAGCCATTGCCAAAATGAGGGTGCTCTCCAAGCAAGGACTGGAGAGGTTGATGAAGAAAGAGAAGCTGGATGCAGTGGTGACACCAGAGGCATTTTTCACTTCAATCATGGCCATTGGTGGATATCCTGGGATCAGTGTTCCTGCAGGATATGGAAGAGATGGTTCTCCTTTTGGTCTATGTTTTACAGGATTGAAGGGTTTTGAACCAAGGTTGATTGAGATTGCTTATGCCTTTGAACAAGCTACTAACGTTCGGAAGCCACCTTCATTCAAACCTTAAAAATGAAGGTCATATTTATCAATACATCAATGCTTATTGTGACCAATCCATTAGACCATTTGCCGAATATGTAGTTACATATTTGTATCCTGCCAAACATTTAAAAATGTGTCTTTGGGAGTATGAATACTTTTCACTCGTTGCTGTCGGATCACTAAAGCCGACTTTCATCCTTGCTTGATGGGTCGGTTGTTGCTCCGTTGCCACGGATATTGAGGAAGATCTAATAAGGTATTCAAGGAATCAATCTGATTCTATCTCTGTACCAAAGGAAGGAATTCTTATATAATAAGTCTGCATGGATTTTGCCTAATGATTTTGGTTTTACATATGTGGTAAGTAGGCAATTATTAATTTTCCGGATGTATGTATGTATGTATGTATGTATCCTATATGTATGTGTGTATCCAACAAGTGTAATCAAATCCATGACCCTTGCTATGATTTCCTTGCCCAAGTTGCATTGAAGAAGTTTCTATATGATTTGGTTTTTCTGGTTTGGTGTGAATTAGGGGTTCCATTGTTGTTTTGATGAAGCTATACTGTGTACTTGTAATTTGTTTCAGTATGAGTGGAACTTATATACTCAGAAAGCTCTGACATTTTGTTATCTTTTCTGAAAAATTATATTTGGGTCTATAGCAGCTGGTAAATGATGGTTATAATTTGTTTGTTTTGCCTGTTGTTATCTGATTTCTTGGAAATTTTAGGTTCCTCTGCTTTGTATCTAATTGCTGAGTGCTCAGAAATTAATTCTCACGTTGTGGGTTTGGTTTTTATGCTCTTGGCATGATCCGAAGTTTTGCCATTAATTTAACATTTCTGTGGACTTATCTGTTTGTTTGTTGGTCTCCTTATGATGCTTAATTGTGTAAATTTATTTATTTATTTGTTCATTTATATTTTCTAGTGGTCCGAAATATATTAGAAGATGTTCGGTTGGATTTCAAAGGCCTGTGATGTTATGTCTGTTTTGTTTCATTGTATCAAATTTTCTCTGCTTAATTTGCATTGTATTAATAGTTTAATCACAGGGCACTGTGTTTACATCTCATTCTTGATGCAGATAAAGAGTGTTTTTCAGAGAAAAAAAATCAAGATCAAATTTTATGTACCATTTATCAGGTATATATGAAACTTAGGCATGCAAGAAAACTCAGCCCATTTTTTGCAGTTTATTTCTTACTTATTATTCTTCAATTTTTTGGAACATTAAGCTTATTTATTCATAATCATCAACATCTTCATCTTCTTCCTCCAGCTTTAACACACTAAAATTCAATGCATAATTATTCATGCACATCACAGAAGTACTAAGTAATCCCCTAAAAAAATCTCACTATGAATCCAAATAATTTATATTATACATTCATAAATATTTCTCTCTTTATATATACACATAATTGTTTAACTTGCAAATTCCAAAAACCTCAATGGACAAACA